>NC_067398.1:449682843-450282843 GCF_016432865.1 Antechinus flavipes
TTATTTTTAAAGGAAATGTAAAGGGGTTACAAAGCTTCATCATGAAACATCGTGACGGTTTATGTAGATATGATGAACTAAATGCCACGCCCTTGCATCATGCAGCTGCACAAGATCAAGTTGAACTGCTGGAAATGATTATCAATGACTCCTCATTTGAAGGTAACTCAAGGTTATAACAAGTATACGTTCCTGTTCCATATGTCAATAATATCCCTTCAATAGAGCACAAACTTAGGAAGATGAAGAAAGTGAATGGAGAAAACAAAAAACAAACAAACAAAAAAAAGCCCAATGTATCTGGACCAAAGCTCTTCATGAAGGATATATAGACTATGAAACAAATCCAATCCCAGATTTTGTAGTTTACTAGTTCCTGAAGTGCCAATGACATCATAATCACATTGGAATGAGCCTTACATTAATTATTATTCTTGTATATTTATGCATTATAGGAATTATGTATATATGCATAAATGCATACATGTATACATATAGGGAACCTCATGATGTGAGGTGTTTAAATATGTATACATTCATATGTGTGGTAATACATATATACATATGTATAATTAATTAAGAGGTAGTACAGTATGGTATATTGAAAGCTGGCCTTCATCAGAATACTTGGGATACGTGGTTGCTTCTGGCAACACCCAGGCTATCTGACCACGGACAAAGCATTTAACATATTACTGTTCTGGTCAACTGCCTAATGAGCTATAAGGTGCAGAAAAGATGCTAATTTTTATTGATACAGACAGCTCCTATTTAAGCAGTCCTTATCCCAGTGAAATAATAGATCTGTTCAGCAGTTAAATTAATCACTTCCATCTGTCTATGTAGACATCACATATATTTACAATGTATAAAATATGTAAAATCGAATAAAATGTAGATGCATTCCTCTCTGAAATATGTTAGGAAATCTTCTTTTTGAGCAAAGTTGTTTGTTTCCTAAGGGTGAATTTCTCCAAATTAAACACAAAGGAAACTTCACTGGGAAACATTCAATTATCTCTACTTTTGGTAGGGCCTGGATCTTGTTTTGCTTCTGTTGTCACTGTTTCTAGCTTGGTAAATTATGTTAAGGAGGCACTCAGGAAATACTTGATTTGTTGATAGAGGAGTAAAACTAATTGCATTATTATTAAATCTTTTGAGAGAAATTGTTATTAAATAACCAATTATGGGGGAGATACAAGTGTTTTCCCCCCTTCTTAGATCCTCATTCATGCCATCCTAGCATCTGAATGACATTGTTGATGATTGAAATTGGCCAAATCCCATCAAGTACCTGATTCTGGGTAGGATTGCTCCTTTTAACTAGAAAACCTTACATAAAATTCAATCCAAGATAAATTCTGGCACATTGTTTTCCACTCAGCAAAGTCTAAGCAGAGTTGATCCCCCCCTGCCTTTTGTCTAGATTGATCTAAGCAGAAGTAGTCTAGATAAGAGACATCTCTATCTCCGAGACTAAGTGATTAGAGTAATTATAATAAGCCCAATTCTCATTACACTATTCATTATTCTCCTTGTTTTCTTAAATTTATTTTATTCTTAATTTATGCAATAAAACAAGTATTTCCACAACACATTGAAATATAAAGATGATTGAACATGAAACTGCAAATTTCCTATGCACAAAATGCTATTCCTTCAAATATATACAACAAAATTATCATTTAAATTTCTCCCCCTGCCTTTTTTTTTCCTTCTCTCCCTCCACCCACTGTTGTACAGATGGCCACTATTAGAACACCCATTCTTCCAAGGGCATTTAAGCATTCAGTGGGTTGCATGAAGGGTGTTTAGCCTTCAACTGTGTCACTGACACCTTATATTAATTATCTGTTAGCATGATTAATAAAATGATTAATTATCCAGAAACTATCTCTTGAACTTTTTATACATCATACAGTATAGCCAAAAGAAAATAAATTGTTTCTATTTTATGCTGCTTTTTTTTTCCCCTCCTAGGACTGAATATACTGGATATTTCAGGAAATACCCCTTTGCATTGGGCTGTTGAAAAAAAACAAGTTGAAAATGTTAAATGTCTTCTTAGCAGAGGAGCTGATCCAAACATTTGCAACAACAACTTGCTAGCACCCATTCATCTAGCTATTCAATGTTTTCATAATGATATAGTGAAGGTAAGGCTACCATGAGAAGTATGCATGTATTTGTGTGTGTGTATGTGTGTATGTGTGAGCAAGACACAGAAAGAGACAGAGAGATAGTGATGGAGACAGAGACAGAGAGAGACAGACAGAGAGAGAGTTGAGGGAGGGAAAAAGAGAGGGAGGGAGGAAAGAAAGGAGGGAAAGAGGAAGGGAGTAAGAAAGGGAGATATGTGAGGATGTGAGTAGGTATGTATAACTCATGAATCCTTTTTCACAATGCAGTTGTCTTCAGGTGAATCAGGTTGACCCGTCAAACTCAGAACAAACAGAAATTGTGTGATTAGCACCATTTCTGAACAACTTAAATGACTCACCCTCTGAATAGCATAGGAATTAGCAATATTTTTTTCAATGGTCTTGGAAATAGTCATAGCATCATTTTCTTCAACTGTTGACAGCATCACACCATCATCATGAAAATAGAAAAGGTTATAGAATTGGATCACTCAATTCAGGAAGCCTACACGTACACCCATACATATATATAATGCATGTGTGTGTGTGTGTGTGTGTGTGTGTGTGTGTATTCTGTTTCAGGAATACCTTTCATTAAATACAATGAACTTAGAAGAATCAAGTCAACAAGCATTAAGTGTTATGTGTCAGCTACTCTGTAAACCTTCAGGATAAAAAGCAAGGCAAAAAAGGCTTAATTTTCAGTTTAGGGAAGACAAAATGTAGCCAACTTTGCATTAATAAAATAAATACTGGGTAAACTGGTCATAATGATTTAGGAGAAGGTTTTAGCATGAAGAAGGATGAATTCTTATAGAAGATAGAATTTTAGATGGTACTTGAAAGAAGTTGGGAATGGAGATGGGGGTAAGAGAATTTCAGGATAAGGAACAACTAGTGAAAAGGCCCAGAGTTGGAAGATGGAGTGCCAATTTCCAAGGATCAGTAAGGAGGCCATTGTCACTAGAAGTCATGTATATTAAGAAAAGTAAAATGTGCCATGACTGAGAAATGTAAGAAAGAGTCAAATTATAAATGTCTCTGAATCCAAATAGATGATTTTATATTTGATTCTGAAAGTAACAGAGAGATGATCTTGCCATATAGTCAAAATGAGGAATAATAGAATTTGTACTTTAACACATTAGATAGACAAGAATAAGACCTTCAACATATTGCATCCTCTATATAGGATTTTAAAAATTTTGTACAAAAGTTGCTCCAAAAGAGATGTAGAAAAGTTATATTCTTTGGCATTTTCCATTAATTATATCAGAGATATCATTGTCCCATGTACAAAAGAGTTTTGGACATGCGTGGAGTGAGAAGAAACCTTTCAAGTCATAGATCTTATATTTACTAACTCTCTGTTACAGGATAATTTGCTTATTATCTCCCAGCCTTAGTCCTTCACCTCCAGGGTGAGGAAAATAATAATTGAATTACTCATCTCTTGAAATTGTCATGAAAGAAGTACTTTGTGAACCTCTATAAACAATATATACCACTGGGTCATCATTTTTTAGTATTGAAATGTCATGTGGACTGAAGTAGAGATAATCCTGTCAGTATAGGAAAGGCCATGTTTTGGAATCTGGAACACATTTTCTGTTTTTTTTTTTTTAAAGCACCTTATGAATGGTGATCTATTTAGTTCATTTTGTAGCCATTTGTACCTCTAATTATAGGCCATGGAATGGCCACCTGCCATTTTGGAGAATGTATTGGCCTTCAAGTCAAGATGGACCTAGATTTGAGGTATACCTCTGACTTATTCTGTCTGTGACACTGTACATGTTATTGATTTCTTCATTACCACTAGACAACTGTAAGATATAGCAAGTATCATTCTGCTTCAGTAGAGGGAACTTCCAACTCAGGTGAAGTCACAGAGCTGGTAAAAATTAAGAATGTAAATTTGCACTGGTACCGGGAGTTTCTATCTCATGAAATCATATGTCTAGATAAAAAATAATACTCATTTTTTCTTTTAAAACTGATCAATAATATTTAACAATTTAATGATTGTATAAGGAAGACAAAGGGGAATTTTAAAACTTCCTAACAATGTGTTTTATTTTCCAATGAATCTCACTATCCTATTTTATCTTTTCTTCTAGAAGAAGATGTTATTCATCTCTTCACACTAGGATCGTAGAACTGAACAAGAAAAAGGCTGGAGATTTGTCTTGAAGAATATTAGGGATTTGGGTTGCTTCTAGGAAGTCACTCCAAATGTTTACAGGGATTATTTGTATCTGACCTGTGGTTGAGCATTCCAAGCTCCTATTTGTCACAATCAGGCACACTAACTTGATTCTTGACTCTTACATAGCGATGTCATTTTGGGCCTCTCTGAGAACAAAGGACAACAACTAACTAGAGAGTCAAGGCAACAAATATATTTTTAAATAAATTTCTTTTATTTTTTTTTTGGTGAGGCAATTAGGGTTAAATGATTTGCCTAGGGTCATACAAGTAGGAAATGTTAACTTTCTGAGGATGGGTTTGAACTCAGGTTCTTCTGATACTAGGGCCAGTGTTCTTTCCACTGTGAGAGTATTTATTTAGTACCGACTGTGTACTAAACACTGCAATCAACTATGTACAAACAAGGGAATGCAGAGTAATTTCAAGTTGATTATCAATGGGCTTAGGATTTTTCACTAGCATTAAGAAGCATCAAGAAAGGCTTCCTGTAGAAAGGGGACTTTAGCTGGACCTTGACCCAAGCTAGGGAATGCGCAAGAAGGAGATGAAAAGGGAGAAGATTCCAGGCATGGGAGACAGTCAAAGAAAATGCTCAGTCTGAAGATGGAATGTTAGTGTGTTGAAAAAATAGGAAGAAAGACAGTGTTAATGAATTACAGAGAATGTGGTGGGTGGTAAAATGCAAGAAGGCTGGAGGTTTAAAAAGGATCCAGGTTATGTGAGCTTTAATTGCCAAGTAGAAGATTTTACACATGATCTTGAAGTTAATAAGGAGTCACTTGAGTTGACTGAAGTGTGGGAAGGAGTTACAAGATCAGATCTGTATTAATGGAAGATTGTTTTGACAGCTGAGTGAAGGGTGATCTAGAGTAAAGCAAAAACTTGAGGTATGGAGATATACCATTAGTTTAGTTATGACATGATGAGGGTTTGTGTGATGATGTTGTCAGTGTCAGAGGAGAGAAAGAGGTGTGTGTGTGTGGGGGGGTGTATGGTGTTATAAAAGTAAATATGATAGGATTTGGCAACTGATTGAACATGGGAGTAAAAGAATGAGGAAACCAAGATGTCACCAGTTGAAAGCCTGAGTGACTGCATGGGGGGAGGCGGGATGAAGTAAAAGAGAAGTTAAGAAGAAGGGAGGGTTTTGGAGGTAAGATAATGGATTCCATTTTGGACAAGTTAAATTTAAAAATTCTGAGACTGTAGTTGAGAGTTCTAATAAGTCTGTGAAAATATAAAATTGAAGGATAGGAGAAGTAGAGGCTGAATAAATATCTGGGAATCATCTGCTTAAATCCACCTCAATGTAGATCCAAGGGATCCATATTCAAATATTACCTTTACAGCATTTTCAACTTTACAGAAGTCCTTTAGAATGATTGCAAAACTATGTAACTCCCAGTTTCTGAGCAAACTGGTACTTTCAGTATACCCTTCTCTGAATATGCTTCATCTAGAAATGGCAGAAATTTTCAAGAGCTGGGTCATTAACTCTAGCATTTAAATTTTTAGAAGTAATTGCTTTATGTTCTTAGTCCCATTTTACTCTCACTCCTTTAGACTCTTGTTTATAAATCAAATAATGGTAAGTTTGGAAAAAGAAGACTAAATAGCCACTTGTTTCTCATATCTGATTTTAGAATTTCCTAATGAAATAAAGCTTAGCCCTCTGATCTATGAGGTCTTTGCTTACCCTAAACATCCCTGATTCTGTAACATCATCCACGGATAGGGTTCACATTTCATAGGTATAAAAAATCACTGTCTAAATCTTACTTTTTATATAAAATAAAGTTTTTGTGAATGCTTATTTTTAGTAATTTTATTTTCATTAGTTAAAGTTGTAATTTTGGTTCTTAACAGTTTTATTTCCTTTTCTCCATAGATTTTGATTGAGCACAATACTACTGATGTTAATTTAATAGGAGAAAATGGAAACACACCCCTGATGCTGGCCTGCTCCAAAGATAATAGTGAAGCACTAAAACTTTTGGTTTGTATAGTTTTATTTTTTCAAAATTTTCAAATTCAGGCTTCAATCATTTATAAGTTTTGCCATTGTAGGCAAATCACTTCAAATCATTGGACTTAAAGATAATAGTACTTATGTTACAGATCTCACAGACTTGTTATAGATAAAGTAATGGGCAATTGTGAGTTATTATTAGAACTTATTTTAGAAGATACACAAGTACCTTCTCCAGAAAAAAAAAAAAACTTTTCCAGTATTTTATTATTTTAGACTGCATGATTAAGATACTGTCAAAGATACAGTCTGTCTGGATTTCAACAAAATATTTGGTGATATCTCTAATATCTTGTTGGGCAAAGTAAATAAATGAGAACATATAATCAGATAATTGTTCAGTTAGCTACATTTATATCTTGAATACTAACAATACCAAAGAGTACTAACTAATTGTTATCAAACTAGAGGGTTTCTGATGAATGACTTTTTATTGAATCTTATTCTGTTCAATTTTTTAAACTTCTTGAGTGAAGGCACACCTATGAATTTTGCAGAAAGAGATAGCTTATATATCAGATGACAGAATAAAGAGCTCAAAAAATCTTAACTATCTAGATTATAAGATCAAAAGACATAGAGTTATAAGGATATTGGGAGATAAGCTAATCAACATGTTTTTTTTTAAATTATTTTTATACCTTTTTATTTACAAGATATTTGCATGGGTAATTTTTTCAGCACTGATAATTGAAAAACCTTTTATTACAACTTTTCCCCTCCTTCCCTCACCTCCTCTCCCAGATGGCAGGTAGACCAATACATGTTAAATATATTAAAGTATATGTTAAATACAATATATGTATACATGTCCATACAATTATTTTGCCACACAAGAAGAAGCAAACTTTGAAATAATGTACAATTAACCTGTGAAGGAAATAAAAAAAATGCAGGCAGACAAAAATAGAGGGATTGGGAATTATATGTAGTGGTTCACACTCATTTCCTAGAGTGCTTTCTCTGGGTGTAGCTGGTTCAATTCATTACTGCTCTGTTGGAACTGATTTGGTTCATCTCATTGTTGAAGAGGGCCACATCCATCAGAATTGATCATCATATAGTATTGTTGTTGAAGTGTATAATGATCTCCTGGTTCTGCTAATTTCACTCAGCATTAGTTTATGTAAGTCATTCCAAGCCTTTCTGAAATTATCCTGCTGGTCATTTCTTACAGAACAATAATATTGTATAACATCCATATACCACAATTTATTTATTCAGCCATTCTCCAATTGATGGGCATCCACTCAGTTTCCAGTTTCTGGCCTCTACAAAGAGGGCTGCCACAAACATTCTTGCACATACAGGTCCCTTTCCCTTCTTTAAGATCTCTTTGGGATATAAGCCCAATAGTAATGTTCTTTTTTTTAATAAATAAAAAATA
Source organism: Antechinus flavipes (assembly GCF_016432865.1). NCBI lineage: Eukaryota > Metazoa > Chordata > Mammalia > Dasyuromorphia > Dasyuridae > Antechinus > Antechinus flavipes. The sequence continues at coordinate 449,690,615 of NC_067398.1, forward strand.
ATCACATAAAACTAACAAGGAAAATTTAAAAGAGATCATTTGGAGTTGTTAATCTTAAATTCATAATTACAATTGTTGCAGAATACAACTGCATGACTCACAGTTTAATGGCAATGATTGAGGGAAAAAACAGAGGGGTTTTAGTTGGTCCCTGCAAAAGTTAGCATGGTGATGCATTTGGTTCCAAGACTAATGCAAACTACGGCTGCTTTATGGGAACATATAATCCAAAACAAGTGAGATGTTAATCTTGCACTATTTTATGTTAGTCAGAATGCATCTGGACCTTTTTATTTGTTCAAGACCCAATAGGCATCATTTTATTTTAGATTCTATATTATTTTTATTTCTGTTATAAGTTCTGATTTCTTTCTCTTCTACTCTAATTTCCCATTCATTGAGAAAGCAAAGAAAAAATATAACTAAAATGACTTCTTGGGCAAAACAAATTGCTACAGCAGTCATGTCTAAAAGAAAGAAAGGAGAGGATTCTGGAAAAATGGCAGAATAGGTTAAAAAAATTCCAACCTCTCCAAATTTCTCCCACAAAAAAAGATCAAATTATGCATTAGCAAAAATGTAGAGTGGTGAAAATAAACATAAGTTGAGGCAGAACATTAGTCTTTTGGGGACAAGTGGAGATGATCCAGAACAGAAATTTTGTTTCTGTGAAGTGTAAAAACTTCCACTTAGTGAAACAGCAAGTGGCAAACCCTGAAACTAACTAGGTTAGAAGGTAACCTTAGCTCCAATTAGGAATTTTCATCTTCTGAACCATGTGGGTAATCGGGCATCTAAGTGGATGAAATGAAGATTGAGGGAAACTCTACTAATAGGATTTCAGTCCCAGCTGTGCTATTGAGCTGCTGTCTTGAGCCAGAAGCAACAAGCACAGACCTAGTAAGTGCAGAAGCAGTGGGGAAGGGATGCTGCTACTTGTGGGCATGTAGGAGGACAGAGACCTGAGGCCAGAGGTACCAAATCCTATATTCCAACACTAGAGTTGATACAATAAGAAGTTCCTACTAAAACAAACAAAAAAGCAGGCAACAGAGAAAGAACTCAACTTTAGAAAGTTAGTAGGGGAATAAAGAAGACCAAGGTTTGTCTTCAGAAGAGAACACTGAAGCAAAAATATTCTTTCCTCCACAAAGAGTAACATCAAATTGATCATTTGACAAAAAGGAATTTACAAAGAAATTTCAGAAATCAAATGAGAGAGATTAAGGATAATTTTTAAAAATAAGAACAATCCAAGAAAAACAAAATTATAAAAAGAAAATCAATCAAATTAAAAAGGAGATCCAGAATCTTTTTAAAAATTTAATTCAATTTTTAAAATTTAGTATTTATTTTTCTCCAGTTATATGTAAAAATAATTTTTAACAATCTTTAAAACATTTAAGTTCCAGATTCTCTCCTGTCCTCCTTTCCCATCCCCCCACCTCCATTGAGAATGCAGGAAATTTAATATGTTACATGTGTATGGTCATACAAAGTATTTCCATATTAGTCATGTTGGGAAAGAAAACAGAGACCAAAAAAACTCAAGAAAAATAAATTTGAAAAATTTGCTTCAATCTATATTCAGATTACCATTAGTTCTTTCTCTGGATAAGAAGAATGGTTTTCATCATATGTCATTCAGAGTTGTCTTGGATAATTGTATTGCTGAGAATGGCCAAGTTGTTGACAGCTGATCATCATACAATATCATTATTGCTTTGTACACAATAGATTTCTTTTTTTTTCTAGTAAATTTATTTATTTTTATTTATTTTTAAATTTTTATTTTTTTAAATAACTTTTTATTGATAGAACGCATGTCAGGGTAATTTTTTACAGCATTATCCCTTGCATTCACTTCTGTTCCGATTTTTCCCCTTCCTCCCTCCACCCCTTCCCCCAGATGGCAAGCAGTCCTTTACATGTTGAATGGGTTACAGTATATCCTAGATACAATATATGTGTGCAGAACCGAACAGTTTTCTTGTTGCACAGGGAGAATTGAATTCAGAAGATATAAATAACCCAGGAAGAAAAATAAAAATGCAAGCAGTTTATATTCATTTTCCAGTGTTCTTTCTCTGGGTGTAGCTGCTTCTGTCCATCTTTGATCAATTAAGGCTCTCTTTATCGAAGAGATCCACTTCCATCAGAATACATCTCCAAACAGTATCGTTGTTGAGGTATATAATGATCTCCTGGTTCTGCTCATTTCACTCAGCATCAGTTCATGTAAGTCTCGCCAGTCCTCTCTGTATTCATCCTGCTGGTCATTCCTTACAGAACAATAATATTCCATAACATTCATATACCACAATTTACTCAACCATTCTCCAATTGATGGACATCCTTTCATTTTCCAGCTTCTAGCCACTACAAACAGGGCTTCCACAAAATTTTGGCACATACAGGTCCCTTTCCTTTCTTTAGTATCTCTTTGGGGTATCAGCCCAGTAGAAACACTGCTGGATCAAAGGGTATGCACAGTTTGATAACTTTTTGAGCATAGTTCCAAATTGCTCTCCAGAATGGCTGTATGTGTTCACAATTCCACCAACAATGTATCAGTGTCCCTGTTTTCCCACATCCCCTCCAACATTCCCCATTATCTTTCCCTGTCATTCTAGCCAATCTGACAGGTGTGTAGTGGTATCTCAGAGTTGTCTTAATTTGCATTTCTCTGATTAATAATGATTTGGAGCATATTTTCATATGTCTATAAATAGTTTCAATTTCTTCATCTGAGAATTGTCTGTTCATATCCTTTGACCATTTATCAATTGGAAAATGGTTTGATTTCTTATAGATTAGAGTCAATTCTCTATATATTTTGGAAATGAGGCCTTTATCAGAACCTTTGATTGTAAAAATGTTTTCCCAGTTTATTGTTTTCCTTCTAATCTTGTTTGCATTTGTTTTGTTTGTACAAAAACTTTTCAATTTGATATAATCAAAATTTTCTATGTTGTGGTCAATAGTGATCTCTAGTTCTTCTTTGGTCATAAATTCCTCTCTCTTCCACAGGTCTGCAAGGTAAACTATCCTATGCTCTTCCAATTTATTGATAATCTCATTCTTTATGCCTAGGTCATGAACCCATTTTGACCTAATCTTGGTGTACGGTGTTAAGTGTGGGTCAATGCCTAGTTTCTGCCATATTGATTTCCAATTTTCCCAGCAATTTTTGTCAAATAATGCATTCTTATCCCAGAAACTGGTGTCTTTGGGTTTGTCAAATATTATATTATTAAAGTTATTGGCTGTTTTGTCCTTTGAACCTAACCTATTCCATTGATCAACTAGTCTATTTCTTAACCAATACCAGATGGTTTTAGTAACTGCTGCTTTATAATATAATTTTAGATCTGGTACAGCTAGGCCACCTTCATTTGATTTTTTTTTTTCATTAATTCCCTTGAAATTCTTGACCTTTTGTTTTTCCATATGAACTTTGTTGTTATTTTTTCTAATTCATCAAAGTAGTTTTTTGGGAGTCTGATTGGTATAGCACTAAATAAGTAGATTAATTTAGGTAGTATTGTCATCTTTATTATATTTGCTCACCCAATCCAAGAGCATTTAATATTTTTCCAGTTGGTTAGATCAGACTTAATTTGTGTGGAAAGTGTTTTGTAGTTTTGCTCATAAAGTTTCTGATTTTCCCTTGGCAGATAGATTCCTAAATATTTTATACAATCAGTAGTTACTTTAAATGGAATTTCTTTTTGTATCTCTAACTGTTGAGTTTTGTTAGTGATATATAAGAATGCTGATGACTTATATGGGTTTATTTTATATCCTGCAACTTTGCTGAAGGTGTAGATTGTTTCTAATAACTTTTTGGTAGAATCTTTGGGGTTCTCTAAGTATACCATCATATCATCAGCAAAGAGTGATAATTTGGTTTCCTCATTGCCTATTCTTATTCCTTTAATCTCTTTCTCAACTCTTATTGCCAAAGCTAGCATTTCTAATACAATATTAAATAGTAACAGTAAAACCTTGTTTTAGTCCTGATCTTATTGGGAATGGTTGCAGTTTGTCCCCATTACATATGATGCTTACTGAAATTTATTTATTTTTAATATACATTGTTTTATGAATCATATTGGGAAAGAACAATCAGAGCAAAAGGGAAAAACCATGGGAGAGAAATTTTAAAAATCAAAAAAAGAAGTGATCATAGCATGTATTGATTTGCATTCAATCTTCTTAGTTCTTTTTCTGGATGCAGATAGTATTTTCTGTCCAAAATCTATTGGAATTACTTTGGATCACAGAACTACTGAGAAGAAACAAATCTTTCATAGTTAATCATCACACACTCTTGCTATTATTATATACAATACATTTCTGGTTCTATTTGTTTCACTCAGTATCGTTCACGTAAATCTTTTTAAAATCTTTCTTTCTAAAATCAGTTTGTTCATCATTTTTATAAAACAATAATATTTCATTACCTTCATAGACCACAACTTATTCAGCCATTATTCAATTGATGGGCATCTATCATTTTCCAACTTTTTGCTACCACAAAAAGAGCTGCTACAAATGTGTCTGCATACTTTTCTTTCCTTTATGATTTTCTTGGGATACAGACCTAGGAATGGCACTTTTGAGTCAAAGGGTACGCACAGTTTTGTAGCTTTGGGGGCATAGTTCCAAATTGCTTTCCAGAATGGTTGGATCATTTCACAACTCCACCAATAATGTGTTAGTATCCCAGTTTTCCCACATTTATTATTACTTTTCCCTATCATCTTAGCCAATCTGAGAGGTGTGAAGTGGTATCTCAGAATTCTTTTAATTTGCCTTTCTCTAATCAATAGTGATTTAGAGCATTTTTTAATATAAATATAGATGGCTTTAATATCATAATCTGAAAATTCTTCATATCTTTTGCCAATTTATTATTTGGGGAATAACTTGTATTCTTATAAATTTGACACATGTATTTATATATTTTAGAAATGAGACCATTATTAGAAATACTGACTGTAAAGATTCTTTCCCCAGCTTTGTACTTCCTTTTTAATATTGTGTCTTTTGGTTTTGTTTGTATAAATTTAATGTAATCAAAGTTGTCCATTTTGCCTTTCATAATGTTCTCTAGTTCTTCTTTGATCATGAATTTTTTCCTTCTCCAAAGATCTGATAGATAAAATTATTCCTTGCTCCCCTATTTTTTTAAATGATATTATCCTTTATGACCAAATCATGCACCCATTTTGATCTTATTTTCATATGGGGTGTGAGATATAGATCTATGCTGAGTTTCTGAATGTGATTTTCCAGTTTTCCCAGAAATTTTTTTGGGCCAAAATAGTGAGTTCTTGGGCCAAAAGCTGGAGTTTGGGGGTTTATCAAATACTAGATTGCTATAGGCCTTGATTATTGTGTCATGTATATCTTATTCTACCAATCCACCATTATTTCTTAGTCAGTACCAAATGGTTTAGATGACTGCTGCTAGTTTTAGCTACTATTCCTTTGTATTATTATTATTGGTTAATCAAAATTATTAATGATTAATCAAAAATGATATTTTTGACCTGTTCTTCCAGATGAATTTTGATATTATTTTTTTCTAGTTCTACAAAATACTATTTTGGCAGTTTAGTATGCCACTGAAAAAATAGACCAATTTAGGCAGAATTGTCATTTTTATTATATTAGCTCAGCTTAGCCATGAGCAATTGATATTTTTCTAATTGTTTAGCTCTGACTATTTGTGTAAGAAGTATTGTGTAATTGTGTTCATATTCTTGGGTTTGTCTTAGCAGGTAGATCCCCAAGTGTTTTATTGTGTCTACATTAATTTTAAATGAAATTTTGTTTTCTATCTCTTGCTGATGGGCTTTGTCAGTAATATATAGTAATGCTGATGATTTGTGTGGGTTTATTTTATATCCAACAACTCTGCTAAAGCACTGAATTGTTTCCACTAGGTTTTTGGATAATTTTCTAGCATTGTCTAATTATATCATCATATCATCTGCCAAGAGTGATAGTTTTATTTTTTCATTGTGTATTCTAATTCCTTTAGTTTATTTTTCTTTTCTTATTGCTAAAGCCAACATTTCTAGTACAATGTTGAATAATCATGGTAATAGTGGGCATCCTTATTTAACCCCTGATCTTATTGGGAATGTGTCCAATTTTTCTCCATTATAAATAATGCTTGCTGTAGGCTGCTTATTATTTTAAAGAAAGCTCCCTTTATCCCTCTGCCCTCTAGTATTTTAATAAGAACAGGTGCTGTATTTTGTCAAAAGCTTTTTCTGCATCTATTGAGTTTATCGTATGATTTCTTTTAGTTTTGTTATATGGTTGATATGGTTGATTATGGTAATAGTTTTTCTGATATTGAAGCAGCCCTGCATTTCTGATATAAATCCCACTTGGTTATAGTGTATTATACTGTGGATAAATTGCTGTAATCTCTTTGCTAATATTTTATTTAAAGTTTTTGCATCAGTATTCATTAGGGAGATTTATATATAATTTTTTTTCTCAGTTTTGGTTCTTCCTGGTTTAGGTATCAGTGCTATATTTGTATCATAGAAGTAATTTGGCAGTACTCCTTCTTTACCTATTTTTCCAAATATTTTGCATAGTATTGGAATTAATTGTTCTTTAAATGTTTGGTAGAATTCACTTGTGAATGCATACGGCCCTGGAGGTTTTTTCTTAGGGATCTCATTAATGACTTGTTCAATTTCTTTTTCTAAAATGAGACTATTTAAGGAATTTTTTTCCTCTTCTGTTAAGCTGCACCATTTTTATTTTTGTAAATATTCATACATTTTGGTTAGATTGTCAGTCTTACTGCCATACATTTGGGCAAAATAGTTCCTAATAATTGCTTTAATTTCTTTTTCATTGGTGAAAAGTTCACTCTGTTCATTTTTGATGCTGGTGATTTGGCTTTTTCTTTATTTTTTTTCTGATCAAATTAATCAAAAGTTTATCTATTTTGCTTTTTTTTCATAAAACCAACTCTTAGTTTCTATTTTATTAATCTCCCCTTTAAGTTTCAGAATTTCTAATTTGTTATTTAATTGGGAAGTTTAAATTTGTTCTTTTTCTACCTTTTTTAGTTGCATGGCTAATTCATTGATCTCCTCATTATTTTATGTAGCTATTTAGAGATATAAATTCCCCCTAGAAACAGCTTTGGCTGCATCCCATAGGTTTTGGTATGTTGTTTTTATTATTGTCATTCTCTTGGATGAAATTATGGATAGTTTCTGTTATTTGTTGTTTGACTGACTCATTTTTAGAATTAGATTATTTAATTTCCAATTGGTGTTTAGTATCTTTCCCTGACCCTTTATTGAATATAATTTTTATTGTATTGTGGTCTGAAAAGGAAGCATTACTATTTCTCTCTTTGCATTTGATTGTGAGGTTTTTGTGCCCCAATACGTGGTCAATTTTTGTTTATGTGCTGTGCGCTGCTGAGAAAAAAAGTGTATTCCTTTCTATCCCTATTCAATTTTTTCCAGAGTTCTATCATACCTAGGGTTTCCAGGATTCTATTAATCTCCCTAGTTTGTTTCTTGTTTATTTTGTGGTTTGATTTGTCTGATTCTGAGAGGTGAAGATTGAGGTCTTCCACTAGACTAATTTTGTCTGTTTCTTCTTGTAACTGGCTTAAAATTTTCTCTAGAAATTTGCCTACTCTACTACTTGGTACATACACATTTAGTATCCTAACTATATCATTGTTTTAGTACACTTTATCAATATGTACTTCCCTTTCTTATCTCTTTTAATAAGATCTATTTTTACTTTTGATTTATCTGAGATCAGAATTGCTACCCCTGCTTTTTTTCTTTCTTTTTGCTTCAGCTGAAGCATAAATTGTGTTCTAGCCTTATTCCTTTACTCTTTTATATCAAATGTATTTCTTATAAACAATATATTGTCAGATTCTGTTTTTTAATCCACTCTGCTATTTCCTTTCATTTTATGGGAGAGTTTATTCCATTCACATTCACAGTTATGATGACCAGTTCTGCATTCCCCCATCCTATTTTATCCCCTGTATATAATTTTCTTTCTTTCCACACTGTCTTTAGTCATGTTTTTTACCTTCCCCCACTACCTTATCTCCCTTAGTAGTGTTTTTTTACCCACCTTACCCACTGCCTTATCTCCTATCACCTCTCCCCTTTTCTTAATAGTTTTTTTAAGGAACTTCACCTACTATCTTATCTTTTCTCACCCCTTGCACCCTTCTTTTACCATTTTTCTAGTGTTTCTGCTCTCCCTTCTATCCTGTCCCTTTCTTCTTTCTCCTCCTATTTCTTTATAGAGTTAGATAAATTTTTATACTCAAAGAGGATTAAGTTATTCCCTCTTACAGCCAAAACTGATAATATCAAGCTTCACACAGTGCTTATTCCCCTCCTTTCTTTCCCTTGATTGTAATAGGTTTTTTACACCTCTTTATGTGAACTAATTATCTCATTCTACCTCCCTTTTCCTCTTTTTCCAGTACAGACATTTTTCTACCCCTTAATGTTTTTTTCTTTGATGTCATTACATCAGAATCTCTTCGCAACCATGCCCTCAGTTCATGTGATATACCCCTCCGTCTGCTCCAATGATAGATCAAGTTTTCAAGAGTTACAGATATAATTTTTTCCATCTAGGGATGTTAATAGTTTAACCTTTAAATGTATATATTTTCCCCTGTTTACCTTTCCATGCTTCTCTTGAGTCCTATGTTTGTAGATTAAATTATCTGTTTAGTTCTGTTTTATTTTTTTCAATAGAAATGATTGAATCTCTCGCATTTTTTCCTCATTTTTTTCTTCTAATTCTCTTATTTGCTTTTTAAATTCTTTTATAAGCACTTCCAAGGAGCCTCTTTGAGCTTGAGACCAATTCATATCACTCTTTGAGATTTCCTCTGTGGATATTTTGTCATCTGAGTTGGTGTTTTGGTCTGCCCTGTCACCATAGTAGCTTTCTATGGTCAAGGTTCTTTTCTGTTTCTTGCTCATTTTCTTTCCTTTTCTTTTGGTATTTCCTCTTTTTTTTACTTTTATGGTTGAGTTCTGCTCCTGGAGTAAAGGGGATTGCTGCCTCAAGATTTAAGTGCAGCTCTAAGCCTTGGTTTTGAGAACAGGGCCGTTTGTGTTTGCAGGGGGCAACTTTGCCTACTTTTTAAAGGAAATAGCCTGGTTTCTCAGAGTTTGTCCTCTGAGTCAACTGGAAGCTCCTCCACTGATTTGCCACTCTATTGAGCCAGGACTGAGAGTCTTAGTTGTTGGTTTGCTAGGATTAAGACTCTCTCACTGGCTTTTCCAAAGCTTATCTAATCTGGACTGAATACTCTTTTCACCTCAGTGAGACTGACCTTCCTTGAAGTTTTTCCAGTCTATCTTGAGCTGGAGAGAGGTTTCATTTTGTCAGATTCTGTCCAGAGGCTTGTTTTCATGTGGTTTTCTAGGGAAAGTGGGAGAGCTTGAGCAGCTTCCTGACTTTAGTGCACAATCTTGGCTTCACCTCTGGAAGTTCTCATACACAATACATTTCACTTTGTATTAACTTATGAAATTTCTTCCAGGTTCTTCTTAGAGTATCCTGGTAATAATTTCTTATAGCACAATAGTGCTATAATAGGATTCCATTATAATCAGAGAGCATTGGTTTTACCAGTTGGTTAATCATTTCCCTAATTAATGATCTCCCCTCAATTTCCAATTCTTTGCCACGAGAAAAGAACTGATATAAATACTTTTGTACATATAAGTCCTTTTTCTTTTCTTTAAAAAAAATTTCTTTGTGGATATAGATCTAGTAGTGGTTTTGCTGTTTTTTCATGGTTTTAAAGCCCTTTGTATATAGTTCCAAAGTGCCATGCAGAATGGTTGAATTAGTTCACCTAACTATACTAACAATGCAGTAATGTCTCATTTTCCCCACATCCTCTCCATTCGTCATTTTCTTTTCCTGTCCTATTAGTCAATCTAATATGTACATGGTAGTACTTCAGAATTGTTTAATTTGCATTTCTCTAATCAATAGTAAGTTAGAACACTTTTTCATATGGTTAAAGATAGTTATGATTTCTTCATCTGAAAACTGATCTTATCTTTTGATCATTTGTCAATTGGAGAATGTCATTTATTTTTATAAATTTGACTCAGTTTTCTATGTATTTGAGAAATGAGGCCTTTATTAGAGATAATTGCTTCAATTTATTTTCCATAATTACTTATAATAATTGTATTTATCTCCCTGTTTATTCTATATACTCTTTCCTTTTACCCTGTCCTTCCTCAAAAGTGTTTTGCTTCTGATTACCTCCTCCCTTAAACTATCCTCTCTTTTATCACACACACCACTTTCTCTCATCCCCTTTCCCTTCTGTTTTCCTATTTGGCAAGACATATTTCTATACCGAATTGAGTGTATATGTTATTCCCTCTTTTAGCCAGTTTTGAGGAGAGTAAGATTGATTCACTACTCTTTACTCCCCCCTTCTTCCTCTCCAAAAAACTTTGTCTTGCCTCTTTTATGCATGATAATTTACCCCCATTCTACCTCTTCCCTCCCCCTATCTCCCAGTAAATTAATTTTTACCCCCTGATTTCATCTTTTTAGATGTCATCCCTTTATATTTAACTAACATCGATTTCTTTTTGTCTATATATACCTTCTCTAATTCCCTAAAAATGCAAAATTGTGAATTAAAAGTATCATCTTCCCATCTAGGGATGCAAACACTCTAACCTTACTAAGCCCCTTATAATTTTCCTTTCTTGTTTACCTTTTATGTTTTTTTTTTTCAGTACTGTATTTGAAAGTCAAATTTTCTATTTAGCTCTGGTCTTTTCATCAAGAATGCTCTAGAGTCCTTTATTTCATTTAATATCCATTCCCCCCTGAAAGATTATACTCAATTTTGATGGGTAGGTGATTCTTGTTTGTAATCTTAAATCCTTTGCTTCTTCAATTCCTTTAATGTAGAAGTTGCTAAATATTTTGCTACTTTGCCTTTGGCTATACACTACCTGAATTGTTTCTGGATGCTTGCAATATTTTCTCCTTGACCTGGGAGGTTTGGAATTTGGCTATAATATTCTGGGTGTTTTCAGTTTTGGACCACTTTCAGCAAGTGAATGTTGGATTCTTTTTATTTCTTTTTACCCTCTGGTTCTAGAACATCAGAGAAGTTTTTCTTACAATTTCTTGAAAGATGATATGTAAATTTTTTTATTGATCATGGCTTTCAAGTACTTCAATAATTTTTAAATTACTTCTCCTGGATCTATTTCCAGGTCACTTATTTTCCAGATATTTCACATTGTCTTTTGCTTTTTTTTTCATTATTTTGGTCTTGTTTCATTGTTTCTTGACTTCTCATAAAGTCATTAACTTCCATATGCTCAATTTTAATTTTTAAGTTATTATTTTCTTAAGTGAGTTTTTGTATCTCCTTTTCCAGTTCTCTAATTCTATGTTTAAAAGACTTGTTTTCTTCAGTGGGTAGTTTTTTCCATTTGACCAATTCTATTCTTTCAGGAATTTTTTTCTTCAATGTATTTTTGTGCTTCTTTTCCTATTTGAGCAATTCTATTTTCTAAAGCACTTGTCATTATTTGTTTTTTGTAATTCCTTTACCATTTGGCTCAGTTTGTTTTTTAAGATGTCATTTTCTTCTGTATTTTTTGTTTCTTCTTTACCAAGCTGTTGAATTGTTTTTTCCTAGGTTTTCTTGAATCACTCTCATTTCTTTTCCCAATTTTTCATCTACTTCTTTTACTTGATTTTGAAAATCTTTTTAAAGCTCTTTCATGGCCTAAGGCCAATTCATATTTTTCTTGGACACTTTGCATGTAGGAGATTTGAATTTGTCATTTTCTGAATGAGTGTATTCTGATCTTCCTTGTCACTATAATAATTTTCTCCAATCAGAATCTTTTCTGTTGATGGTTTACTTTTCCAGCCTATTACTTGACTTTTCACTATTTGTTAAAATAGGGCTATACCCTCCACATTAGTGGACACTGTCCCAAGCTTCAGGGATTTTATGCAGTTTTTTTTTCAGAGTTACCTCTGAGGATGTGAGTTTTCAGTTCTTCCAAGGTGTTATGATCTAAGGAGAAATTAATTTACTATTTTTCTGGCCTGTGCTTTTGTCTGAGGGACCACAAACACCCTTTTCTACCCTGTAACTGTGAAGATGGGCCCTCCTCCACTATGGTTGCAAGCTTTAATGTTCTAGTAGACCTCTTCACCCTGAGACTGCTATTCAGGACTGTGACCCAGATCTCAGCATGAGAAAAGCAATGGAGTCCTGCCTCAGTGATGGTAAAGAGATTCCTTATAATCTCCTTCTTACTATTATTGTATTCTCTTACTATCTGTGAGCTGAGAGCTCTGGAAGCTGCTGCTGCTGCTGATTCAGTGGCTCCCAAGCAAGCTTCAGGTTTTCCCACAGCTGGGCCTGTGCTGGGACTATTTGTTCTGAACTCTTCTCCACTCTCACTCTGGTGCAGCAGATCCTTACTGGTGACTTTTTAGGTTTTCTTGGGCTAGAAAAATTGTTTCAACCTGCCTTTTTGTGGGTTCTGATATTCTAGGATTTGTTTAGAATCATAATTTAAAGGTATTTGGAGGGGCTTGGGGGAAAGCTTAGTTGAGTCCTTGCCTTTACTCTGCCATCTTGGCTCTTCCTTAAGATCCAGAATCTTAAGGATGAAATGTCTCTTTGAACAACTAGAATTATGAGGGGAAATCAATAAAGTTATAAGAGAGCCAGAAACAAGAAACAAAATATGAAGCAAGAAAAAATAGGAAAAAAAACTGTAAAACATAAGAAAAACAGACTGGAGAACAGATCAAGAAGAGAAAACATAAGAATAATTGAACTGCCTGAAAGCTATGATTAAAAAAGAATCTTGATAAAGTAATAGAAGAAATATATTTTTAGTTGCCCTAAAGTGTTAAAACAAGTAGAGAAAGTTGAAATAGGAAAAATAAATCTACTTATCTTCACCTGAAAGAGATCCTGCAAGGTAAATCTATAGGAATATCATAGTCAAATTCCAAACATCCCATGTCAAGGAGAAAAAATTAAGAGCAACAAGAAAAATGAAATACAAATGTGGCAGAGCCACAGTTATAATCACATAAGACCTAATATTGGCCACACCAAAAGATCACAAAACACTCTGTATCAAAGAATAAAGAATTGGGATTGCAGCCAAAAATATTTTACCCAGCAAAGCATATTCCTGAATGGAAAAAAATGAATATTCAATGAATTTCTAGACTTTTAGAATTTTGTTACAAAAAGATCTGAACTGAATAGAAAATTTGAAATAAAAAACTCAAGAGAAATTTAAACATTTAAACACTAATTCCAAAGCATTCAATAAGAATGTTTACTTTTTATACATAAAAATGCAATATATCTTTAAGATTACTAATTGGATAGTTCAAAAGAAAGATTAAGGTAGAGCTGGGTACTTTATGATTTTAAAAAGCAAAACCATGTAGAAAAATGAATAATCTTACACAAATGAGATACAAAAGGAAGTGACAAAGAGGAATTAGATGGGGGAAGAAGTCTGGTAGTTCTTGAATCCTACCCAGAGGGGAAATGAGTTAAAGAGGGAAATTATATAGTGTGCATGTATGTATAAAAGTATTCTAAATTCCCAAAGAAATAAGATGGTAAGGGTATAGGGACGGGGGGAAGATAAGAAAGGGATTTTTAAGAGAAACTACTCAGGTCAGATCAGGGTTAAAGGAAGAACACACACACACACATATATTTAGAAGGAAATATGGAAAAACTTGGACTTCATCTTTAGAGAAAAAGAGGAAAAAGCATAGTCCAGTGTTACATAGATATATGTGAAAGTATATGTGTATATATGTGTATGATTATAGATATCTAATAGTATATATGTATGTATGGTATGTTTGTTACTATATGTGCTCTTAATTGTAATAATTGAAGTAAGGAAATCTGGCCTCAGACACTTAATACTTCCTAGCTGTGTGACCCTAGGCAAGTCATTTAACCCCAATTGCCTCAGCAAAAATAATAATAATAATAACAACAACAATAACAATAATGATAGAAGTAATGGGGGGGAGGAAGAAGGAAGTAAAAAAGTACACAGCAGAAAACAAAAGAAAACCAACAAAAAGATGGACAACTCTAAACACAATGTGTAATATTTATTATATAGGCTTTCTTAAAATGGAAATTAATTGCTTTATATTTTGAATCCTCTCATATTTTTCTGTGCTCATGGAAAAGTTTTCTTTTTTCTTTTTCAATTTTGTATTTTTTAAATAAATAAGTAAATAAAAATTTAAAGAAAAAATAAAAGGAAGAAAGAAACAAAACGAATAAAGAATGCTTCAATTTTCTTTCTATCAACTGTCTTTTTGGAGATGGAAACAATGTTTCTTCATGAGTTCTTTGGAATTGTGGTGGGTTTTAGTAATGTCTTATTCTTTGTGACTCTGTTTGGAGTTTTCTTGACAAAAAATATTAAAGAGATATGTTATTTCCTTCTCAGCTCATTTTTAAGGTGAGGAAATAGGCAAATATGGATGTGACTTGCCCAGTGTCACATAGACCACTTTTTAATTAATTCTTTTTTCCCTACTAGTGGATGAAATTGTGAAAGAAAATAAAGTTTAAAAACCAGTCAATTCTGTTTTATTATTAGCGTATACCAAATGTGTTATAGAAATGGGTAGATGAAAATGATTGCCTAACTATAAGTTTATCCATGAAAAGATTTCTATAATTCAGTAACAGTAGTGTTGACTGCTATGTTTTAATTTGTATAACTGCATTACATTGGGGCTTTTCTTGAGGATATCATTCCTTTATATAATAAAAAGGATTTAGAATTGAAGTAGTAAAGTGATATTTTTAAAACAGAATAATGATCTTATTGTAAACTGACTTCATTTTGCTAAAGTATTGAAAAAGGATTCCATTGAAGTCTAAGTTGTTATTCTTATTTCTATCTCATTTGTTTCATCTTTTGATAATTTTTATTATGCTGCCAGATTCCACTTTTGTTCTTAGAATTTTTTCTTTAATGGTTTTTATCTGGTCTCCTGAAGTTTTCCTTACACATTTTAAACTTAGCATTGAACTTAATTTGATTATATTTGACTCAGTACTGGCTAAATAGTCTGTAAGAATAGATGAGAACCAGCATCCATTCTCCCCACTTTACTCTTGGGCATTATATCATTTGATTTCATTCTGGGTTGTTTTTGTTTTTTTTCCAGGTGGAAAATGGGGCGAAAATATGTAAAACAAATAAATTTGGATGTTTTCCAGTGCACATAGCTGCATTTTCAGGTTCTAAGAAATGCATAGAAATGTTGTTAAAGTTTGGTAAGTAAAGGCATTTATGTAGTAGACAACAATAATAAATCTACTATTTCTTTAATGGAGATTGTAATTCATATTATTTGTCGACAACACTGTGTGGATTTAGGGAAGATTTTTTTCTTGATATTCATGTTTTGTGACATTTCAGATTGTACATTTAAGTAATATTCAATTTGGTTTTCTTATGAAGGTGAAGAACAAGGATTTTCCAGGCAATATCAAATCAATTTTCTCAATAATAGAAATGCAAGTCCTCTCCATCTTGCTGTTCAAAGTGGTGACTTAGAAATGATTAAAATCTGCCTGGCAAATGGAGCACAGATTAATCTAGAGGAGGTAATTTTTCATAGTTTAAAAATAAGTTATATATTTTATTTTTATAAATTGTTTTCCAAAGTGTTTTTATGGCATCATGATCACTAAGGCATAAATAAAAATAGCAAAGTAAATAAAAAAGCAAAACAAAATAAAACCAAAAGTCTAACTTTTAGTTGGATATGATAGGATTTCTTGAAACACAAAATAGTTTAGAAATAATGGGTACAGTGGGAGAAATAGATAACCAATCCTGCTGCCATGGCAAAGAGAAGTAGAGATATGTTCCAAAATTAGCTGAATGTTTAGCAAATTCATCAGTCTGTTCTGTTTTTATTGTGAATAATGAACATACTTGTGGCAATTAAAGCATTACTAATCTTAGATTGTACTAATTGAAGCATTATGTCTAAACCATGAGAAGTAATATTCTGTCCAAATCAAACCATATTTAAAATATTGAATGGACTCCTAGATACCATGATTTAAGAAGTTTATTAACAAAGACAGTATCATGTAATGGATAAAATGTTTACTTTGGAATTAGAACTATCTGGACTTACGTCTTGTATATGATATATACTAATCAAATCATCTGAGACACATCACTTAATATTTTAATGCCCTGGGCAGTGTTCTAAAACCAAGTGGAAGAGGACTTATTGATCTGCACTGATTGAAGGTACAACAAAGATTGACAGGGAGTGAAGGAAGGATATTCTTCAAACAAGCTTCCTACAATACTAAAATAAAATAATGGAAAAAATAATAGCAGATAAGAAGATGGATGAATTAAGATGGCTATGATTTTGAAAACATTTACAAAAAAGAATCTTTAAAGGAATTGTAATTTAGTTTAGAAAATAGAAGACTAAGGAAATCATAATATTCTAATTCTCTATAACAGTGATATTCCAATATTTGAATTATCATAATATAAAAAATATTATTGATTTTTTTCTGCAGCACTTCAGAAGGTAGAAGTAGGATTAGTAGGAAGATGATACTGAGGGACACTCTTCAGTCCAGTATAAGAAATGGCTTTTCAAAAGAATGTCCAGTAGTGGAATGGATGATCTGATTAAATAGGAAGTTTTCCAACATTTGAGTAGATTTTGGATGATTATGTGCCAAATATATAAATGAAAACCATTATACTGTGTGGGAAACAAAAAAAAAGATGATTTATACATTTCCTTTTAAGCTAAGATTATGATTTTTCCTGTCTTAATTTGTGACAATGAAGCCATTTCACATACATACTAATATTTTTAACTTTAAGGACAAATGATTCAAAAATCACAGTAAAGATTAAAACCAAAATTAATTACTTAACAAAATTAAATAATTATTTAAAAATAAAAGCAAGTGAACTGGTCTAATATCACTAAGCCTTGCCTTCTACACCAAGCTTTTTTTTTCTTTTTTATATTCTTATTTTTAGAATGGGAAATGCACAGCTCTTCATTTTGCTGCCACTCAGGGAGCAATTGAGATTGTAAAACTTATGATTTCCTCTTATTCCGGCAGTGAGGATATTATTAATACAGTAGATGGAAATAATGAAACATTGCTTCACAGGTAAGAAGAATTTTTCTTCTTCTGTCATTCTTGTTCCATAGTCTTTTTTTTTTTTTTTTTACTTTTACTTTCTTGGTTTCACCTCACATTATAAAGAATACACAAATGAAATATATGATTCAACACGTTTCTGGAGAAGTAAAGCTCATCCTCATTAGCCAATTAGTGCTGCTGTTGCTCTTTGGTATCAAAGTAAAAAGATAAATAGATTTTCTTAAGAGAGAAGCATCTAGTGGCCATTGAGCGGAAAATGTCATGGAGATTTTGACACCAGGGAGTAGAGAAAATGTATATCATTTAAATACAAAAAAGGGCTCATACAACAATTAACCTGTGTACCATATTCTTCCCTATAAATCCTTAAAAGATGCCCCAAACTCCTTATTCCTTTATAATCAGGGGGAAAATTCTCTTCTGTGCTTTCATGGGAACTTTCCCTTCCACATTCAAAAGCAAAAACAGTGACCATATGTTATGGGAGTCACCTGATGGTAGCTGCTGAGTGTTAGGGGAGCCATCTATCAGTGGCTGCTGGGGATCTATTCTGCTCATCAGAATTAGATGATGTGAGAGGAAGATAAAGGTACAAGGAAACTTAGAGGCAGTTGCATTCTCTGACTTCTCTCCTTTTCCCTTTTGCCTCGAATTTATTTCATTCCCAATTCACAAGCAACATCTGCATCAGCAAAGGCTGACTTGCAATTCCTTCAAGTATGTTATGAGTCACAGCTGTGGGGGCTCTTGGAGAATCAACCCAGCCCCTTCACAATTAAGTGTGGTCCTTAGCAACCATCGTTTCTTGTAAGCATTTTTGAAGAAATATTTCTTTTCTTTTCACCTGATAATACACACACACACACACACACACACACACACACACACACACACACAACATTTCCGGATAACAAATATTTTATTCTTTCCTTTAGATGAATTTATTTGGTTAGTGTTATTTAAAACTTTCATGGTACAAGATAGTGAGGACCTAAATGGCTTAGTGAATAGAAAATTGGGTCTGCTGAAAAGAGAACATAGATTCAGATCTTGTTGTCTAGTTGCCTGACCATGGTAAAAAAAAAAAAAATGCTTAAGTCAGCAAACATTTGTTAAGTGTGTACTGTTTGTTAATCATTGTGATTACAAAGAAAGGTAAAAATGGTACCTGCCTTCAAATCAGTGTGAAAGACAATGTACAATCAGTCAACAATGGAACATAGGTGACATAATGGATACAATGCTTGGCCTGAAGTCAGGAGTAATGAAATTCAAATCTAGTCTCAGATGTTTAGCATCTGTTTGATCCTAGGTGAGTCTCAATCTCTAATTCACTAAGTTTTTTTCAAATATAAGATGAATGTAATTATACCTACCTCACAGAATTGTTATGAGCATATATATACTTACTTGCTGTGTGACTCTGGACAAGTCACTTAACCTTGTTTGCCTCTGTTTTCTCATATGTAAAAATGATCTGGATAAGAAAGTGTTATACTACTCTAGTGTCTTGCCAAGAAAACCCTAAATGGTGTCATGAAGAGTCAGAAACAACTAAAAAATGACTGAACAACAAATTGTAGGCAACTTAGAGGCAAAACTCTCTAATTAAAGGCTTAAGCTCTCTGAATTTGTGATTCCTTCTGAATTTCATATTGAGGGACAATAATGCCTGTAGTACTATTAGGCTTAAAGAAGATAGTCTATGTAAGATGTTTTGCCAGCTTTATAACG
Source organism: Antechinus flavipes (assembly GCF_016432865.1). Lineage (NCBI taxonomy): Eukaryota > Metazoa > Chordata > Mammalia > Dasyuromorphia > Dasyuridae > Antechinus > Antechinus flavipes. The sequence goes on from NC_067398.1 coordinate 449,709,639, forward strand.
CTCTGCAAACATCAGTTGTTATCTATCTATCTATCTATCTATCTATATATATATATATATATCAATCTATCCATATACTGCCTGTATATGTAATAATGCCTGTAGTACTATTAGGCTTAAAGAAGATAGTCTATGTAAGATGTTTTGCCAGTTTTATAATACTCTGCAAACATCAGTTGTTATCTCAATTCCCTTAGGTTGATATATATATATCTTTTGAATTTGGTAAAAATTCATTTTTTAATATATTCAAACTCATGAAATTAGTAGTTTGTTTTTCCTGAGCAATCATTCACAGGTGATCTTTACATCAAGTATCATGGTCAGTTATTTATATGAAATCTATTTAGACAATTCTAGTTTTTTTGTGTGTGAAGCCTTAAAGTATACATTATATCTACAGATAGATTACAATGGGCTATAGGCTCCTCTATGATTCTTTGGATTCTTTGGACATTCTCCAAAGTTAGACTGAAATTGGCCTGGGACATCTGTAGCTTGCTCAAGGATATATAATGTCTGACCCAAGTCGTTCATTCTCAGTGTTGACAAGAGATGTCCCTTCAGCAGATTCAATTTCTAATGACCCAAACTCTCCAAGACTGCCCAAGCAGTCCTGAGACTGCTTTTGTTATTTCTAATGATTTTCTGACACACATACACAAGCAAAAAATAATTTATTTGCAGAGGAAAAGCATAAGATTCCAAAGTATATGGATAGAGAACTCACTGACCTATTTAAAATATAAAAAGACATATTAGGAAGACATAAAAGCAAGGAGGAGGAAACAATACCAAAGTACAGAATGTAAATGCCTGCTGGCATGTCCAGGAGTGCTAAGTCTGAAAATGAGTTGAAGATGTTGAGGGAAGCAAAAGACAATAAATGTCAGTTTTCATGAGTTTAAAAACAGGTTATATTAAGATAAAGAAGACAATGAAATGAGGAATAAGAAAGTTGCCTTGGTATGATGAAATTATCAATGTAGAGAAAGTAGATTTACTAAACTCTAATTTTATTTCTGTTTTAAGGGAGAGTGATATAGGGGATCTGTAATTCACATTAGTGACTAGGAAGTTGATAATGAAGGGAAGGTGTAATGTAATTTTAAATAATAAACTCGATGTTATACAATGGGAAATATATGACTAAAGACCAATATGTCTGAAAAAGAGGCAGAATATACAAGACTGAGGAGGTGGCATTCCTACTGTACTTTGCTCTGGTCACATTACATATTCAGTAATAAGTTCAGATTAGTGATCACATTTTAGATAGGACATTGATAAGCTGGAAAGTATCTTGAGGTTGGTAACAGAATAGAAACAGTGGGATCCCTCTCACTAAAGATCCCTCTTGAACTAAAGGACACATTATACAATATTTAGTAATTTTATGAAATTTTGTTTTTAGTACCTGCTGAAGGGGTACTTGAAGCTGGCAGATCACATAATTTTGAGAATTATGGGCTGCCATAGGTGGAACTAAAACCAATTGATTGATTACAGTAACTATGCTTCTAATATGGTGAGCATCTAAGATATTGGTGGCTACTGAGCTACCTAAGGAGGAGTGAAAACTAGCACAGGTCAGTAAAATAGAATAAGTAAATATTCTTTTATGATCAATACTGGCATTTTGTCTTTGAGTAGTAACTGCATTTGCAGACTGCCTATCTCAAGGAAAGGAAACAGTCCCTCCCAAAAATGAAAGATTTTGTTCTAAATTTTAAGATGATATATAAATTCCATTTTATGAATGATTGATTTTAGGCATTTTAAAACAATCTATATAATAATTATTTTCATTTTTTGTAGAGTATCATTATTTGATCACCATGAACTGGCTGAATATTTAATTTCAATGGTAAGCATGTGATTGATGGATTTGTATATTATTATTATTATTGACAGCTGAAAATACATAATTTTTTTATATAAATAACCTAATGTGAAGATTACAATAATTTAACATTATTTCCAATTTACCAAATGAAAGAAATTTAAAGAATTTTCAGGTAGCAGGCTATTACTTTTTATTTATGACAGAAAAGATAAATAATATGGATTTAATGTGATCTGTTTATAGAAGATACTATTTTTATGGTTCTTAAATGTCATACTTAAGTTATGGGGAAAATTCTCTGAAACTTTCCCAAATTTTCCTGATGTCTCTGGAACTGAATTTTTTTTTGGATCTACTCCAACCTTAAAAGTTTGGCTTCCATGCTGCCTTTATAAAGCTGAGCTACATATGCAATTTAATTTGTTTCGATTCAGAATTACAATTATATTTCACATACCTCTAAGAGAATGAAATTCCATGAGGACGCAATCTGTTTAATTTTTTTTCCCTTCCACATCCCATAGATATATGAGATAATGCACAGAAGATATTCAATAAATGTTTGTTGAATGGATTGCATTGGGATCTTGTGAACCAGATGACATGAGTTAACCTTGGTTTAATTGAGTAGTTGTTTGTTTGTTTTGAAAAACAGTTTTGTCACTGTTCTCTAAGCATACAATTCCTTCTTCCTATCCTATCCCTATCTGTTCTCATGCTGTTCTCCAGAGGTGATGCCTGAGATAAACTTTTCACAGTTATTTTTGCAAGTGTCCTATGAACTTAAAGTATATTTTAATAAGACATGCAATTATAAATTGTATTGTAATGTTTGTTTTTAATAAAAGAACATTGTTCTTGAAATTGGTTTCTTATTATACCAAATGTTATACCCACAATGTAGAACAGAAAATATTGATTTTAAACACTTGCTCTATGGTAGGGCACTGTGCTTGGAATGGAAGATCCATAGATGAAAATGAAATAGTTCCTGGCATCAAGAAACCCACATTCTATCGGGAGATACAACATATATAAAAGTCACTACATAAGAAATACAAACAGAAATTTCAGAGGGGTGTTATTAATTTCTGAGAGTATCAGGAAAAGAGGTGGTATTTGGTGTTCTGAAGAAAACTTGAGCTTCTCAGAGATGAAAGTGAGAAAAGACTATGGAAGAGTCAGTTAGGCAAAAACATCAAAATGGGAGATCAAATGGTGTATGAAAAATAGCAGGAAGGCCACCGGAGAATGTGGGCAGGAATGTTCAAAATTCATTTGTGTAAACTTGGGCTTTAAAGATGGATGTTATCAAAAAGATCATTTTTAAATTTGAGACAACATAATACATTATAAAGTACATTGGAATTCAATTTAGATTTCATTTAAATCCTGGATTCTACTTATCAAGCATATTAGTAAGAGTTATTTTTAAAAATTCTTACTTTTGAGTTCCTCATCTATTAAAGTAGAAAATTAATATTCTGTACTAGCTACCTCATAGAATTATTGTGAAGAAAATTCACCTTAAACACATACACATACAATGTTATTGTTATTACTGTTATTAATAAGTCAAGATATAATTGACTTACAAAACTGAAATACAAACTGATATTATAGTCATAGGGAATATCTATAGGATGATAGTGACAAACAAAAGTCTGTTCAGCTCTCAAGGAAAAAAAATAGGCAATTTTATTTGGCTGAAATTGTGAAATAATGGTTTTATATTTTGTCTTCAACAATGAAAACAAAGGGACATATTCAGAAACTAATTTTTGAAATGACAACTATTTTGGTATGTTTTGGTATGTCTTTTTATATGTATGTTTTCTTTTGTAATATATCTTATGCCTTCTGTTGTTCCTAAATTTTTGGAGCAAATTATTTCATTGGTAAACTCCATGTTGATCTTTTCACTTTACTTTAGGGAGCAAATATTAACAGTATTGATGATGAAGGGCGTTCTCCACTTCTACTAGCAACTAGTTCTGCATCATGGAATATAGTGAATTTATTACTTTCTAAAGGTACAGCTATAAAATTTGAATAGTAATTAATATGTTGTTTTGCTATTCTTTTTAAAATGTGATGCCAAGTAAATCTTATTTATATCTAGTTAGTTGAACAAGATAAAGATAAAATGATAAAATATCGGGTATTAGTAGAAAAGGTCTTTAATGCTTAAAAGTCTGAAACCTACCTTATTGTTATTTGAATGACCCTGTGGTTTTTACCAGTTCAGATCACCATCCAGTGATGTCTTCTATTTTGCATTATTTTAAAATCCCATATATTTCCTATTGGGTATTGAAGATTGGGGAGAATAATTTAGAATAAGACATCAAACATCTTGGGGATTTTTTGTAAAGTCTTTTGTCATATGAATACCAATGGATCACACAGACTGTGCTTTGGTTCTTCCTTGATATTACTGCATTTTAGAATAGATGAACATAATTTGTATTTTTTGTTCATGTTTATTCAGGAGTTGATGTAGAAATAAAAGATTATTTTGGACGGAACTTTTTACACTTAACTGTCCTCCAGCCTTATGGACTAAAAAATTTGAAGCCAGAATTTCTACAGGTACACAGCAAAAGCTTTGTTTTGTTTTGTTTTGTATGAAATCACGTCACATTGTTGCTAAGTGTTGTAAAGTGTATTTTTCACTGCCATAGCCAAGTTAACAAGGAGATCAGTACAAAACTATCATTGGACTAGAAAAATAATCCAGCATATGTAGTTTTCAATAGTCAGTCTCTAGCCTAACCAGGATTATATGTGAAAAATATATTTCTTGATTCATTTTAAAAATTTTATATCCTTTTTACTGGGTGTGGTGTAATCCTTGATACTGAGGAAGATTGAGGTTGATGAATCTTTTAAATTGTTATGTTTTGACTTGTGCTATGTTAAGTTGGTTAACCATGCACATTAAGTCAATCATCAGTGCATTTATCTCTTGGGGTAGGAGTGGGAAAGCCCCAAATTACCTAAAGAGATTGACCTGACCAAAATTAGAAATAGGTCAGGCCAAGATTTTGTGTTGATAAGCAACCGGGTCATGCCTGTGAGTGACCACTATACTTCTAGGCTGAGTGAGATAGAGATCCAGCACAGCCTCAAAAATAAACAGATAAACAAGCAAGCAAATAAATAAATATGGTCTTTTTTCTCTAAGGAAATATGTATATGAGAGTAGAGTATATTATAACATTTTAATACATATTCATATTTAAAGTTTTTTAAGTATTTAAAATTACGAGGAAGAAACATTGGACTTGGTTTTCATTTTGAAGTAAACAATGTTAAAAGGACATTGTAGTAATATTTATATTTTTTTCAACAGATGCAATGTGTTAAAAATCTGGTAATGGATGAAGACATTGATGGTTGTACTCCACTACATTATGCATGTAGTCAAGGTGTACCTCTTTCTGTAAATAACTTGCTTCGCTTAGATGTTTCCATTTGTATCAAAAGCAAAGATAACAAATCACCTTTACATTTTGCTGCCAAGTAAGTTGTAGCATATACACATATGTACATATATACAAACATGTATGTGTTTATATATACATGTAGTGATATGTGTATTGTGTGCATACACATGTGTATTTTTTAATGTCCCTCTCTCATCTCTGTATATCTATAATTATTTATCTATGTATCTATCTTTAAATAACCCATTTACCTCTAAAGAATTATGCTAAATAACATTTTTTTTCTTTAAGTTTTGGCCGAATAAACACCTGTCAAAGACTTGTTCGTGAGATGACTGATACAAGACTTTTGAATGAAGGTGACCAGAATGGAATGACTCCATTACATTTGGCAGCAAAAAATGGACATGATAAAGTAGTCAAATTTCTCTTGAAGAAAGGTGCTTTATTTCTCAGGTCAGAATATGGTTGATAGAGCATTTTTGAGTTGCAAACAAAGCATTTTCCAGATACCAAATTGTTCTTTTTCCTAATAGCTGCCATTTGAAGTTCTTTCTTTGGGATTTATGATTTTAGGGCAGTATATTTTATTTTAATCTTACAACAGTTCTGTGAGAGAGTTGAGTCATTTATTAATATCTTCAGTTTGATAGAAGGGAAATTTGTTGTTGTTGTTTAGTTGTTTCAGTAATAACCAATGCTTTGTGATCCCATTTGGAATTTTATTGACAAAAATACTAGATCAGTTTGCCATTTTCTTCTCCAGTTCATTTTACAGATTAGGAAACTGAAGCAGAGTTACACGACTTGCCCAGCCAGGGTCACACAGCTAATGAGGGCTTAAGGGGGAATTTGAACTCACATCTTCCTTACTCCGGGTCTGACAGTGTATCCACTGTGCCACTTAGCTGCTGTTACCAACACTGGAACCCGGGTATTTTGACTTCTAGTCCATGGATCTTGTCTACTGAGGTGCATTCCCTTTTAATTTAAGTATGCACTTACATTCACAACTACATCATGGAATCACAAAAGTGGAAAGAATCTCAGTGAACATGTAGTCCAATTAATATCTAAATGAGATCTCTGCTATAATAGTTGTAGAAACAACTATTTGTTTTTTTTTTTTTGATGTTTTTATTGAAATAGTGAGAGATATTGAAAGATTCAGCCTTTGCTTCTTAGAGAAGTGAGCATACTTTACTGAGAGTGCAGTGTTACAGAAGAATTTTTTTGTAAAAATTGCTTTGTTTTAATAATTATATAAGACAAAAATTGCAACTTTGTTTATAACCATTCTATACATTTGGAATAGTGGCATTCACTTTTGTTGAAATTGTCAGGTGCAAATTGTAGACTATTTCAGATCAGATTATTTTATATACCTACACATATATACACATAAATAAATGTGTGTGTGTGTGTGTGTGTGTGTGTGTATAAATAATAATCATCTGATCTATGTGTTTGTTATAGGGGTGAATTAGATTTTCTCCACTCCTAACCCATTTTCATGTCTTTATAATATAAACTATATTCTGTTAGCCAAAATAAAAATGTTTTATAACAATATATATTTTTAGCTGGACATCAGGCTGCTTTAGATAGCCATATCCATTTTAATAACTGGATGATTATTGTAGTCTTCAATAAGGAAGTCCTCAGCCTTGAAATCAGCAATAGTTTCAACTTTTCGAAGAATTTTGAGCTTAGGGAAAGGTCTTGGTTTTCACTGAAGCTGAATTTTTAGTGGCTTAATATGATTCAGGTATATATGAGCATCTCCCAGAGTATGTACAAATTCACCTGGCTTCAGGCCTATGACTTGAGCAATCATGTCATGAGCAGGAAATAACTGGCAATGTTGAACAGCACCCTGAAGCCCTTATCTCCAGATCGTTGATATAACTGACAAGAGAGCTTGCCATTCAATACATAGAACTGACAGAGAGTGTGTGACAGAGGCAGTGCCATCAGAGGAAAATCTTTAAGATTCCAAGCACACATAATCCTTCTGTCATCAAGGTTGGTTTTGATTGTGTCATTTACTTTTTGTAGTTGATCTACCCCTTGCCTGGAAAAATCCGTGTTCATTTCTTTAGATTCTGTCCCAAAATGTCTCTACTGGAAGCCATACACTGGCCCCAAATCTCCTTCCTCTCTGGTAGTGAGTGAATCCCTGCTTGTCCAAAAAGTCTTAAGATTTTCTAAATTAGTCTCCTCCCCTCCATATGCCCTTCTATTTAATCTTTAATTGGGTAGAGAACTGTTCCTAGTGAGCCCTAGGCTCTCTTCCTCACCCTATTGTGTCTAGATTTGTGTTATTGTTCCTATCTGGGTAGAAAAGATACTATGTGTGAGCCTAATTAAGCAATCTAAAGAAAATCCTTCTTCTGGTCATTGACTTGGCAGTTTCTTGCCTGGATCCATTTATCAGAATTCTGTAGCCAAGTCAGTTTCTCCTTCTGAAAGTTTATTGGTCAGTGATACTTACTATCTTTATTACCTTGAAGCATACAACATTCTGTGAAAACTTAGCTTTTCAATATTTCTCATTATCTGCTCAAGATTTCTGAGGAATTGAATTTTAACTTCTGTGGGAACTTAACTCTAGTTTGTCTTTTACACATTGCAGAATAGTAGCCATTCAGACTATGCTAGAATGTTTTCAAAGAAGGGGAACATCCAAAGGCCATTTTAATTTTTGATAGCTCTAATTGGTAGAAAGTTTATTCCAGACGTCAAACCTCCATTTACCACTTTGTAACTTTCCCATTGCTTCTGGTAGAATATATTGGGTCAAATAAAGCAACTGTTAATTACTCAATGTTCTTCATCTATTTGAAGATGGATGTCATGACCTTTCTGAGTCTTTTCTGCTCTAGGCTAAATGCCCCCAGTCCCATTAACTTAACTTCATTTAAAATAGATTTAAAGCCTTTTTCCATCATTACTACCCTTCTTTGGATTCTATTCAATTTATTAATATCTTTCTTAAACTGTGGGGACTTGAATTGAACACAATGCTCCAGATGTGGTTTCCTTAGACCTATATCACTTCTTTCTTTTGGGAAGTTGTGCCTCCCTTAACCTAGCCCATATTTCCATTTACCTTTTTTCATTACACATATTGCTGATTCATATTATGTCAATTAGATGACTCAGTTATTTTTTCAAACTAATGTACAAATATCCTGTACTCATGAAGTTTATTTATTAATGTTGTGTAGAAGAGGGTTTTTTTTTTCCATTTCCTTACACTTTGCCTTTGTTGATTGTTTCCAGTTTATCCTGGATATGACTTGTTTGTACACAATAGTTGCAATTTATTTTTACCATTAGACTATGAGAGAATGGATTCTTTTGCCTTTCTATTTATCTCTAGCCAAGGTCCTGGAATAACTAGATGCTCAATAAATATTTATTGACAGCTTGACTTTTTTAAAAATCCTAATCATAATTCATTGCATTTTTTCTACTATTCTCTTCACTTTCAAAATTGATGAACATTACATCTTTATTGAGAGCAATGATTGAATGTTAGCTATTACAAGGTCAACCACAGATGCTTGGGACATAAAATTTGATACATTCCAATATGCCAATGAAGTATTAGTTCAACTTCTTTGAGTCTAGCCAACTAACCAGTAGAGACACTATCTATGAGTATTATTATTGAGTCACTAAATTCTAGTCTTTATCCTTTTATCTTTTCCACTAAAATAACCTGAGGTACTCTGTCAGATATTTGATAAAACATTTCCTTCATCTATTGATTGATAACCTTGTCCAACAAAAATAAGATTAGTATACCATCATAATAATAGCTAATAATTTTGATAATGTTTATAATTTGCCAGTTACTGTGCTAAGCATTTTGTGAATATCACTTCCTTTGAACCTTAAAATTCTAGGAGTTAGGTGTTATTTGCAGATGAGAAAGCCAAAAATAGATTACTTGCCCAGGATCACATAGCTAGTAACTCTTTGAGATTGAATTTGAACTCAGATCATTCTGACTCTAGGTGTGGCACTCTATCCATTCTAGATGGCATGATTTGTTCCCGATAGAAAGTATGTGTTGGTGATAACCACTAATTTTTCTATATGGTCAATAATCAGCTCTTCAATGATCTCTTCCAGAACTTTTCCATTGATCTAAATCAGTGTCACTGATTTATTTATTTAACTTCTCATTCCTTTTTTTTTTTTTTTGGTCTTTTAAAAAATTGGGATATTTGCCCTTTTGCAGTTTTAGATACATCTCTCAGAATTTCAGAGATCATTGACAATAACTAGACAATTAAAACTGCCTGGATTTTGTTTGTTTGTTTTAAGTATCAAAGCATGTAGTTATCCCATCAACATTGAGTTTATCATATACAATTAGGACTTTTCTTAATAACTCCTTATTTATCTCTATATCTAATTCTCATCAGCAAGCTATATCCTGCCATTTCCAGTGCGAAATTCATTCTTGGAGAAGAAAACAGAAGCAAAATAATGCAGTACCTCTGCTTTCTCTTTGTTATCAGTTACCAACACATCCACTTCTAATAGCAGTCTTAACCCTTCTTTGATTCTCACTTTCCTCCAATATTGTGGAAAAAACCCCAAAACATTATGTGTATTTACTTTGCCATTTTCAGTCAAGACAGTCTATAGTTAATAAGCTATATAATAACAAGGTGGCTTTCTTTTCCCCTATTTTGCCAGTTCTTATTTCCTAGTTGCTAAGAATTTATCCATCTGTATTGGTTGAGAAAGTTACTCTCTAGGCCTTTCCTGCACTGAGAAACTTATTTGGTCAGAAAAGCTTGATAGAAATAAAAATGTTTCATCTTATCGAGTTCAAATTGAGTTCATCATTCTAATCGGAAATTTTTTTGGATCTAGACCCTTGATATCCCAATATGTTATCTATCTCCTCTACATTTGTCTTGTTAGATAAGCATGTCATCAGGCTTTCTATTTAAAACACTGACAAAACTTTTAGAATTACAGACACAGTAGTACTGTAAGAATTACTCTGAGTTGACACTGAACTACCAATGTCTACTGTTAAACTATACTTCTAAATTTATCTATTCTCTATCTTATTGCAAAGGTAGCATGAAAGATCTTGTCAAATACTTTACTGATAAACACCATCTACACAGATAAATTCCATCTACTGGATTTTTTTGATCTACAAAAGAGAAAACAATAGAAAAAATGATGACAAATATACAAGGGCATACTTTGAGGAAGATATGATGGCTTTTTAGTGATCCCAATTTCTTTTTCTAGATGTTCAAAAAATATGTTTAATTAAATGCTCTAGAATTTTGATATGTATTGAAGTTATTATCATTTATTTTTCATTTAGTATCTTCAGCTCTAATTCCTTTTTTTTTTTGAGAATTGGTACATTTTGTCTTTACCTCTTCTTTAGATACTTTCTCATTTTTCATTATTTTTATGAGAACACTGACAATGGCTTTATGTTCTCCTCCATAATTTTTTCCAACATACTGGAACAGAATTTTTTTGATGCCAAGATGAGTGCTTTCTTACCACTTCCTTTCTTATCTCTAATTTCAATTCCTCTTTAATAAAAATTTCCCTATTTTTTCCAGTTACGTGGATTATTCTCTTTGGCAGAATGAATCTATGGTTTTATCAGATTACACCCAGTTAAATTCACCTTTTCATTACTTAAAAATCATCTTATTGACTTTTTTTTGCTAGGCTGGAGCTTAGATTACAGATATATGGTCTCTCCCAAGCCAAAGTCAAAGTCTTTTCAGGTTAGTAGGATTCGTCCATTCTACTATGATTGGCCATGCTATCTTTAGATGATGATGAAGCAACAAAGGACAATTTTGTTGTAAGGAATCATTTGTGTACATCAGCATTTAACCACAACAACAAACCTTGTAATCAGATACCTCATTTTATTTACACTGCAACACAAGGAGTTAGGTACTATTATCTATATCTTACAGTTAAAGAAACTGAGACTGTGAGGTTAAGTGATTGACTGGCCCATAAAAATATAACTACTCAATGTCTGAGGCTCCATGATTTTTATACATTTTAATTGATTATTTGTTTTAAGTACTCCCATTGATAACAGGATACAACTTAGCCAAGCTTTCTCATCTGATATAATTTTGGATGAAATTTCTTCATAAATTTTTCATAATAGATGTGTCTAATATGTTTGAGAGAAAACTTCTTCCAAGACTTTTAAAATTTCTTTTATACTAGCACACACATATATGTATATACATGTGCAATGCATATTTATAAGCAGTCCATTGCTTTTAAATACTTTTTATTCTCTTAACAGTGATCATAATGGTTGGACCGCTCTTCATCATGCTTCTATGGGAGGATACACTCAGACCATGAAGATAATTCTTGATACTAATGTGAAATGTACAGATCATGTAGATGAAGAAGGGGTATATTTATATATGATAATATTTAATGCCTGTTGAAAATCATGTAATAAATTTTGTTGTTCAACGGTTCCTTCTCTTTAAAAAGAAAGTCAAATATAGACTCTGAGAAGGGAAGAGGGGAAGGTTGAATGATATAGCTAGAGAGGAAAGAATAAGCTTAGAAAACTGGTTCTATACAGATGACATTCCTTATAATAGAATCTTTCCTTCCAATCCATTAATTCCAACAAGAAAATACTCAGAATGCCTTGTAGTTGGAAAAAGAGCTTGAACGTTCAATTACACTTTTTCTGCCAATTTTAGATTTAAAAATTTTGATATATTTGGTGATTTTTTTTGTTAATTTAGTGATGTTTAACAACTTAATAAATAGAGATGAGCAAACAACTATTTGACATAATCTTTGATTGACAGTCACTTATATGAGGTTTCTCTCTAAAGAACACTGCTCTTCACTATGCTGCACAAGAAGGACATGCCAAGGCAGTTGCACTACTTTTGGATTATGATGCTGAAATTCTCATGAACAAGCAATCGGCCTCCTTCTTGCATGAAGCCATTCATAATAGGAGAAAGGACGTAGTTATTACTACCATTAAGAGCAAAAGGTAAAATTCTGGATTGTAGAAGAATATGCTTCATATTGTGAAACTAAACAATGATTCATTAGCTTAAATGTATCTTGTTTTTGACTCTTTGTCAATGTTCTCCCAAATTCCTTTCATGTTTTGTTTTTGTTATTCAGTCATTTCTGTTGTGTCTGATTCTTCATGACCCCCATTGGGGGCTTCCTTGGCAAAGATATCACAATAATTGACCATTTCCTTCATCAATTTTACAGTTGAAGAAATGGAGGCAAACAGGGTTAAGTGACTTGCCCAGGGTTACCTGGCTAGTATCTAAGATTGGATTTGAACTCAGGTCTTCCTGATTCCAGGCCAGGTAGTCTATCCACTGTGCCATCTAGCTACCCTTTCATATATTATATCTTCTCCAGAAAAAAATCTCTGATGGTGTTACAAGATTGTTGTTGATGAATATAAAGTAAATTGGGATACAATGGTATAGTTGAAAGAACATGATTTAAAGATACAGAAGACCTGGATATAAATTTCACATATAAGACATTTCATGGGAGACATTAGGCAATTCATTTAATCATGCTGGGCATCAATTTCCTAATATGTAAAATGAAAAAAAAATGGTATTGTCTTATGAGGATCCACACTAATGCAACACAGATTTTGAGTCTTTGTGGTACTTATGTTTTTATGTGGTTTTTCCTAACATAAATATTGTTTATTCTAGCTTTAAAAGTATTTTGATTTAATAGAACATATCCTATTATTGGAGAAACTGGTATTTAAGTGTGTTTGTAAATAATGGTAGATTTTGCCCAGTATCATTTTAGCTAGCCCAAATAATTTATATGGAATTTACTTCTGTTATATGCCCGATTATTACCATACAATTGTGTATTTTGAAGTACATTCAAGGTCAGATACATACTGTTTCAGACTCATTCAATAGGGACACACAGGCACTATTTACAAACAAAAAACAAAACAAAACAAAACAAAAAATCTCTTTTGGGAGATATTTCAAGCAGTATGTCCTATAGACATCTTAGACTCAAATTTTCCAAAACTGAAATAATTTCCCCACTCAAATGCTTACCCCTTCTTAATGTCCCTATTAAGGTTGAGGATACTACTATCCTAGTGACCAGCAAAACATGTAAAAATATCTGGAAGAGTCATTTGGTTGATAATTTTACTATATTAATCAGTGTGGTTCAGTGCTTTTTGGAGAGAATACTACCATTGTATAAGATTTCTGCTAATTATTTTAACTAAAAGTTAAGAATATTTTAAAAAATTTTTTCTATCATTATGCACCTAATTTCTAAGAAAAAATGGACTTTTTCTTCCAACACTTTCCTAGATTTGCCTTCTCCTTGAAGGTATAGTTTCCATCCATTTATTCATCCATCTACTCATTCATTCAGTATTTATTAAGTGTGTACAGTTATTTAGTGTTAAGAACCATGCCTAGATAAAGGAGCAGGTCAATTTTCCACAGCTGTGAATCATAAATTTGAAGGGATTGCAAAACAGCCTTTGCAGATGTTCCTTGTGGATTGGGAATGAAATAAATTGGAGGAGAGGTCAGACAACACAACTGCCTCTCAATGGAGAGGTCAGAGAATGCAACTGTCTCTCAGTTTCCTTGTATCATCATCATCCTCTCACATGAAGAGATCCATCCACAGGTCTGAGTTAGACCTTCAGCAGCCACTGGCAGGTGGCTCCCATATCGCAACAATTTAGGAGCTGGATTACAAAGAAAATTAAAACATCCTTATCCTTAAGGGGCTGTCATTATTTTGGAGAAGGGTAGAAAATTATTTGTATCTAGATGAATAAATATGAAATATATACAAAGTAGTTTCCAAGTGGGGAGCAGTGCATTAACAATTGGGTAAATCAAAACAGTTTTCACTTAGGAGATAAATCTTCAGCTGAGTCTTGAAAGAATTCTAAAAGTTATAGCTAATAAGAATGGAAATTCCAAGTGAGGAAATGGTATTTCAATGCAAAAGACATGGAGATGAAAGGGAATAAAAAATTAGGACAGTTTGGATAGAATCCAAAAAAAAAAAAATTGGATAGAATGTTATTCAATCAAATAGCAACTACTATGTATTGGATCAGTATGCTGGGTGCTGAGGTTACAAAGACAAAAGTGAAACAGTATTTTTCAATAAGGATAATAAAAGTAAGTAAGTGCTATTATTATCCTCATTTTATTGATACAGAAACTAAGGAAAATGAAGTTAAAGAACTTGTCCAGGATTACACAACTATTGTCTGAGGCTGAAGCTGAAGTCCTGAACCTGATTCAGTATTTTATTCACTGTGCCATTTGGGTGGACCACGTTGATCCTCTGGAAGTTATGGGATTAGAGTAACAAGCAAACTTTATTTGCTGTCTTGTCCATCAGGCAGCTATTAGGAGCATGGGTGGTCATTATGCATCAGAAAATTATGGTAATACCAATTGAAATTTAGAGAAAGAGAGACAGAAACAGAAACAGGGAGAGCAAAAGAGATAGACAGACAGAGACAAAGAAAAAAAAGAGAGAGAGAGAGAGAGAGAGAGAGAGAGAAGGAGCCTCAGACAGTAGTTGTGTGATCCTGGACAATTCTTTAATTTCATTTTCCTTAGTTTCTGTATCAATAAAATGAGGATAATAGCACTTATTTACTTCTCAGGGAAGTCATAGAGATAAAATGAGATAATATTTGTTAAATGACTTGAATATAAATATATATTTTTATATTTACTAATATATATATAAATACTAATTTTATTATTCAGCCTTTCTTTCCTGCAATCAGCAATATAAATCATGTTGAACTGAAGTATATCATTTCAAGTTTTCTTCTCGTATTTCTGTTTTTTTTTTTAAAGCAGAATGATAAATAATTTAATTTGCTTTCTTTTCCCTTTTCAACAGATGGGATGAATGTCTGGCTGTATTCAATGCTATTTCTTTAACCAATACATGTCCTATATTGGAAATAATAGAATACCTTCCTGAATGCATGAATGTAAGTTCTGCAGAGTTGGCTTCATCTTAATGACACAATTTTATCCAAACATAATTCTTACTTTCAAGTGAATATAAAGGATTCATTCTCTTCCCCACTTCTCTCAGTATATAAAGATAGTATGCAATAAGAATTGATAAAGAAGTAGGGTAGGTTGAAATGCAGCTTATTGAAATAGAAAAAACTCAGACTCTCACATCAATAGACTGGCATTTGTGTTAGTTTTACTTTTTACTACCTGTGTGACATTGAGGAAGTCAACAGCTCAAGGACTTAATTTCTTTATTTGTCAATTAGACATTTGGATTCAAATACAGAAGATAAAGGGTACAAGTAAAGTTAACTGGAAATCCTAATGTAAGGAGAAAAATCGGATCTCAAAAATGTCACTGTTGGTGTGAGATAAAAGGGGTTGGACAATAAAACATTGTGTAATAAGAAGAGATACCCAAATAAGACTACTCAGCGACTAAAGGGAAGAAGCATCCTTGAGGAATTTACTTAAGTATTGAAGGAAGAAACAGAAGTGACTGTCAAAAAATATAAAATATAACAGACTTCTTCAACAGAAATAAATGCTTTTCAGGACACAAATCCCAAGTGTGGCACCTTTGGGCATAGAGTAGTTATTCTAGAAGACTTTGGCTAGAACTTTCTTTCTACCAGAAGCACAGTAGCACATCATTTTAAAAATGTTTTCATGACAATTTCATCTTTGAAAAGATAGAAGAGCCAATAAGAATTGTTATTCCAGATCTGATTCTTATCCATAAATAGGAATGGGGGGAAAGGGGCTATATGTGAGTTACAGTTAAATGACTTTGATAGATAAATTGCATGAATAGCTGCACACAAAGAGCAGTCATTAATGATATGACTGTTACTTTGGAAGGAGGTCTCCTCTGGAGTGCATCTGTGATTTATGTTTGGTGATATGTTTTTTAAAGTTCTTTTATTTGTTTGAATAAAGGCAAATATAGCAATTGAAATTTGCAAATAACAAATGTAAGGAATAGATCTAGTAGATTTTAGTCAACATACAAAAAGATTATGCTAAGTTAGGGCTTTAAACTGAAATGGCATATATGAACAAGTACAGATGAAAGAGTAGCAATTTGACAGTAAGTAATCTCTCTGAAAAAGATCTGGAGGGAGTAGTGACTTTAGTGATCTAAAAATTCAATATGAGTCAATAGTAATTTGTGGAAATCAAATAAGGAAACAACTAACATATTTAGAGTTATAACTTCCATTATCATAGAAATGATACTATTGTTATATTTTCAGTCAACAAACATTTATTAAGCATTCACTATATTCCAGGAATTCTACTAAATGGTAGCAATAGAGATAAAAATAAAAAAGAAACTCTGCTCTCAGAGACTTTGCAACTTAACTGAAGACAGTGCACAAAAGAAAGTTGTAAAGTACAGTGGAGAAGTCTTCCAAAAGAATGCAGAGTAATTAAGAGATAGTTTGTTGAAGAATTTTTAGTAGGAGCAATTTTAGTAGGAATTTTAGTAGCAGTAATATTTTTTGTTTAAGATCTTATGCCTGATTTTCATATTATTTCTTTCATTATAATTATTGTTTAAAATGAGCAGATAAACAATACAAATAGTATTCTTTTATGCCATAATTTTAGAAGCATGCTGACATTTTGTCATATTTATCCTTGTGATTCTAATGGACATAAAACTAAATTGTAACTTATTCTTCTCTGTCAAAGACTCTTTTAGATATCTGTATTGTGGAGTCCTCAGAGGAAAGGTCATGCTCAAATTTTCATGTAAGTCATTTTTAAAAATCTATTTTTAACTGATGTGCAAGAAAGAGACAGCATGGTATAGGAGATAGTGTAATGGATCTGAAGTAAGAAGGCATATTTCAAATCATGCTTCTTATACTTAGTAGCTGAATAATCAGGGACAAGTCACTTGTTTATGTCTTTTGAAACTATCTAATATTTGGTCCTAGAGTAATAAATGTCAACCTGAGAGAGACTGAAGAGGACACCTAGTTCTGAGGAAATTGAAATAGATAGGTTTCAGGTTTCATGAGTAGCATGTATCAAGGTTGAAATTTGAACTCAGGTTCTTTGTCTCCAGAATCAGTTGCCTCAATAGGATACTGCCTTATCTACTAAATTTTAGACTGGTTGCAATATGCTTTGTGAATGAAATTCCTGTATTCATGGAACAAAGAATGTTAATCTAATAATTAATCCAGTGGATTTAAAGGTGGAGATGCTGTTTAAATAAAAAAAAATCTAAACATTTATGTAATATTAATATGTTTTATTTTAAATTTTGACACATCACTAACTTTTTAGTTTGTTAAGAGTTTTCATTTGTTTTTCAGGTTCAAATTCAAACATTCAAATGTTAGATGTTTTGTATCACTCAGATGTATTTAAATTTATTTTTAGGAAAATATGTTTCTATCTAAACATGATTGCATTTAGCTACCTTCTGAAATTCTATTTAGTTCTATGACTGAGTATGGTGGCAACACTGATAACATTTTTTTTATTATAGCTTTTTATTTACAAGATATATGCATGGGTAATTTTTCAGCATTTACAGTTGCAAAACCTTTTGTTCCAATTTTTCCCCCTCCTTCCCTCCACCCCCTCCCCCAGATGGCAGGTAGACCAATACATGTTAAATATGTTAAAGTATATGTTAAATACAATATATGTATACATGTCCATATAGTTATTTTGCTGCACACAAGAATCGGACTTTGAAATAGTGTATAATTAACCTGTGAAGGCAATAAAAAATGCAGGTGGATAAATATAGAGGGATTGGGCTTTCTAAATGGTGGTTCACACTCATTTCTCTGAGTTCTTTCGCTGGGTGTAGCTGGTTCAATTCATTACTGTTCTATTGGAGGTGATTTGTTTCATCTCATTGTTGAAGAGGGCTACATCCATCAAAATTGATCATCATGTAGCATTGTTATCAAAGTATATAATGATCTCCTGGTCCTGCTCATTTCACTCCACAACTGATGACATTTTTCATGATAATTATTTATTAAGAATAAAAATAATAATATAATGAGTTTTTATTGCTAACATGGAATTTTCATGTTTAAATAAATTTAATTATTGAAAGAAATTTTACTGTCATACTTTATTTATTTTGCTTTTAATATTTGTTCTATAGGTTGAGTACAAATTTAAGTATCTTCAAGTTCCATTAGATTTCAGAAGGAAAGAAGACATTAATAGTACAATTTATGGTCCACTGACTGCACTCAATGTAAGTATAATTTTTCTGTTATCCTAGCTACATTGGTATGGACATGCAACTTTTAAAATATCTTACTATGTCATAATTGCAAGGACTTTAGAAACCATTTAACCAAAGGTTCTTAACCTAGGGATCTTGAAGGAATGAAGGGAGGGATGGACAGAGAAAAAGAAAAAGTGAGAGAGGGAGAAAGAAGGCAAGAAGGTATCAGTGGTATTTATAATCAAGATTTTTAAAAATTAAATGATAGTCCTGTTAAAGCCAAAGAGAGAAATTTGAAGCCTGTTGGAACAGGCAGCAGCTATGGAACATGTTTAAAAAGGAAGATAAATTCACTTAAGAATTTCTTTCAACTACTTAGAAGGAGTCAGAAAGTATCTTAGCATTATCAAGATGTGGTCCAATTTGACATATTTTCTGCCACTAACATTTACTGAAAATAAGTCATAAATTTAAAAAAATGTTCATGTTCATTTTGTGTGCTACAAACAAAGGGAAAGAGCACTGGAATCTAGATCTATCACCTCTCTAATATGAACAACATGCTTTATCATTGGTCTTCTGTAATCATGAATCATCATTATATTGTATGGGAGGAGAAAAAAAACAAGCATTTATTAATGCTTGGCATTAATGCTAAGCATTAGACTAAGCACTTTAAAAATGTCTCATTTGAGCCTCATAATAATGCTGTGAGATAGGTGTTATTATTATCCCCATTTTCCAGTTAAGGACAACACATCAGACAGGTAAATTGATTTGCCCAGGATCCTACAGCAAGTAAGTATCTAAGGTTGGATTTTAATTGAGGTCTTCCCAACTTGAGAGTCAGGGCTCTACTCACTGCACCCAGCTACGCAATGGATCATAATTTCAAAGGTGTTTTTATCTTGTTATATCAATTATTCCCCTAGTTCTGCTCATTTCACTCTTCATGTGTATAGAAAAGTCCTCAAAATCCTTTGCTTTTATAATGTTGATGTTTAATATAAATTGTACTTCTGGTTCTGTTTAATTCACTCTGGATCAGTTCATATATCTTTCCATGTCTTTTTGAAATCTTCTGTTTCTTCACTTTGTATTGCAATTGTACTCCATCACATTCATAAACAATTTATTCATTCATATCACATGATGGACATACCTTTAAAGTTTTGATTTTTGGACTACTACAAAAAAGTTGTTATAAATATTTTTGCATATAATAATCTTTTCCTCCTTTTTTGACTTCATTCGGGTATAAGCTTAATAGTGGTGTAGTTAGGTCAAAGGACACACACTATATAACAGCTTTTTGTGTATAGTTATAAATTGTTTCCACTGTGCATTTTTTTGCTTTTATGAGCCCACTGACAATGCATCAATGTGTCTATTTCCCCACAACCCTTCCAATATTTCTTATTTTCCTTTTTTTTCATTTTTATTGATAGGTAAAGGATGAAATCTCAGAACTATTTTAATTTGTCAATTTTTCTAACTGGTGATGTAGAGCATTGTTTTACATCATTATAAATGGTTTGAATTGTTTTTTCATCAAGAACTGCCATTGGGAAATGACTGTTTCATAAAATTTTGAATAAGATCATTGAAAATGAGAACTTTCTTGGAAAAATTTGCTCAAAATATTTTTCATACTTATTTTTCTTTTCTTGTAATTTTAATAGTTTTTTTACATAAAAACTTTTAAATTTTACATAATCCATTTTATTTTCTGTGATCCTTTGCAATCTTTATTTGGTTATGAAAATTTCTCCTATCCACAGATTTGACAAGTCTCTAGTTTGTTTATGATGTGACAGTTATACCTGTCATATATTTATTTGAAGCTTGTCTTAGTATAAGGTGTGAGGTGTGAGGTGCTCTAAATTTAACTTCTCCCTTACTTCCAGTCTTCTCAGCAGTTTTTCTTAACCATTGAGCCTAATTCCAGTAGCTGGGATCTGTGTTTATAAAATGACAGTGCATTATATACATTTGCTTCTCTATATTGTATGCTTAACCTATTTTAACCAGTACTAAATAGCTTTGTATTGTAATTTGAGATACGGCATTGTAGGTTTCATTTGGTCTTTTCATTATTTCTCATGAGATTCTTGACTTTTTTTTTTAATCCATATAAATTTTCTTTATTGTTTTTCTAGTTTTGTAAAACAATCATTTGGTAGTTTGGCATGTCATTGAATAAATAAATACATATTATATATATATATATATATATATATATATATATGTATATATATATATATATATAAAATTCATATATCATACACACATATGTATGTATGATATATGAATTATATATATATATATATCACAACATATCATCATCACATTATATTTCTTTTTAGCCTTAAGTATTATCATTCAGTACCTTTCTACTCTGCGTCAAGGAAACAATGAAACTAGCATGTCTAGTGTAGAAGGATGCAGTGGTACCAAGTGGTACTAAACCCAATCATATTAGGAATTCAGCGTATTGTTGGCTGATTTTTTATTTTCCAAGATTGTCATTCTAAATAAATAATATGGAAGATAATTTCATATATCTCATGCATATTTGATCTTAATGAATGGAAAGCCAGCCTTATGTAACCAGTGATTTATTCAGATGATATTTGATGATGTGTATCAGAAAAAATATGTATATATACATTATATGTATATATATGTGTATATATATACATAAAATAATATGAAGTTAAAGTTGTTTTAACATGGCATGGTAAATAATCTAATGTAATCAATCATCAAATATATATGATTTTGGTCAAGTGTATCTGGACCATAGTGACAACTGGGCAGCACATTTATCTGGTCTCCAACTTATGCACAATGACAGAGGAAAAAAATACATTTGTGAGTACAGCACAGAAATCTCCTCTAGAAGCGTAAGCACAGCACTCTACTGTTATGAGCCAGAACTTGAAACAAGGTGCTAAGTCATTGGAATTGATAGAGATGATGATTATTTAGCATGGTGCTCTAGTTCAGTACATGTACTTAGTACTTAATATAGTTCCACAAGATTCACACCTATGATAAAAGCATATAAGTTCGGACAAACTCAGCCAGATTCAGAACTGGAAGAAAGAGACCGTGGTGGGAGTCCTCCTGCCTCCCCCACAGAAACCAAGACACATTCAGGAGGACCTCAAGAAGCTGGCAGAGGCAGAGAACACAAAGGACTGGCACCAGGAGCTTAAACTCTCGGAACCAAGGAGAGAGATAGGTCTCTAAGAAAGCTAACTGGGCCCCAGGCAAGGAGACAAGACTTGGAAAGAGACAATAAAGGATTTGGACTTTAACCCCTGACTATACTTGTGATTACTGAACTGAAACTAAGGCTGCCTCCAGAGACCCCAAGAAAACCTGCTCCCAGAGAACATTACATTTTAGGGAAGAATATTACATTCTATCTAGAAAAAATATTAATAAATGGAACTCATATGACTACACTGTTTTATAGTTTACAAAGCTTCCAATTTTCTACACATATAAGGTGTTTATGAGATAATCTGATTTGAAATAAAGTTGAATATAATAATCTGGCCCATTACAAAAGTGAGCTTTAGATCTATTGCTTAAGTGATGCTGGTCATAATAATCCCAGTTGAAGAGAACTTGAGAAAGAATGTGGAAGGCATAATGGAGCTAGGTGACACAGAACATAAAGCACTAGATCTGGGGTCAGGAAGACCTAACGGCAATTCTGGTCTCAGATACTTGTTAGCTATGTGACCCTAGTAAGCTTACTTATCCTATGTTTGCCTCGCCTTTCTCATCTGTAAAATGAGGATAATGATAGCATCTACCTCCCAGTGTCTATATAAGGAAAAAATGAGGTAACAATTGTAAACTGCTTACCATGTGGTAGTAGTGATAATAGTAGTAGTAGCAGCAGTAGTAGCAGCAGCAGCAATATTGTTTTTGTAAGAGTAGTAGTAGTGATAATAGTGATAGTTGTTGTGGGAGTTAGTAATACTAGTAGTAACAAGAAGAACAAGAACTACTCTTCTTGCTAGTATATAGAATACTACACTAGGGGAGGAGGAGTTCTTTTTTTTCTTGTTCTTCAGCCTTTGAGTTATGTCCAAATCTACATGACCCCATGGTTTTCTCGGCAAAGACATTGGAGTGGTTTACAATTTCCTTCTCCAATATGTCTCATTTTACAAATAAGAAACTGAAGCAGATTAGGGTCAAGTGACTTGCCTAAGATCACACAGCTACTAAGTGTCTGAAAACAGATTTGAACTTATGTCTTCCTGATTCAGTCTCAGTGCTCTTTTTACCATCCCACCTTTTCAACTTCCTACTAGCTGTTGCAAACTAACTTTTCCAGAAGCATCTCAAATTCAACATTGAATTTAATATGCATGCTTTACCTACATGTATAAATCAACTTCAGTGTTAAGATATACATATATATATAGATAGGTTTATATATGTGATATGATATATATGGAATATACACACATATGCACATGTGTACATATACATGAGTGTAAAAAGTTTCCCAAAATTCTTCTTGGAACTTTAAGCTTTTGGGGATATGGAGATATTCTGTGTGTGTGTGTGTGTCAGTGTATGTGTGTGTATGTGTGTGTGTGTGTGCGCGCGCACATACACATACACACACACACACACACTGACACACACACTGTTCCAACAACATCCCATTCAACAAAATGATTTAAGTACTTACTCTAAAGAGACCTCCTTGAAGATAAGATAAAAAAATGAAAGGATTCTTCCCCTTAGAAAGCTTGTAATATTTTGGGAGATATAACTCTCAGATCCTTCCCACAGTTTATAATTTCTGCAGAGAAAGGAGAAAATTTAACAATCAGCAATATGCCTCCAAGGTGGTATATTTATAAACTATTGAAATTGCTATTTTACTGCTGGATTTTATATATTGCATGCCATAGTTATAGAAAGTTAAGCTTTTTATATTGAAATTTTAGTATATTTTAATTTTCTTACTTTTCCCATATACTTTATGCAGGCAATGGTAAAACATAATCGTAGAGAACTTCTTAACCACCCTGTTTGCAGAGAATATTTACTCATGAAATGGTAAGAATTTTATTTTCTAAGCATAAGTTAATTCTTATTGACATTTCTAGACATCTCTGCTAAAATCTGATTTCAAATAGTTAAGCTTCATCCAAAATAAATAATTCCTTTGTATTATCAAATTTTGGAATCTAAACTGGACAAATTCTTATGTACTACTTTGTCACTCATAGGAGATTTTGATAGTCTTGCTTTGGCTGTCTGAAGTAAACCTACACATAGATCATCTAAGATAAAACAAATCTCTCTAATTTTAAGGACCTATAAGTAGATAATAAATTAGTAATAATAAAGTAGATAAAAAGATGAACTTTTCTTTTATGTAGATCTTAAAATTTTCTACAACAAAGAAGAAAAATAAACACTTTCATTTAAATTATATAAATTATGTTTTATACATTTTGTTTTTTAGGATGGCTTATGGATTTAGAGCTCATATTATGAACCTAGGATTTTACTGTCTTGGCCTTATTCCTATGACAATTCTCATTTCTAATGTAAAGCCAGGTGTGGCTTTCAATTCAACAGGTATCATCAATATAACTGACAATGGATCAGAACCTTTAGACACTAAGGTATTATTTTAAATTTATTTCCATTCTGACTTAATTTTGATGGTATCTTTAAAATGAATGATTAGAAGATGGTCCATTTGATTTATTAAGCAAAGAGTCTTATCTAAAACTCTAAACAGAAGATTGATAATTGAATGAGAACTACCCTCCTCATTGCACTCTCTTAACTTCATCCTAAACACTAGATTGCAGTTTATCTGTATACACCATCTAACCAATTCATCTCATTATCTATCTGCTCTCTCTCACTCCACTCTCACTTTCTACATCTTGCTCTGGGTATAGCAATCAAATCAATATTATCATTGAGCAAAGGATATACATCTGGTCATTACTTCCCCATATGTGTTATGTTTCCCTGCTAGAATATAGATCCTTTGAGGATTGAAAATGCTTCTTCTTTTATGTCCCCAGTATTTAGTACAGTGTCTGGTACATAGTAAATATTTAATAAATACTTTATCATTTATTAATAATAAGAAAGATGAACTACATTCAAAAGAAAAGCAAAAGAAACAAAGATTTGAAGCCCAGCTTTAATATTAGAATAGTTAATTGGTCTTAGGCAAATCACTTAATCTCCCTGAGTCTCAGTTTCCTTTTCTTCAAAATGAAGTAATAATACTTATGAAAACTATCTTTACCTTGTAATTGGAAAAAAATACTATTAAGTTTAAAAAAATCTGCTTCACAGGATTATTAACTTATAAAGAATTTTATAAATGTGAGCATATTATATTAATATGAGTTGGTACTACTAGTAGTTAAGCTGACACTGCAGTACATTAAGTACATCATCAGTCTATAGAATGAATGAATGATTGGATAAAAATCATTTATTAAGTACTAAGTATTCTCTTTCCAGAAGCAAATATAAAATTAAGAAAGTCTCTGAAATAAAGGAGCTTTTGGAGGAAGACAGTACCTAAAGAACAAAAGTAGCCAGGGAAGGCCCATTGTCTGAGTAATCCCAAAAATAATGAACATTACAATTGAACATTCCAGTAATGGACCCTTTCCAGACGCAATGGAGTGGTGATTTGATTACCTTTCTCAGAAACAAACAAATAAAGATGTAAGGAAAGTTGAGTGCAGTGGGCAAGGATGAAAACCAGAGTAAAGTTAGTCAGAGAATAAAAACCAGAAAGCCCAGCACTCTTTCTTCTCAGGCATGGCGTCTGGTGATCTACTTTGGCAGGAGGAACAATAACAGAATAGGATCTGAAGCTGTTTGATTTGTTTACCTGTCTGTTATGGTTCTTACAATGTGTAAATGTATTATTTTTAGGTTTAATTATATTTTTCTATAATTCTCTGAATAAAGGAAATATAATTTTTTCACTTCTATAAAATTCATATATTGTCTTCAGAGTGACCTCATGTGTTTTAATCAGAACTTAATAATATAAAAAGGAACCAAATCAGAAATAAAAATTTATCAGGGAAATGTAAATACATTAAATTATCAGTTTTTTTTACATTGACATTTTAACTTATTTTGTATAAACTTTTCTATTTCAGAATTCATATCTCATAAAAGTTTGTATGATTTTAGTTTTTCTGTCAAGCATATTGGGATTTTGCAAAGAAATGATCCAAATCTTCCAACAGGTAATCAATTTTTTACATATCTTCATATTTGCAACTATTTCAAAATGAAGAACATTAATTGGTCAAATGGAAAGAATTATAGCAAATTTTATTTCAGTAGAGACAACTGACACAACTCCCTTAATTAGAATGTAGAGTTTACACATCAAAATATTGCCAGAAAGAGTGTTACAGGTAGTTCCTGTGTTGGGTAAGACATAAGAAATTCTGTGTGGTTTTTGATTCATTATGAATCTAAACCTGTGTAAGAAGTCTGTCTTGCTTATTAATGCGTCCTAAGTGATTCTTCTTGTATCTGTTTTGATTTATTTTGATTAATACTTTTGGTTATGAATATTTTTTTGAATCTTGAATTCTAAGCCTATTCAATCTATCAAGTAACAAATACAAATTGATTATATTCTCTATATAAAAGGTTTCATTGAACATTCTT
Organism: Antechinus flavipes; assembly: GCF_016432865.1. Lineage (NCBI taxonomy): Eukaryota > Metazoa > Chordata > Mammalia > Dasyuromorphia > Dasyuridae > Antechinus > Antechinus flavipes. The sequence goes on from NC_067398.1 coordinate 449,735,955, forward strand.
TTGCCTCAAGTTCTGTCACTATATTCTTCTCATTATGAACTAATTTTCTTATATTCTAGTCAAATTGGTTCTGATTTCATGAAAGATAGAAAGTAGTCATGATACAATTTTGAATGGTGACTTTGATAAAGTAAAAAAAAAATTTTTTTGTATGTAGGCAGTCTTGCAGCTAAACCAAAACAGAAATGCTTTCAGGCTTTCTGAGTCATGTCATTCTTATCTCTCCATTCCTTCCTCCCCCCCATTTCCTCAATAGAGGATAACATCCAATGAATTTGAGGCTTTCCTCCAGATCATTATTATTTCTGGGCTACTTAATGTGTAGCTAGTCTACTTATTATTTCTTTTTCTCCCATCTTCATTTCTGGTCACTGCATCTTTATGTCCCAGTTATTATTTTGATTTTTCCAAAATAGTTATGTTCCATGAGTTACACTCATATGTCATTACTGAGAAAATAATTTTGTTAAGATCTTTATAATGAGTAATCCAATTTAGTCATCTTGCACTCATTTCCAGGTCTTATTTAGTTGCAAATTGTTGTGCCTTAAAGGAGATATACTATAAAGGAGAAAGCTATAAAATCTCTGGCTTTATATATCTATAGACAAATGCCTGAAGAATCCATTGCAAGAAAGGTAGAAATAATCCTAAAACAAAGAGTCTAATTCAGCTACATTCTATTCAATTCAATAAGCATCTTTGTGATACAAGCCTATAATTTTAATAACATAGTGTACATCCAGTAAAAAAAAAATCAATTATTCATACAGATTGACAACTGTTCTAAACATTTTATAGTCTTAGAGAGTTGTCTAAGGTTTTGAGAAAGTAACTTGCTAACAATTGTCATATTTGGCAATTTGACAAGATCATTTATTAAAAACTTACTATGCTCCAAACCCTATACTAAGGATTGAAGTTAAAAGGACAAAAATGAAACTATCCCTGGCTTCAAGAAGCTTACATTCTTATAGTAGAGACAACAGTATTTCAAAATATATGCAAAATATACACAAAATTAATAAAATGTAGTATTCTGAGAGAGGATATTAATAAATGACAGAGCCCCAGGGAAAACAATGTAGGAAACTGTAATTGAATTGAGATTTGAAGGTAACCAAGGATTCTGACATTTGGAATTAAGGAGAGGGAGCATTCTAAACTCAGTGGCTAGACAGTACAAACATGTGGACAAGAGATGGGATGTCCTAAATGAGAAACAGCAAGTCAATATGGCTGGGTTATAAAGTTTTAAGGAAGATAATGTATAAATAAAAATACTTGAAAGTTAAGAAATTGGATTGTGAAAAGCTTTGAATGATAGGCATAGGTGTTTGATTCTGGATAAAAAAAGAACTCTACAGGTTAGTGAGTAAGAGAATGACATTTAGACTGTGAGCTTCTGGAGGACAGGCACTATATTTGTCTTTCTTTGAATCCTCAGCACTTTTGTACAATGCTAGACACACAGCAGATGCTAAATAAGTGAGTGTTGAGAGACAGAGGCAAGATGGTGGAGTAAAGGCAGGAACTTGCCTAACCTCTCCCTCAAACTGCTCCAAATTTCTTTAATTAATGATTCTAAAAAAATATCAGAGCATCAGAACACCCCCCCCCAAAAAAAAACAAAAAACAAAAAAAACAGAGCAGAACATTTTCCAGCTGAAGGCAACTTCAAAGCTTAGCAGAAAAGGTCTGTGATGGCAGGGTGGGAATCCAGGATAGCCCTGGACCCAGGCCCAGCCTGATTCAGCTGCAGTACTTGTGACTTGGATCTCTCATCCCAGAGACACCAAAGGGGACTTGGGAGGTCAACAGAAAAGATCTGTGGAACCAAAGTGGGAGCCCAGTGGGCAATTCTAGCTCAGGCCTGGGTCCAGTTCCTGTTCCCACCACACCACAGCATCAGGGAGGCAGGACTTCTGAATCAGTAGCAGTGCTGGAGGCTTCTGGACCTCTCAGCCTGGATACAACAGGAAGTACTTGGAAGTTCAGTAGAAAGGGTTTGTGGCAATGAGGTGGGAGTCTGGTGTGCAGTGCCAGGGCAGCCTGGGTCAGGGAGCCCCAGTCCTGGCCAGCACACTAGATCTTACAGCTTACAGTGGGGTGGGAACACACCAACAGCTCCAGGGCAGAAGAGTACTTGTGGTCAGATGCCTAAAAGGATTTCTGAAAACAGCTGCACAAAACTCCTGAAATTTGGGACAGTGTACTCTCCACCCTGGAAACAGAACCCTACTTTAACAAAGAATTAAAAGCAGAATAATAGGCTAGGTATATGAGCAGGGGAAAAAATTATTTCTGGCCATTGAAAGTTTTTATGGTGATAAGAAAGATGAAAACACACACTCAGAAGATGATAACAAAGTCAAAGTTCCTATAGCCAAAGCCTCCAAGGAAAATAAGAATTGGGCTTAGGTCATGGAACAGCGAAAAAGAAAATTTGAAAATCAAGTAAGAGAGACAGAGGAAAAATTAGTGACAGAATTGAGAGAGATGCAAAAGGAAATACAAAAAGCTAATGAAGAGATGAATGCCTTAAAAAGCAAAATTGACCAATTGGAAAAGGAAGTACTAAAGCTTGTCAAGGAAAATAATTTATTAAAAAATAGAATTGATCAAATGTAAGCTAATGACTTTATAAGAAATCAAGATACAATAAAGTAAAACCCCCCAAAAATTTAAAATCGAAAAAAATGTGAACTATTTCATTGCAAAACAGTTTACCTGGAAAATAGCTCTAGAAGAGATAATTTTAAAATTATTGGTCTGCCTGAAAGTTATGATTTAAAAAAATGAGTCTGGACGTCATCTTTCAAGAAATTATCAAGGAAAATTGTCCTGATATTCTAGAACCAAAAGGTAAAATAGAAATGGAAAGAATCCACCAATCACCTCCTGAAAAAAAAAATCCCAAAACAAAAACTCCCAGTAATATTATAGCCAAATTCTAGAATCCTAGGTCAAGAAGTAAATATTACAAATATCCAGAAAGAAACAATTCAACTATAGTGGAGCCACAAGGCAGGATAAAACAAGATTTACCAGCTTCTACATTAAAGGACTGCAGTACAATCCTATAGAAGAAAAGATGGTCATTCAGTGAAACAGAGGATTTTCAAGCATTTGTGATGAAAAGACCAGAGCTGAATGGAAAATTTGATTTTCAAATACAGGACTCTAGAGAAGTATAAGGGGGGTAATTAGGAAAGTAATATCATAAGGGACTTAATAAAGTTTATCTCATTATTATGGCAGTTAGTAGTGCGTAAATAGACAAAAGATATGGGTGTGAGTTAGATATGAAGGGATAATATCTTTTTTTTTAATGATGAAATTAAGGGATGAAAGAGGAATGTTTTGGGAGAAAGAGAAAGGGAGAAATGGAATGGTGCAAATTATTTGCCATAAAAAAGAAGTAAGAAAATGCTTTTACAATGGAGAGGGTGAATGAGTGAACCTTACTCTTGTCACAACTGGCTCAAATAGGAAATAACATACATGCTCAATAGGGGTATAGAAATCTATTTTATCCTGTAAGAAAATAGGAGGGGAATGCAATATGGGAAGTAGAGGAGGGTGATAAAAGAGAGGGCATAATGGGGGAGGGAGTGGTCAGTAGCAAAACACTTTTGAGAGTTTGAGAGAGGCAGGGTGAATAGGGGGAAATATAATTAGCAGTAGTGATTGTAAAAAACAATTTTCAAAACAAGTTTCTCTAATGGAATATTATTGTTCTCTGGGAAATTATGAGCAGAATGCTTTCAGGGAAAAAAAAGTCAAATAATGAAATACAAAGTACATTCAGAGGAAAGCACTAACAATTGAAAGAAATAAGAAAGATCATGATAGGCCCTGGAAGGGGCTAATTTTTTTGAAAGGAACAGAATAGGTAATTTGAGGTAGGTAGCATTGTATATTAAGGAGATATATTTGAGAAAATCTTTGTATTAGAGGAGATAATCATGGTTAAAAATGTTTCAGTGAAGATCTGCAGAGAGTAAGATAGAAGTCATATTGTCATATGAACAGATAATCACTTGGACCAAAGGGGGAAATAGATGACAGATCAGGAAACAGATCACAATTCTGACCCAAAGGCATGATGTAGTCATAGGACTGTCAATTGTCTTCACATCAGCTAGAGCTCAAAAAAACTTTATTATACTTTATTGATCTACCTTAATGATAATTAAATTCTTCAAGAGTGGAAGTATTCATGAAAGGAAGTTACCATTCAAACCTGAATCTTTAGTAAAGAAGAAAACCTGGCATAATGTGATATGCAGTCTAGATTTTAAAAGAGAAAATTTCAAAACATGTCAAAGAATGGTTGGTTAAGATACCATGGCCTAAACCTCCATTTAAACCTTGAGAATAAGATACCAATCCTAACTGTTAAGTAAGTCCCTTGGAGAAGGTCAAGTGAGGCTTTAAAAATCTGCTCACTCAGAAATCCACTTTTTTTCCTGAACATGTTTATATTAAATACATACATTCTATGAAATTTTAGTTCACATTATAATCCCTCTTGGGGACTTTCTGAGCTGAACATACCTTTCAGGAAGATTTGTACAATTCTTCAATCATTATGAGCTGGATAATGTTTAATGAACTTTCATAGTATTTCCAACTAGAACTAAAAACAAAGGTCTGCTCTAGATGACATGGATCCATAGAAAGAGTCCTAGTAGTCTAGTTCTGTAGAAGAGACTTCCTCAATAGCTTCCCTTGTCCTATCCACCTAGCTAACCATTACTAACTGGGGGACTTTGTAGAAGTTAGCCTTTGTATGCTTAATTTTCCTTTTGTGGTGAATAGAAAATATTGCACTGGATAATATCTGATGAATCAGCTTTAAACTCCATGATCTTACAAATCCTGAAAAATATTGGTATAAATTACTCCAGGGAGAGGAAAGATACTGTCATTCTCCAAGATGGTCATTAATTTTATTTCATGTTCATATATAATAGAAATTTTCTCTTTCTTTTAAATCCTAGAAAATAAATTACTTTTTGGATCACTCCAATCTCATAGAATGGACAATTTACACAACTAGCATCATTTTTGTGTCACCTTTATTTATCAGCATACCAGCTTGCCTCCAATGGCAGTGTGGAGCAATTTCCGTTTTCTGTTTCTGGATGAATTTTTTGTTGTATTTGCAGAGGTAAAGCTGATGTATTTGGTTTCTACCTTCTCTTAAAAAACCCCAATAAAATAAAATTGAATTTTGAATTTAGTGACATTTAATTTTCATATAATTTTAAAGGCATCAAATTTTACATATGCTATTTATAAATATTTATCATCAGATATACTATTACATATCTGATACATGTATATTTGTGTGTATGTAATTGTGTACATACATGCACTTTTGATAAATAATAACATGCTTCTCCAAGGTAACTCCTGTATTCATGTTAGAATACAAGCTAATTCCCTTTAACAATTCTTTGAGAACTTTTGGAAATAAAATATATAAATCTATTTTCTTTATAGTGCAATAATAGTACTCATTTTTTCAGTTCAAGAACCAAACTAAATCAATATTTAACAGGAAGATAGGTAAGTCTATCCCTGTTTTGCTAAAATTAATGAGTTTATCATTTCTATTTCATCATGATCATATACAACAATTTGTTCAGTAATTCCCCAAATGATAGGCATCCTCCCTCTTTCCCAATTTCCAGTTCATTGCCACAACAAAGAGAGTTACTATAGATATTTTTGGATATACAGATTTTTTTTTCCTAATTATTTTGGGAAATAGAAAACATAATGGTATTGCTTGGTCTGGAGGCATAGATAGTTCTCCAAAATAATTGAATCAGTTCACAGTTCCATTAATAATGAATTTTTTTTAATACTCCTTCCAATATTTGTTGCTTTTCCCTTTAATCATTTTAGCTGTTCTAATAGGTATCAAATGATATCTTAAGGTTGTTTTAATTTGCATTTCTTTAATCAATAGCTATTTAGAGCATTTTTACATAATTATCTGTAGTTTTGATCTCATCATCTAACAACTGCCAATTCATATTCCTTGGCCACTTATCAAAATGTTAAATGACCCATTCTTGTAGATTTTATAGTTCTTTATACATTTGACATATGAGCCCTTTATCTGAGAAATTGACAATGAATATCCCTTTCCCCCAATTTTCTGTTTCTATTCTGATCTTGGCTTTATTTGTTTTTACCAAATCTCTTTAATTTAATGTAATTTAAATTGCCCGTTTTATACCTCACTCTGTTCTCTATCTCTCGTTTATTCTCCTACCCATAAGTCTGCAATATAATTGCATTTTCTTTATTTTTTTTTGTAATTTCTCTCTTCATATCTAAATCACACATCTACTTTGACTTTAATTTGGCAAATGATGAGAGATGTTCCATGTCCAATTTCTACCATACTATTTTCTAGTTTTCTTAACTATATAAATTTCACCAAATAATGAAATCTTATCTCAAAATCTTAAATCTTTATTAATTCAATGTTTTTTATACTCAGTTTTATTACTCCTACCTTTAATATTTAGGATTTCCAATTTACTGTTTAAGGGAGTTTTTAGTTTGTTGCTTTTCTAATTTTTAAAAATTGCATATCCAACTCATTGGTCTGTTATTTCTTTATTTTATTGATGCAACCATTTAGAAATATAAATTTCCTTCTGATTTCTACTTTTGTTAAATCTGATAGCTATTAAAATGTTGTTCTTTTATTGGAATTTTCTTTAATGAACTTGATTGTATCTATGATTTATCCTTTAAAGCATGAATTTTTAAAGATTAGATTGCTTGATCTTCAATTGGTATTTAACTTATGTTTTTGTGATCCCCTTTTAAATATACATTTATTGCATTATAAATTGAAAAGGATACTTTAATATTTCTGTTTTTCTGCTTTCAAGAATAATTTTTTTATGTCTTGATATACAACTAGTAAAGATATCATGAACTGCTTGAGAAAAAGTATTCTTTTCTATTTTTATTAAGTTCTCTTTAGATTCTTACCTAACCTACTCAATTTATCTAAAATTCTATTTACTTTTTTGACTTCTTTCTTATTTATTTTTGATTAGATTGATCTAGTTCTGAAAGTGGAAGATGTAAGTCCCCCACCATCATAGCACTATATTTCCACCTGTAATTCATTTAACTTTTCAATCTGGTAATCTAGTACTGCCTTCATTTTAAATGCACTTCATCCTTCTGATCTCTGATACCCAGCTTGAGGTTTGACAAGTTGCAAAAATGAACTGATTCTGGATAAAAAAACAGATGAATTAAAGAGCACAAGTGTAGTGCATATTGTATGCCAAGTACTGTGTAGAGATCAAAGTAACCAATAGAGCAAAATATATTATTATGAATAAAATATTTAAAACTTTTTTTGTTTCTTATGCTTTTTCCTAGATTTGAAAATTATGGGATCTATGTTGTAATGTTGTTAGAAATTACTAAAACCTTGCTGAAGACTACTTTTGTATTTTTCTTCCTAATTTTGGCTTTTGGACTTGGCTTCCATGTTCTCCTGGGTTTCCAAGTAAGATATCCACCATGATTGCTAACATTCTAAATAATGAAAATAAGTATGTATTTAACTATTCATGAATCATCTACTCATCTTTGATATTCATTTTAGCTCTTTTTTATCAATGAATTATAATTTAAATATGTATAAATTGAAGAAATTTAATCAAAATTTCTGATTTCCAAATAAGAGCTCACCATTTATGTTTGTGGGGTTTGTTTGTGTTCCTTTGTTGTATTTCTGTTGCTGCAATGCCATCATTTCTTTTATATATATCCTTTCTTCATAATTTGCTTTGTGGGCAGGTTGAACTTACATATTGTTTGTAAACTTTTTTATTACCTTCTTCTTCTTCTTCTTCTTTTTTTATCTCTAGAGTACATTCAAGACCCCAGTGCTCTCTATAATGCAGACGTTTAGCATGATGCTGGGAGACATTAATTACCACGAGTCATTCCTTGAGCCATTTCTTGAAGATCGTTTGCCATATCCCCTTCTATCATTTTTATTCCTTGTCGTCTTCACCCTATACATTCCAATTGTTCTGATGAATTTACTTGTAAGTAATATTTACTCATTCAATATGTATTCACAAAGTTCTTTTGTTATTGAAGACTTGTGATCAATAAGGTTGAATTCATTGTTTTTTATGATCTTGTTCCTTCCTCCATAATTCACTCACTCTAATAGTCCCATGGTTGAGAATCTCCCTCCCCCAATATTTCACTATATGTTTTAACCCCTGACCTCTGACTCTAAAACACAAAGTGAAAGGGTTGTTTTAATGAGAAATATCTACATAGGATTTTGTAGTATTTATTAGTATTTCAATCAAAATCATGACTAATCAATGCCTTTGTTCTGTTATCTTTTCTTAGTTAAGAATGATATTCTATTGGATATCAAAATGAAAATATTTTATGAATATTTATCCAAAATGCTACTTTTATACTTGTTTCTTGCCTCAGAAGCAGCTAGCTGGGGCAATAGATATCATGTAATTCTTGGAGTCTGAAAGATGTGTTCAAATACAGGTTCAGGTACTTACTAGCTATGTGACACTGAGCATGTCATTTAATCCATGTCTGCCTGAATTTCTTCAATAATCCCAAGATTATTATGAATATCAAATGAGATAATATTTATAAAGTACTCAGCACATTGCCTAGAATACAGTAAGTATAGTAAATAATTGTTTGCTTTCCTCCTTAAATTTGTTGGATTCTGAAGTCTGAGTAGACAAACTTCTTAGTATTAAATTTGAATTTTGAAGAATTAAGTTAGCAACTTCTTCTTACTCCATTCTTTCTGAAGATATAAGCTTTAAATGACTTATCCCAGTGCCTAACCCATCTCCCTAAGACTGTTTCTTTTTATTGATTCACCCATGACAATGATTCTTTACAGTATCAATTTAATGATTTTATCCTCTACACATTTATCCATTTCAACACTGTCTAACTTTTATTGTTAAGTCTGAGAATTACTATTCTGAAGCTATTTTGGAATTGAAATACCTCATCACTTCTTTGGTGTTACAAAATATCATGGTCTCCTCATGATGCTATGTGGCATTCATTTATTTTTGAAATGAAGTCCTATATTGATGGTCCATTGCAGTGTAAAAATGATGCTGGCATCTTAAAGATGCCAATTTAGTGTAGATTTTGCCTAACAATGGACATATGAGCCCCAAATAATAGACTGTGTCTATAATCAGAGAATCAGATTATTTATTATTATAATATTTATTATTATATATAATATTATATGTACAATATTTATTATTATTATTTAGTATATTCTAAATATTGTTTGTTGCTAATAGTCTTAATAAAACACAATCTATAATTTTATATATTTTAGCTCAGAAAGAGATATGTGCATTTTTAACTAAACCTCTAGAATATTAATAGTAATGAGATATTGTTAACCAATTAACCTTATACATTTAATAATAATTTGGTAATATATTGCAGATTGGTTTGGCAGTTGGTGACATTGCTGAGGTACAGAAGAATGCCTCTTTGAAAAGGATTGCCATGCAGGTAAACAGATGTGTATAAAAGTATGGGGACTAATCCTAGAATTATTATTTATGTATGAGAAGTAAATGATTTACTGGAAAGTTATTATTGAGCGGTTATTTAACAAATATTTTCTAAGTAATTAACTTGGTTATCCCTAAGAACTTCTCCATCACATCTTGATGGATGTTTTCATATTGTCTAGTCTGTTTGCTATAGACAAAATAAAACTAGGAGGAATGTTTTCATTGGTGAGATCGCCTACCATTTTTTCTCTTCTTAATATATGGCCATAATAATAATTATGGAGGAAGAAACAAGGCCAATGATTGAATCCAGGAGTCTGTATTATACTAAGTAGGTGGCTTTTCTTTCTACTCAGTTGTTTATTATATTTATTGTGGAGCAGGAAAACAAAACAAAACTAAACTAAACTAACTAGTGGACACTAGGGGTTTTGGGCTGTATTGTGAATATGAAATTTATCTCTTTGTCCTGAGGTTTTGAACTTGTTAACTTGTTATCTCGGTAAAGAGGACAGAGGAAAGTGAGAGGGGGGAGACAGAGAGAGACAGAGAGAGAGTCAGAATTTCATAATCTTGTTAGCCTAGCTTATTTGGAGATAAGAACATTCTCCTAGCAATGAATTTAAAAAAATGTTTCATATATATTCTTACATGGATAACATTGTTTAATATAATTGGATATGGTTTTGCATAAGACTCTAATGTTTTTTTCAAATTTACCTTTCTTATAAAAATTGGTGGCTTAACAAAAAGTTTAATTTGATGTAATCATTTCTCCTATGAGCTAAAATAATATGGTCTACACATGTTGTTTTGTGATTATCTAAATTCACATAGGATGGAATTTAGAAAGCCTAGTGGGACAATTAGTTTAGTATGTCAAATATTCAATTCTTTTCAACAAGCAGCTATCTCGCACTTACAATGTGTCATGTGCTAGGATGTAGAAACACAAAAAATATAAAAAAAATAGCCCCTTCTCCTAAAAAGACATCCTTCCTTTGAAAGCTATTAAATTTCCATCAATCCAAGAGTTTTTTTGCCAGTCACCTAAAATGCTGCAGTTCTAATTTGTGAATTCAAGAAGGATTTTTATTCTTTATATTCTGGCATTCGGGTTTTGCCCACTCAGAGGGCTATAACATTCTCACAAAGAGGTAGGTTGGGTTTTCAGAATGCAGTGGATGGAATGAATTTTTCCCTCAAAAATGAGTTTTAAATCTGTTAGAAAATTGGATAATTATCATTTGTATCTACAGAGTTCCACACCATAAATAATAGAGGGGATATTTGTGGTCTGACAAGTTCTGAGATCTGTTATGGGAGCAACTGGCTAGTAACTGCTGGGGATCTAATTCTGACCAGCAGAACAGATCCCTTCATGTGAAAGAATGATAATGATACAAGAAAACTGAGAGGCAGTTGTGTTCTCTGATCTCTCTCCTCTTCTCCCTTGCCTCCAACTTATTTCATTCCCAATTCACAAGCACCATCTGCATCAGTAAAGCCACTTTGCAACTTCTTCAAGTATGTAATGATTCAGTGTTGTGGGGGCTTTTGGAGAGTCATCCTGCTCCTTAGACGTGGTCCATAAATACAGGCTACATGGCATATCTCAGAGAGAATATCTTATTGCCCCTAACAGAGATCACTTAACTTTCTTGACTCTAATCATTCAGAATTTTATTTCCTTCATTAATTTATTCAAAAGATAGCTTCCAAGATCTGCTGTGAATATATAACAATATATTACATATTCTGAGGAGATAAAGGGATAAAAGACTTGATCCTTGCAGGATCCTGACTTGTTTAAAAACTAGTTAATGATGCTGAGTATGGAAAGCCATCAGGCTGTCTAAGGAGGGTTGAACTGATCCAAATTAGGAAAATGGAATAGTTTAAAATTTCTGTACTGATCAGTATTGGGATTGGGGTTGTCAGCAGCCTCCCCACTTCCACTTGCAAGAGATAGAGAGATTCTATGTAACAAAAACATATGTGACAAAACCATAACCATGTATGTAATAAAATATATATAGATGCATATACATATATATGTATATATGTATATACTTTGTATGTATGTGTTTCTCTCATATATATATATATATACATATTAATATATGCAAAAATACAAAAACAGACATACACATATACATATCTATATTATATATATATACCATATAAGCCGACCCAAATATAAGCTGAAGCCCCTAATTTTAACCCAAAAATCTGGGAAAATTTATTATATCAGAAAGTTTAGGTAGCACACCGGTGCCCGCAGAGAAGGAGAGCAGGTGCCGGTGTAGTTATGTAGAGCGGTTGCCAGCATTAGTCTACAATCCAGTTACCGACTGTGATACTACAGGAACAGCCGCATCACCATAGCAACGGCCGGCCCTGTAGTATCATAGTCGCCACTCACGCTGTATACTACACAGCAAGGGGGCATTCAAAGGGATATTTACACATGTTTTATCTAGTGACTCGAGTATAAGCCGAGGAGGGGATTTTCTGCCCAAAAATTGGGTAGAAAAACTCGGCTTATACTCGAGTGTATAAGGTAGCTATATATTAAATTGCAAAAATCTATTTGAGGGGAGAGTTAAACAATAAAGAATTCACTAAATGCCTTCTCTCATTAACTGTAAAGTACTTGTGTCTCACATTATAGTAGATGTCATTAGAGAGACAAAAAAATTATACTCTAAGGATCCTCAGTTATCTTGAAATTTATTGGAGAGAAACGACTAATGCAGAGAATAAGTGAATGAACAATATATAATAATGACAAATTTGGGAGATACTCTACTAAATTAAGAGAAGGTTTTTTAGTCGGAACAGAAGTGAGTGCAAGGGATAATGTAGTAAAAAAAATTACCCAGAGATGGGTTCTGTCAATAAAAAGTTATAACTATTTTTTTTTAAAAAAAGAAGGTTTTTTTTTAGATGAAAGGAGACTTGGACTGAACACTGAAGATTGAATAGAATTTAAAGGGTAGAAAGAAAGAAACATAGTTAGGGGTAATAAAATGAGCAAAAGCAGAAAAGTAGAAGTTAATTGTATGTTTGATGAATAGTAAGACTACTTGGCTGAAGTAAAAAGTTCATATTCATGAATATTTAGTTGATTCTAGATTATGAGAGGCCTTGTATTACGAGATTAAAATTTCACTTACTATACAATATTGCGAGTATTTGAGTTCTTGGGAAAGAAAATAATATAATGGAAATTTTATACAAGAAATGTTAATGTCATAATGTTTTATAAAATCATGCTGATATGGAGGAGGCTGGGAAGAGTCAGGGAAATCTCTAATATTATATTTACAGTAATGTCAATTAGAAATAAAATGGGATCCTAGGCAATGATGGCCCCTTGGTACTTTTTTGGTCTTTTCACACTTTACTGCACACCACATACTGTCCATCTAGTAACACCGGTCTTTTTGCTATTTCTCTCCCAGGATACACCTTTTCTCAGCAAAGTACCTTTTGTTGTTTCCATATTTGGAATGTTCTCTCTTTCCCTCTTCCGTTCAATAGACAATTATTAAGTATCTATTACTTTTCAGGCATAGTACTAAGCCCTGGGGATACAAATAAGAAAACAAAACAAAGCAACAGTCCCTCAAGGAGCTTATAGTCTAATAGGAAAAAGACCACACACAAAAGGAAACTGAAAAAGAGAGGGGAAGAAGGGGAATCAAAGGATGGAAAAAAAAAGAAGGTACATGGGAATGAACAACAACTAGAACTGCTGATGGACAGTTATGACAGTTTGAAGGTGGGAAGTTTTTGAGCCTCCTAAAAAGCAAGTTTTAGAAAGAGTTGTGTTCCCTCCATTAAAAGGTTAGAAACATCTATGGGTTAATTGAAGAGGTGTAGAATATATAAAACTGAGTCTTTCTTCATGCAGATGAGATTTCAGATGATTAGATTTTTTTTTGGGGGGGAGTGATGGGGAAAGTAAAGCAACAGTGGAGAATCAGCATGATTTTTATCTCTTTCTTCTCTTTCTCTAGCTCCAGTCCTGCCTTCTGCAGGAAGCCTTTCTCTGTGCAATTACTTTCCCCTTATACTATGTCTAATAGATACATTTTTTCAACATTATCTATTTCATTAACACTTGACATATTTGATGGCAGAGACATTGTTTCATTCTTGTTGTTTTGAAGCCTCATGGCAAAATGAGTCCAGTCAGGGCCTGGCATATAATATTTAACAATAGTTTGTTGACTGACTGAACAAAGATGGTAGTGGAATTGGAATAGAAATTAAATCTGTGTGACATTGCAAAGGAATAATTGCTAGAAAACAGCTATTATTTGGACTGATTTGAGATGTTATATAGTAAAGAGTACTAGACTTAGAGTTAAGAGGCCTAGGCACAAATATTATTCCCTAGTAATGGCAAATTATCATGTATGACTGGGCAAATAAGTTCTCTGGAAATTCCCATTAAATGGGAATATTCTTCCCCTCAGACTTATTGTGAGGAAGATGCTTTCTGAATTTTGTTCTATATAACAAATAAATTTGACTTAGTAATAAATAGAGAATAAAAGACAGCAAGCAACTCAGAATCAGGAAGATTCTGAGTTCAAATCCTGCCTGAAACACTTATTGGCAGTATGACCCCAAGGAAATCATATAACTTCTCTTAGGCTTAGTTTCCTCCTCTATAAAATGGGAATAATTACAATACCCTGGGCAGTTATGAGGTTCAATGAGTAGAAGATTAGACCCAGAGTCAAAAGGTATAAGTTCAAATCTGGTCCCAGGCTCTTATTAACTATGGGATATTGGGCAAATGATTTAACCCTATTTGCCTCAATTTTCTCAATTGTAAAATTATTTGGAGAAGGAAATGTCAAACCACTTCAGTATCTTTGCCAAGAAAACTCCAAATGGTTTCACAGAGAGTTGGACATGACTGAAACAACTCAACAAAAATGACAGCAACTACCTCACAGTATTGTTGTGAAGATCAGATGAAACAGTTATGTGCAGTAGTCTGATGTAAGAAACAAAATGTCTTATTAAGAACTCCACTGAGTCTGAAAAATTCAAGAAAAAAAAGTTTTAGGTTTTTGTTTTGTTTTTTTTTTTTACATTCTTGCAAGAGCTGTATCTCTTATAGGCATACCCTTGAAGTGCAAAAGCACATCAAAATGCATTGCCTGATTCCCCATTGCCCAGGTATTAAAGAGGTTATAACTTCACTGGAGCTCCTAATTCCCTAAGTGAGTTTTCATCCCTAATTACATCATTACATCTTCACCTCTGACAACAATGTCCATTCAAGTGAGTGTGGATCCTTAATTACATCTTCCCTTCCACTTGGAAGTGAGTGTCCACCTCTAATTACATTTTATAATGTCTTTCTTGTTCTAAGTCCCCACCCCTGGTTACATCTTTTAATGTTTTTCTTACTCTAATTTATGGCTTCCCTTCATATATTTTATTTCCTTGTTCCTTTTTAGCCTAAGCTTCAGATCCCATTTCTTAGGTTTCAATTTCATTTTTCTAATTTGTGTCTGAATTAAGTTTCATTTCTCTAATTTAAGTTTCATAACTATGGAAGCCTCATCTAATTCTCACATTTGTGAACCATAAAGTATAAATATCAGTGAATGTTATTAGAAACTCTGAGATGAGAAAACTCAAGTTGTTTTTTGTTTTGTTTTGTTTCTTAATAATGTGCTGGCACAATCTTACCTGATTGGTTAAGTGACTTGCCCAAGTTCATGAAGTCAATATATATCAAAGGGGGTTAATTCAGGTCTTCTTTACTGCCGAACTACTTCTCATTATATAATTAAAAAGAAAAAGTGTAGTCAAGGATAGTTCCAATGTTGTGTACTTGGGTGAATGATGTCATAATTGAGAAATTTGTTCAGATCGCTTGATGGGAAGATAGTCATTTGTCTTGTTGAATTTTGATGATGGAACATATAAGTGAGCAAGTCCTGTGGATTATTGCAGAGAGTGCACTAGAGAGCAGGTGGAAGTACAAAACTAGATAGAATGGAATAGCATCGTTTAAATACTTACAATATACAAAATACTCTGTTAAGTGCTGAAGCTATATCAAAACATTCTCTGTTCTTAGGGAGTTCATATTTTAATTGAAAGACAACTCATAATTGAGAGTTCTTGTGTTCTTTTAATTCAGGGCAAAAGGAAAAGCCAGATAGTAAGTAATTCAAGGGTGAGGGGAAAGTAACTGGACAAATGGCCAGATCCTATTGACATTGATGTCATATTTAAAACACTGAAAATAAATTAATTCTCCAATTTATTGGAGACTGACTTTTCCCTCCTTTGTTTATTCTCCATTATTTGTCCAATCTTTCACAATAAATTACATTAATGGATGGGTACTATGGGATGAAGTAAATGATGCATCTAGAGCTGATACCAAACAGAATAGCAAGAGAAAAGGAAAGGTGAAGGAAAAGAGGAAAATAAGTTCTTAAGTGATTTTTTAGTAACAAGATAACATAATGAATTCCAGTTAAGTTTTATTAAACTGTGTAAGAATTAATAATTATGCTAATGATTATATTTTTCTGTGTCTGTATATATAAGGTGAAACTTCATACCAGTTTAGAGAAAAAACTGCCATTTTGGTTCCTGAGTAAAGTGGACCACGAATCGATCATTGTGTATCCTAATAGGAGGAAGAACTTTGGATTCATGGTAAATGCATGCAATCATAATACATTTATAGTGCTTGGCATTTATATAGTGTTATCTTTCAGGACTTCTTTTTTGGACTTTGAGACTAATCCAGTCTGTGGGAAGGAAGTAATTATCTTTTATTATTATTATTATTATTTTTGTTGGGTGGGTGGTGCATTTAACTCAAGTCATGACAATGATAGGAAGTAGATAAGGAGAGGTGATTTAAATAAATCTATAGGAGTCTTCCCCAAACTTAGTTCTCACTCTCTTCTACAAAATAGGATTGAATGTATTAATTTTCACAATATCCCTATAAAAATGAGCATTGTTGTTGAGTAGTTGAAGACATTAAAAGCTTTAATTCATGGTCAAAATGACTTTTTGAGCTAGCCCATTTATTCAGATATAACTGTTATAAATAGTTAGAAAGAACCTACTATGTTAGTATTTAAATTAATATCTTTTTTAAGTTAAATTTCCATACATTTATTCATCAACAATAACACGTACAGCATCATATAGAGGAAAGTGTTGTTTCTGAATAAATAGTGATCTGAAACTATAAGATCTGAGTTCCAATTCCAGCTTTGTTGCTAAAAGCTTATGAGTTTAGTCAAAGATCGCTTAGTCTCTGCCTTAATGCAAAAATGTATAATATTAGATATTATATATAACATCCTTGTTAAAGTAAAAATGGCATTGGCATCTAAAAATGGTTTTAGAACAATGTAGTTCCAATAATTAGCAGATTTGAAAACAAATTAAAAAAAAACAGCAACAAAAATAGCAAGTACAGATAGGACCTTAATTAGTGAAGGTCTTGTTTAGTTTTCCCTATTGTTATTTCAGTCCATAGAGACATGCATTTATCTCATTTAATGTAATAGTTTATAGAAGACTCAAAGAAAATGGACCAGGCATACTCTGTTCATATATATATAGTGCATCCTATTATTTGATTATTGCCCCTTTAATTCTCAGTGTGCTTTCATGTTACTCTACTTTATAATGAAAACTCCTCGGCAACAAACACTCTGACAGTGATTTAAATCTGATCTAGAAAATGTGGCTGTTCATTTATGGTACAATTTCATTAAAAAAAATTACCATATACCCATGTTAATTTGTCATTTAATATCATTTTACTGAATAATAGGAAGATAATTTTTAGAGAATTAATGTCTAAGATGGTACTAATTTATATTACCTAAGATTTAAAAATAAACATTTTAATCATATGACAGTTTAATTGCCACGTTTTATCTCACAGAACATGTTCCAGTACTGGTTTTGTGGTCGATATACAAAACCAGAAACGCACTATTCTGATAACACTTTAGAAGTTGAAGTTTTGAAGCAGAAATACAGGTATTATTTTTGCTTCTTATGTATCAGATAATTTCATTGATAATTGTGGATTTGTGTCAAGGAGAATTTTACTGAATGATATTAGTAGTGGTTAAGTGGGAAGTAAAAAGTGCTTTTCTGGGTATTTGGCATCAATGTTTGACTCTCATCTATGCAAAAGCTTTCTGCATTTAAATATAAGAAATCAGTTCTGGAAATGTTTAGGAAAAATTGTTGTCTTTGTAGGCATTTTATTTAGGTGCTCATAGCACAATGATGTGATTTTCAAAAAAAAAAAAAAAATCTTTTGAAGGACTTGATTAACATTATGTATTCCTTCATTGTAAAAGACCACGTAGATAGAGGCAAAGTGCAATAAATCTGTCTTCTGACAACATTCAAATGATAAAATTGCTGCTTGAGAAAGAATCATTCACAGAGAAAGCACCAAACTTTCCAGCTTGCTCTATTGGATATAAAGATTAAGGCAGAAATCATTCTGTTTGAAAAGTTTGCTTTTGGGGGTAGCTAGATGATGCAATGGATAGAGCCCCAGCCCTGAAATCAGAAGGACCTGAGTTCAAATCTGACCTCAGACACTTAATACTTCCTGGTTGTGTGACCCTGGGCAAGTCACTTAACCCCAGTTGCCTCAGTAAAAAAAGAAAAGAAAAGTTCACTTTTGTTTAGTGTATCTTTCCTAATTTATAAGTAAAGCTCAGACACCCTAGGTTATTATATATGTTACCTTTCTCTCAGATTCCTTGCCTTTTGAAATTAAACACCTTAGAAAGAATGACTTGAAAATGAGCTTTTGGCTAGATTGAGAGGAGAGAAGGAGTCCCAAGTCTTACTGTAACTGAGTGATTATGATGAAAGAGAAAATGAATTAATAAATTGTATGTATCCCTGTAGGCTGAAGGATCTTGGTGTTCTCCTAAACAAGCAACATGAGCTCATCAAACTCATCATTCAGAAGATGGAGATTATATCTGAGGCTGAGGATGAAGATAGCAGTTTTTCATATCAACAAAGATTTAGAAACCAACAGTTAGAGAAAAATAGCAAGTGGCACACTGTACTAAAAGCAATGAAAGCAAAAACAAATTGTCTTTAGCATCACCCTTATTCTTTCTCTTAAATTTGCTACCCTTGTTAACTGGGTTCATTTGGAGTTTTGTTCATTTTCTCATATCTAGTTTCCATTTCTGAAGGAGAGGAGGGAAGAGGAAGAGAGAGTTGTGATTTTAAAGGCACGAGTAATTTAAATAGAATAAAATATCCTTAAAATTTATATAAAATTAAACAACTCTCTTTAATCTCCCTGATATTTCATTCATTGAAAATATGTATATATTTAAAAATATATCTCTGCTAATATCTTCAACTTGAAATATCTCTCTTATCATTTGAATAAAAAATAATTTTCTAGACATTGTAGGAAAAAAAAACCCTCAAATGATAAGGTTATAGATAGATAAACAGACAGATAGCCATAAATGTAAGGATATTATTTTAGAGCTCAAATGTCAAAAAGCATAACTCTGGGATACTTATCTGAATAATAAGTTGCTTCGTAGATCATAATCATAAGAACTATATTGATCCCTGATTTTTTTGCTATTCTTGTTTACTCTGTATCTTTTTAAGATACTGTATCTTTTTAAGGTACTATCCCTGATTTTAGTTTCCTACCACCAATGCATCTGAGGTCATCAGAGCTTATACGTCAATATAATAGTACTCTATTCTGCATGAAAAGAATAACCTCTCTACATGTTGCGCTGTATTTCCAGTTCTAGAAATCATCCTAATAAACTATCTCTAGTGTTCAAGTGTTCCTTGGTATTCAATCAATTTAAGATTTGTAAAAAAAAAAAAAAAAAAATTGCTCAGATATTTATTCGTGTGATTCTGAACAAATAATTTAATTTCTCAATGTCAGTATTTTTATCTAGAAAATGGAAATGATAATAATATTTAACTTATAAGGCTGTTATGATAATCAAATGAAACAAATATGTAAATATATGTAGGCATCCAGGTGGCAGAGTGGATAGAGTGCCGGATCTAGAGTTAAAAAGACTCATATTCCCAAGTTCAAATATGACCTTACATACTTATTAGCTGTATGACCCTGGGAAAGTCACTTAATCCTGTTTGCCTCAGTTTCTTCATCTATAAAATGAACTGGAGAAGAAAATGGCAAATCAATTCAGTATCTTTGCCTTAGCACAACAAACGTAAATATTAATTCTCTGAGGATAAACCACAAATAAAGTTAATAATCATTGTATTATCCTCAAAGTCTCTTTGGATCTAATCCTCTGAATATGAGGTCTATTTCTGTTACTGGCCTTGAAACAAGGTACTAAGTGGAATTGAGGAGACAATGGTTAAATCTAGGTTAGCATTGATTTAATCCTACAACAAATAATGGTTTCCTAGTGATATAATGATTGGTTTGTACTCAGTGTTCAGCATATAAGCAAGAAGCTCTCAGGGCCAGAGAGGACAAGCCCACTAAAAGTTCTCTGAGGTGAGACAGCTTCATTCCATATGCCACCTTTGTTGTGGCTGGAGGCTGAAGTACAAACCCTTGGAAGTCAGGGAGATTCAGAAGCCAGAGAAGGTAGGCGGGAGCTCAAGCTCTCTGAACCAAGGCCAGATGGGAAGGCCTCCAGAAAACTAGCGGAGCCCCAAATATGAAGGAGACAAAATTTTGAAGGAGGCAATAAAGGATTTGGACTTTAACACCTGGCTGCACTTGGGGTGATTACTGAACTGAAACAAAGGTTGCCTCCAGAGACCCCAAGAAAACCTCAACAGAGAATATTATATTTTAGAGAAGAATATTACATATTTCCAAGTACCAAAATAGAAATTCACAGTACTTAGCACAGTCACTGGCACAAAGTGGATGCTTAACAAATTTTATTGACTGACTGGAAGCCATAACTTCTTGATCAGCAATTAATAATCAATAAACATGTATGAAATGCCTATTATGTGCCAAGCACTGTGTTAAGTGCTGGGATATAAAAAGAGGCAAAGACAGTCTATGTCCTTATCCTGGATCTCTCTTCAACATTTCAATTAAAATTTAAAAATGTTTGTAGTTGGCTACCAAACCATTCATTTAGATCCTTGCTTGAATGGTCTGGATTATAATCCCCTCTTTGGCTAGATTCCCATCCTTTCTTGGATCTGTCTCCCATTTATCATTGCCTCACCATCCCAGGCGAAGTCCATTGTTTGCAGAAGTCCATTAAAGTTCAACATCATGAGCATTTGGAACTTGATAAAAAAAAATCTGCTCAGATACAGCATTTCCTGCAATTCTTATTTTCATGGTACCACCTGAAAGAATGAACAAGGGGTAGATATTAACTAGAGCAAGTAAGTGATACAATGGATAGAGCGCAAATCTGGTGTTAGACACAGCCCTGTTTCCCTTATTTTCCTTATCTGTATAATGAGCTGAGTAAGGAAATGGCAAACTGTTCCAATATCTTTGCCAAGAAAAAAAATAAATTCCCAAAGAGTCAGACATGACCGAATAATAGCAATAAATATTAATTGCTTACTATATATAAAGCACTGTGCTAGATGCTGGAGATATAAAAGTGACAAAAAGCTAATAACCCACTGTGTAATAAGATATCTAATTAGTGGTTTGTTAGATGTTATGCTAGTGCTATTGAATTGTCATTCCATCACTCTGTCTCCCACCTTCTTTGAAATACCTTCAAACATTCCCTTTATTCTTCCCCCTGTAGGAGAATGTCTTTCTTTCAAACTAGGCCATAGGAATAAAAATTATGTCTGTTCATCTCAGTGCCAGCCTAACGAGTTAAGATCTTCGTAAAAATATTCACTCTATCCTAGTAAGTTATAAACTAGGCTTAATAACTTTCCTCAGTCAAGCCCTGAGCCAAAGTTCATCTTTTGAGAAAACACTACAACTTTTAATCTCTCTCTCTGCTTCCCAGGTTCTCCACTGGTTTTCTGTCTTTTTTTGCAGCAGCAACACAGTTTAATAGCTTTTATCACATTTATTATCTTGAGAGGTAGGATAAACACTGTTTAAATACAGAATGTGTTTAAACACATAAAGATAAACAGACTTTTAAAAGCAAAGATAAGGAGGGAGGCAGACTCTGAGGCATGGACTGGCCCTTTAGAGAAAGAAAGGAAAAAAGAAGGCAAATGAAAATGAAAGTGATTGTTGATCTCTATCCACAGATGTGGGGTCCTGATTGGTGAAAACCATAGCAAAGGTTTCAGGGGTGGAACACAGAGTCCTTTTTGAGATCTGAATGGGACTGATGGGATGACGTTTTCTCAAGTTTATGAGCCTAGTTTATGAGACTAGGCCTAAGTCACATGATCCCTCTTCCCAGAACTGGAAGATGAGCTCTTGAACCCTGAGTTGCAGGGAGTCACATGGTCTCTAAAGGTCAGACCCTCAAAGAAGTGAAGTGATCCATAGGAAGTGAAGTGAACCACAAGGAACAGCATTGGTCAAGGATGGTTACATCCTTTTAGTCTATCCAGTGAAAAGACACAGGTCTTTTGCTTTTTAAATCTTGGACAAGCCGAAAACTGGCCAGGTTCATGAGCACATGGTGGGAGCTGAGATGGCTCCTAGGTGTGCTTGGGCCTCCCCTGCAGGGACTAAATAAATGCTTTCTCATTGTACCTGAAGATGTCTCTAATTGGTTAATTTGGGAAAGGGGTCTAGCCCCCGCAGCCTACACAGTTTTGTAGGTTCTCTACAGAAGTGAAAGCTATTGTAAAGATACAGTGTCCAGCAAATTATCTTGTGTATCTGGAATTTACTGAAACCAACCAGCACATAATCTTGAGTGTCTGAACATCTGCACTGGCCTAGAATCTGGATTCTGGAACCAGGCCTAATACTGAGGAGTAAATAAAACTTTAACCAAACTAATGTATACAATGACTTTCTTTAGCTCCTTCTCCCTTTGTCTGATTTCTATAAATACTATGAACTTTTTTCGGGGATTTGGGGGAATTCACTGAATAGTCTGGCTGCTGCCCTACATTGCATGACAGGGATCCGTTGAATCATCTGGCAGCTGTCCCAGACAGCCCCTATGTAACACAGATGATTATTAAAGCACCTTTATAATCAAACTGGAGCTCCCAGTCTCTTCAGTATCAATTTGCCTCTTTGCTGGAGGGGTGTTCCTTGGTTGGGGGTAGGAGAAGCTCAGAGTTCCTTGGTTGGAAACTCCCAGACTCTACAACAGGCCAAAAGGCATGCTTCATGCCTGATTCACCTAAACATTCTTCATTCTGGAATGTCATACTGGTGACCACAGTATAGACCCAGTAATCTAAAAGATAAAGATAAGGAAAAGTTTGCCAAAGTCAGACTTCCTGTCAGTCCCAAGATCAGGGCAAATCACTAAAGGAGAAAGGCCACAGAGGAAGCTAGGGCATATAAGCACATATACTTCTCTAGTATCCTGGTCTCCTTGATCACATCTAGAGTAGACACATCTAAGGCAACATCACAGATATGTTGTGTAGATCTATTTGAATATGATGAGTGAATATTGGGTTTTCAGATGGAGAGAATTTGGAAAGGAGGGACTATTTCTAAATTGTGATATCAGGAAGAATTTATGGAGAAAGTGACAACTTTTTAATTTTTTAAAATAGCTTTTTATTTACAAGTTATATGCATGGGTAGTTTTACAGCATTGACAATTGCCAAACCTTTTGTTCCAATTTTTCCCCTCCTTCCCCCACTCCCTCCCCTAGATGGCAGGATGACCAGTAGATGTTAAATATATTAAAGTATAAATTAAATACAAAATAAGTATACATGACCAAACCATTATTTTGCTGTACAAAAAGAATCAAACTCTGAAATATTGTACAATTAGACTATGAAGGAAACCCAAAATGCAGGCAGGCAAAAATATAGGGATTGGCAGTTCAATGTAATGGTTCTTAGTCATCTCCCAGAGTTCTTTTGCTAGGTGTAGCTGGTTCACTTCATTACTGCTCCATTGGAACTGATTTGGTTCATCTCATTGCTGAGGATGGCCAGATCCATCAGAATTGATCATCATATAGTATTGTTGTTGAAGTATATAATGTTCTCCTGGCCCTGCTCGTTTCACTCAGCATCAGTTCGTGTAAGTCTCTCCAGGCCTTTCTGAAATCATCCTGTTAGTCATTTCTTACCGAACAATAATATTCCATAATATTCATATGCCACAATTTAATCAGCCATTCTCCAATTGATGGGCATCTACTCAGTTTCCAGTTTCTGGCCACTACAAAGAAAGCTGCCACAAACATTCGTGCACATACAGGTCCCTTTCCCTTCTTTATGACTCTTTGGGATATAAGCCTAGTAGTAACACTGCTGGATCAAAGGGTATGCACAGTTTGATAACTTTTTGAGCATAGTTTCAAATTGCTCTCCAGAATGATTGGATGTATTTGAAAGTGACAACTTTTAGAGCTGGAAAATACCTTAGAGACTATCAAATCCAACCCTCTCATTTTACATATTAGAAAATGGAAGTAAGAAATTGAACAACTTATCTATGGATATGCAGTTAATGATTATCAAGATTGAGATTCAAGAACATATTATCTTATTCTAAATCAAATTTTTTCTAAAACTTTATATTAGTTAGCCTTGAAAGTATAATGCCGGGGAAACTGAGCAAGATAGAGATCAGATAGTATTTAATAATTTATTAAATGGAGAGTTTTACTGGGACCAAATGGATCCATGGTTTGGTCTCAGGGCTGAATGAGACTATCCTCTCCAAGAATCCAGCTCTGAATGTCAGATACAAGATTCTTTTATAGGGTTACAAGACTGATGACTTAATGGGGGAGGTACCTGGATGGGGATGACCTAATGGGGGGAGGAACCTAGGATGAGGATGACATAATGGAGGCAAGCACCTAGGATGACATAATGGAGGGAGGTACTAGAAAGGCTCCTGATATGCTAATGATGTCTAAAATGGATAACGACCGTTATCCTATCAAACATTAAGAGAGAATAAGTATAGCCTAACGTCTAAGATATAAGACCTTTATCCTATCAAACATTAAGAGGGAATGGTTATAACCTGAGGTAGAATAACTGAATAGGATAATTAGAGAAACTGGGCCAGGACATTAAGAGGGAAATGAGGCACAACAAAAGCTTTAAATGAAGATATAATTTCAATAGTTAAGAAATGAGAAAGGAAACGCTAGTTATAAAAAATGTTCCACCAAAGTAGACTGATAAGAAGGAAGGGGAGGAGAAAGTAGACTCAGAAATTAAGGGAATGACAAGAACAGAAACCATCTTGATTCCTCTAAAATATTTGAAAGTTTCATTGTATCCTTGTATCCAAGATAGAGAAATGTGGAGTGATTATAGTTAAAGAGATACATAGTTGTTTAATCAAATAAATGCAAAGGCTATAAATCAATGTTTTAATCAGCCTAAAAGGAGATCTTTAGTCATGTATTATAGGATGTTGATATTAGTCTTTTCCTATTTGATACTTTTGTAAATGAAAGCATAAAATGTCTGATTATCAAACTTGCCAATGACAGAGCTGGGAAGGATATTTAATATTTAATGCTGTTGACAGTATTACAATTCTAAAATTTGAATAACTGAAATTGTTAAAATATAATTACAAGGAGATGTAATTAAATGGGGATAAATCTAAAATCTTACATTTAGTTTCATAAAGTCAGTTAAATAAGTATAAGATGGGAAGATGTGACTTAATAATCCCTATAAAGAAACAACAATTATTTAAGATTTTCAATAATTACAAGTAAATGCAGAATGATATCAACAAAAGCTAATGAAACATTGGCCTGAATTAATAGAAGAATTACATATTCAATTTGGGTACATCATTTTAGGAGAAAAACAAGAATGCTAGCTGAAAATGGTGACCAAAAGATCTGGAAATCATAGAGGTGGTTGAAGAAAATGGAGATGTTGAATCTAGGTAAAAAAATTCTGGAGAAGAACACTATAATTTTAAAATTGTAAAGACATTTCTTGTGAGAGGATAGAGTTAAGAATAAAGAGTGAAAGCTCTCAGAAGACAGATTTAGGACAGATTTTTCAAGTAATTAGCACTGTCTTTAAAAGTAATGAGAGCCCTCTCACTGAGTATCAAATTTAAGCTAGATGGCCAAGTAAGAAGATATTATATAGGGGATTGCTTCCTTAGCTAAGAATTTGAATTCTATCACCTCAAATTTATTTTGGCTATAAGATTCTAGCATTCTAGGACTCCTTGGATTAGGTGTAGAAGAAAATGAAGTATTTTCTAAAACAAAAATATTGGGGGGGGTTAGAAAAAAGAATAAGCAAAATAAAAGAGTAAAGGGAAAAAAATATGGGACTGAAAAAAATGGGCCAAGAGTATATATAAAGATGGTACCTATCTCTAGTCTTTCTTTCAAGCCTCATTTCCTACTAATTCCTTCCAAGCACCCTATGCTGAAGCCAGACTGGATTACAGGTTCGTTGTCTCCTGTCTCCATTCAGCTCATTCTCCCATACTGTGAAGGTACTCTCCTCATATCTCCATCTTCTATAGCTCTGCTTGTTTCGATTATCACTATTATTCAAGTCTCAGTATAGATGACATTTCTCTTATAGTGCTTTCCCAGGATTTCTCCAACTAGAAGGGATTCTTTTCTTTTCAAATGCCTTATATGCAGTAAACTGAATTATTTTCTAATGTACAAAAAGAGCTATTGTAAGGATATAGTGTCCAGCAAATTACCTTGTATGTCTGGAACATACTTAAACCAATCAGCACATATCCTTGAATGTCTGAACATCTGCACTGTTTTAGAACCCGGGTTCTAGATATTTTGTATACAAATTCTTTTCTCCCTCAACTTTCCATCCATTTCATCCCCAGACTATAAGATCTTTGAGGTCAGAAACTATCTTATATCATCTTTATATCCATATTGTCTTCTTTATATGTAATGAATGTTAATGAATGTAATGAACAATCATTAAAATTTTCAATTAAGTTCAAAATAGATGTGTTTGGACCTTTATTATCTTTTCCTTAGGCTTTCAACCAAGATAAAACAGTTAGCCTCATCCTCTAATTCCTTAAATGCAATTTTTTTTTTCCTTTGGGACTGGAGATGTTCAGGATAAGCAATTATACACATATTTAAGGTCCTTGTCCCCAACTGTTCCCCTCCCATCAGTTATCCTATTATTATTTACTTACAGTTCTACCAGCTATGCTATGACAAAGACTTAAGAATTCACTACTGAAATGAAGTGGGAGTAGAGGTATAGGAAACATAATCGATATAACACAACTGATTTGACTTAACTATAGGAGTTAATGAAACAAAGCTATCAAGAAAGGTACATTTAACTGCCAACAGAGTACTATTTTAAGAAAACTATAGGTCTCAGCTATCTCTCATTACTGTTTTTAAAAAAAGAAAAGAAAAGAAAAAGGATAAAAGTAGGGGGAAAAAAAAGAAAGAAATTAGTCCTTGAAAAAAGGACATCTATTTCCTAAAGAACAATTTCTAGGCGAGTAACCATGATACTCAGTCTCTCTCTGTAGAGAATGAAAAAATAATTAGAGGAAAATTCTTAGACATACTGTTTCCTAATACATGATTTACACAGAAACTTGGATCTTCTATCAATCTTCAATTTATGAGTTTGTTCAAAAACAGATTCGCCTTTCCCACTACTTTCTTCTTCTGACTTGCCTACTTTTATCTTTTTTTCTACTGTATAATTAATCTTTGAAATCTTACTTTTAATTTCTACTTGTCATTTCATTCATATTAACTGTTATTAATATTTGTTGCTTCCAACTTTTCCATACCTCTCAGTTCCCCCATTTCTATTTCTATAGCTTCTATTTTATGCAAATTTACTTGAGGTGAGCAATGAAAGCCACAGTACAGAAGATGTGCCACTTCCACCAAAGATTAGACAACCAATCCTTCAGAGATATATAAATTTACTGATATAGGTACTCTCTCCACTGACACAAATCACAACTTACTTGGGAAATAAGCTTTACATTTTTTTTTGTCTGAAAGCCAATGGGTAATGAGCTTGATGATGATGATCCTTTGAGGACAGGAGCACAGACACAGCAGTTGAGACCAGACCTGCCCTAGCATGGCCTGTGCTGGGATTAGGCACTGAACTCCCACTCTGTCATCCCAGTACTTTTCTGCTGACTTTCTAAGCCTTCTTGGGTGTCTGGGCTGAGAGTCTGGAAGCCTCCAGTTCTGGTGCTGATTTAGAGGTCCCTGGGCCAGTTCCTGCTTTGCTGGCATGGAACCAGAAGTGGGCTCAGGCTGGGGCTGGTACAGCCTGCACTGGGACTGCATGTTGGACTTCCACCCTGTTGCTATAGACCTTTCCTGATGACCTTTTAAGTTGTTTTTTTCTAGAAAATATTTTACTGCATCTTTTTGAATATTCTGATGTTCTAAAATTTATTTAGAGTTATTATTTAAAGGAATTTGGAGTGGCTAACCGAAGAGATTGGGCCAGTTCTAACCTTTACTTTGTCATCTTGACTGTGCTAAACTTGGAGAATTTTACATTAAAATCTTCTAATTTCTGGGGATAATTAAGACTCATTTTTTCTCCTCAAACAGTCATATATGAATCATCACTCTCTCCTCCAAATAGGAATTCTGACTAGAAACTTGGATTATGTTAATAAAGGAGCCCACAGATGAGAAAGGAAAAGTTGCTGAATAAACAGACCTTGAATCTAAAAATTGTAATTGAAAAACAATGCTTTCAAAGTCATCTTGATTCCAACAAAACTGAATATAAAAGAATCTTTGAGCTAAAAGAGAGGTGTTTCAATAGTAGGGTGAACAAGAACAAATTTAGTTATAAAATATCATGAAAAGAAAACAGGAGGAGCCCTAGCCTTTAAAAAGTCCATAAACATCTATAAAGAATGTGTTATGTTCCAGTTATTGTGCTCAACACTGGGGATAAGTTATTCATTGCTTTGTTATGACACAATGATAACAAAGTTCCTTCCAAAAAGGAGTACAAGGTTCATCTGCCCACCAGTGGATTTATAGTGCCATGCTCATCCATGAAAGTTATAGCTGGGGAACAGAAAAAGCTTCAATGTCAATGAGTCCTGTTTATGAGCTAAGGAAAAAGAAACACAAAGTGGTCCTGTTGGTTCAAGGTAAACATGTCTGTTTTTATTTTTGGATAATCTTTAGGAAATACTATAATGACAGCAAGCTGGAAGTAATGCTTCAGTCAATCTTTAATAAGGTATAGATAGTACAGAGGCAAATGGCACATAGAATATAAAGACAGACAGTATATGAATTGCCAGAATAAGAAGGCCAATTAGTTATAAGTAAAAAAGTAGATTGAGTAGCCAGGGTTTAAGTTGAGTTGAGATATCCAAGATAATAGCATACTGATGATCTATAGTAATTTTTTTTATGTGAATGTATCTCAAGAGGGACAAAGGAATAGCTTTCTTCTTTACCTAATGACAAAGAGGATAATAGAAGCGCAGAGTTGGAGGAGCCTATCATAAAAGTCAATCATAAATCTTTCTTACTACAATGCCACCCATAAAAGTTTTCTCAACTTTTAAAAATCCTCCAGTGATTAGGAAAGTAATGATTTTCCTAAGCAACCCATTCTGTTTCATTGCTGCTTGAATCTTTAGGAAGATTTTCCCTATCAATCCCCAAATCTACCTTGCTATAATTTTCAACTATAATCCCTAAATATTTCTATAAGGTCTAAAAAAATCAAGTCTAATCAAGGGACCATAAATTTGGACTTGGCACACATCTTATAAGAATATCTAGAGTAACCTTTACATTTCAGAAATGAAGATATGGAGACCTATGACTTCAAAGAAGTACAGAATTTGAGAGTTGGATGTGACCTCACTAGTCATGCAGTCAATGCAAAAATGAAAGAAATCCTCATAGGAAAACATACAGAGGTGGTACTTGAACCCAATTACCCTGATTATTCTACCACACCATGCTGTTTCTTAAATCATATGATGTATGATAGTTTTCCAAATATGTATGTAAGTCTTCCAAATATTCATATCCTCAAGAACAATATTAATCAATTGACAAAGAAGACACTGTGACTAAGATCTGAGAAGACTAATGTGCCCATGAAAAATATTGCATTTTTTAAATTTTTGTGATTAAAAACAAAAGTTTCTTCTTAAGTATACATACACTTATACATTCATATGTATGTTAAGGATAGGTAAAGTATATACATAAAGACATGCAAATTTTGTAGTGAAAGAATCATACCAAATAATATTATTGATTCATACTAACCTTAAATTTTTCTAAAAAGCCCAGGTCATTTTTATCTAAATTGTCCACTAGGCAGACTTCCCTCTCGTCAATTGATTTTTAAAAATGCAATTGTGCAGTCTTCTGGAATTTTTTTTATTATACTTTATTTTACTGGATTTGATCAAACTTTCCCAAGTAAGATATGTTTTATACAAGTTGTAAAGAAGCTACTTCTTCTGAGTAAAACTCTAAAGTTTAGCATTTTTAAATGACTTTATCCAAGTGATAGATAAAAATACATTAAATCAAACAAGGGAGAGATTCTTAGAGACCGCTCTCTAGATTAACAATACTCTTTGGAATCTGATCACTCAATCATTTCTCCCCTACTTCTGTTGTCCATTTTGCTGTCCTTACATAAATATGGGTTAAATCAGGTTGAGGGTAACCAACAGTTCTCAAACCTATCAGTGCATGAGGGGATCTTTACCCTAAGCATGTGAAGACTTCCCCTGATACAATGGAAGGAAGAGAACAATATGTTCCAACAGCCATGATAGCAGCTTGAAACAAGTGCTGTGAACTGCTTGGTGCTTAGACATCAAAAATGCTAAGGTCATACATTACATCCCAGGTCACTGTAAGTCATTCTGAATTTTGTCTTGCCATTGGTCTTTGATGACTTAAATAAGAGAGAGACTGAAGACTTTGTACAACTATGCTTCATTTAAATCCAATTCATGCACAATCCAAGACATCACCTCATGATACTATTGGTCTTCTTTGAAAACAAAGAAAGAACTACAACAACTAATCCAATGAACTATTCATTCAACATTTAACTATTCACAAATATACTATGACTGGATTTGCCAAATGCTGGGTTGGAATCTAGACATAATCAAGCTTTGGTACTTCTCTGATCTACCAGATGTTGCTCTCAAAAAGAAAAGAAAAGAAATGAATTTCATCTGTAATAATCTATTCTTGATTATGTCAAGATGATTCCTACTAATTACATGCTTTACCTTCTAAAGGTTACCAAATTGTCCCTGACTATAACATTCTAAGCTTTTATAGGGAATTGAATTTATACTCACCAGCTAGTCTCTGAATAGAAGGATTCACTTTCTACAGATTCTTCATTTTTTTTTCAAAGATCACACATACTGCTGCACTATCAAAAGGATGGCCTAAGTAACTCCATTCCACAGTTCTCTGGGATGAGTTACTTAGACCATACTGAGTAGAACTCATTGAAAATTACTGTGTATCCACTCATATTCCTTCCCAATTTATACTGAAAATAATGTCAACAAGTATTTGTTAGCTTTTTTACATCACTTTTGCAGGATTCTGTATTAGTTTTGATTCTTTTCAGTTTATATATTTATTTTGAGGCAATCAGTATTAAATGACTTGTCCAAAGGCATACAAAAAGTGTCAAACATATGATGTTGGATTTGAACTCAGGTCCTCCTGCATCCACAGCAATTGCTTTTCCATTGTGTCACCTAGCTACCCTAACTCTTTTTTTAAAAAAAATAAACTCCCTAATCCATTGTAGTGGTAAGAGGTCAGTGACTGAGGTCAGTCATAAGATTTGGGGATCGACACTGAAGTCAGTAAGGGTACCTTTATCATAAAATGTTTGTGTCAGGATTGATTTATTTTAAAGCAATAGATATTTTTTCCCTTAGAACAAATTGTTACTTTTCACTTATTTTTTACTATGTTTTTTATTTAGCTACTATATAACTTTTGCAGCTGTTATTCTTTTTTTCTAGTCAGCCCAGGATCTAATATAACTGAAACCTCTGAAAGATCACATTATGAGGAAGAAATAAGACAATGTGTGAATCAATAGTCTGAGAAATGATATTTGCCCTACATACTGATGGGTAAGTGACCAATGATTAGAAGTAGATAACTAAAGGTAGAAGAAAAGCCTGGAGACTTGGGATTTGGGGTGAAAATAATAGAAAGGTAGTAACCTGATTTGAGGCATGCAGGAATTTTAGGCAAAGACAAGATATTCGAAAGACATGCTTAGTCTTAATTACTTTTCTTTTTCCTCGATCTATATTTATAAAAACCATGGAAAGAGTTTTGACATTTTGTTTCTAGAGAATGAGAAATACAATATATGGATTTTATATTCTGTAATTCTGAAAAGTTCCACTATCTGAATAACAGTAGGTGGCAGTAAAAGACAACCTTTCTTTGGAAAATACATTGGCATTCAAATATTCAATTTCAAAGTAAAAAGCAATTTTGACCTATTCTCAGTTTTAATATAAAAAATGTCCCTTAGATACCAGATATTACTTCTTTCATTCCATTTTCAGACATCTAGATTAAAAGCAAAAAGTCCTCTATCTCTCTGCCCCTTATTTCATAGAAAACCTTTCTAAAAGACATAGCTATTCTGAAACTTATTCAGTAGGAAAGACCATCTGACTTCTGTTCTTAGAAACTTCTAAAAATTCCCAAATTATTTTATTTTATTTACTGTGATTCAGCACCACAACATCAATGGCCTATAGAAGGTACTCTTGGAAATTCCTATAAATAGGCAAGAGAATTCCAATTTTTTTCTTAATTAATCTATTTGTTAAAGTATTTAAGATTATGTTTCTTAAAAAGCTTTTTAAAGCATATATAGCTCTTGGTGGCATTAATTAAAATAAGAAACTGAATGGAATTGAATCCTGCATCAGATATTTGCCAGCTATGGGATTTGGGGCAAATCATTTAAACATTCTAAGTCCTTTCTATGAAATAGAAGTGTATAATAATAGCACCTTCTCTTTCAGGGTTATTGTAAGGGTAAAATGAAATAATGCAGGCAAAATTTTATATAAAGGAACTCTTATGGTCGTACATTTTTGAAGCTTGAAAGAAAGAAATCTTTCTTTAGTGCTTTGTAGAATGACAAAGACTGGTAGTTATCGTTTTAAAAATAAATATACTTAATATTTTATTTCCCCTGAATTACATACAAAAACAAATGTAACATTATTTTAAAAATAATTTTGAATTCCAAATTTTTTCCATCCCTCCTTTCCTTCAACCCTCTTGAGATGCCAAGCAATTTGTAATAGGTTATATACATGCAGTCACAGAAAAAATATTTCCATATTAGTCATATAAAAGAAAACATTAAAAAAAACAATAAAAGCAGTTTTTAAGAAGTATGCTTCAATGTGTATTCAGAAATATAAAATAATTGTTATGATTACTAATTGTATATCTCCCTCTATCTATTTCCTCCCATTTATCCAATACTTTCTCTCTTTTCACACAGTCCAACCTCAAAAGTGTTTTGCTTCCCAATAAACTAGGAAAACATTTTTACAGTTGTGATGACTGCGTATTTAAAATCAGCCGGCGTCAGGAATTCAGGTTAAGGGAAAAATCTTCTATCTTTATTCTCAGTAGAGGTGAAGGGGGGATTGCTATAGCAATATGGGCAAGAAGGATTGTGATAGGAATATGGGCAGCTGTGACAGGAAGCCAGCTAGCAGAGGGGGATCGGAGATGAAGGGCCTTCGCGATAGCAATGCGAGCAGCTATGTCAAGATGCCAGCCAGCAGTCTCTCCTTCTGCTTCCCTTTCCACTCCCCTGCCTCCACCCATCAAAATCATCATTTCCTATACAATACATCAGGACTTGCACAAAGAGTGGGGGGCAGGATTCTTTCTCTAAGCATATATAGAGTATGGTCCAATTACTATTTAGCCTCATGTGCTTGGGACCTCAGTGCATCAATTCAAGCCTCAGCCCATTACATACAGTTAAAGATTCTGATAAAAGTTTTATTTCCAAAATATTTAAAGAATTGACTCTAATTTATAAAAAAAAAAAAAAGCTATTCTCTAATTGATAAATGGTCAAAGAATATGAACAGACAATTTTCAGATGATGAAATTGAAACTATTTCTACTCATATGAAAGAATGTTCCAAATCATTATTGATTAGAGAAATGCAAATTAAGATCATTCTGAGATACCACTACACACCTGTCAGATTGGCTAAGATGACAGGAAAAAATAATGATGAATGTTGGAGGGGATGCGGGAAAACTGGGACGCTGATGCATTGTTGGTGGAGTTGTGAACGAATCCAACCATTCTGGAGAGCAATCTGGAATTATGCTCAAAAAGTTATCAGATTGTGCATACTCTTTGATCCAGAAGTGTTTCTACTGGGCTTATATCCCAAAGAGATCTTAAAGAAGGGAAAGGACTTGTATGTGTGAAAAATGTTTATGGCAGTCCTTTTTGTAGTGGCTAGAAGGTGGAAAATGAATGGATGCCCATCAATTGGAAAATGGTTGGGTAAATTGTGGCATTTGGATGTTATGGAATATTATTGTTCTGTAAGAAATTACCACAAGTTTGAATATAGAGAGGCTTGGAGAAACTTACATTAACTGATACTAAGTGAAATGAGCAGAACCAGGAGATCATTATATACTTCAACAACAATACTATATGAGGATCAACTCTGATGGAAGTGGCTATCTTTGGCAATGAGAGGGTCCAATTCAGATCCAATTGATCAGTGATGAACAGAACCGGCTACACCCAGCGAAAGAACACTGGGAAATGAGTGTGGACTGCTTGCATTTTTGTTTTTCTTTCCAGGTTATTTTTACCTTTCTAAATTCTATTCTCATGCAACAAGAGAACTATATAAATATGTACACATATATTGTATTTTAGATATACTTTAACATGTTTAACATGTATAAGACTGCCTGCCATCTAGGGGAGGGGATGGAGCGAAGAAAGGGAAAAGTTGGAGCAGAAATGATTGCAAGGGTCAATGTTGAAAAATTACCCGTGCATATGTTCTGTCAAGAAAAAACTATTTTTAAAAAAAGTGTTTTTTTTCTGATTATTACCTCCCTCACACTGAACTTCCTTCTATCAGCACCATCCCCTTCCTTCTCTTAACCCCATTCCCCTTCTATTTTCTTGTAGTATGTGGGGATTAAAATCTTCTTACTTACAATGAAAGAGATGAGGCAGAACTTTGAGCCAATAATACTTCATTAAAGGGTCCATGCTCCCGTCTAATTAAGTAGAGCTCAGATTTTTCTCATAATCTGAGATGCTTCTTTCTTCCAGGACCTTATTTTTATAGGTTTAGATATCTAAACATTCAAGAACATCTATACCAAATACAAAATAATTCCATCAATTAACACCTGATGCATGAGCTAAAATAAGCAAAATAGCACGTCAGCAAGGTCACAGGATGGATGAAGCAGGGAATATCTCTACCAACTAGGTGGTCATAAGAAAAATGGGCTTCTCCTTACATGAGCCAGGATGAGATGATAGAAGCTATCACAGTCAGTGACCTAAGTGATCAGAAGGTGGTAAAAATATAGTCACCTGCTCCTGTTGGACAAAAAGATTGGTCTAGAGATACAAAAATATATTGGGGAGGTTCATGTAGTTGGGTCACCTCTGTCACCCAGACTTGGTCACCATGACAAGGAAAAAGAAGGTTGGAGGGTCCTTTAGTTAACTTCCTATAATAATGCAAGTGAATTTAAAATCCGCAGCTCATAGCTCTGGAGATAAATATATATATAATATTACTGTGTTTTTTTTCCAAATTGTTTGATACTGGTTGTAATAGAGTAGGGGACCAAATTAATTATTTCTCATGCAAGTAAGGTAGATTTCTATACTCAAGTGAGTATGAATGTTACTCTCTCTTAGAGCCAATTCTGATGGGAATAAGGTTCAAATGCTTCTCTTTACCTTTCCCATATTTCCCTCCAATGTAAAAGCTCTTTTGTACTTTTTTTTAATATGAAATAATTTGCCCCATTCTACCTCTCTCCTTCTCTTAGTACATTCCTTTTCCTTACCACTTAATTTTATTTTTAAGATATCATCCCATCATATTCAACTTGCATGCATACCTCTATTTATATTTTCTTACTGCCCTAATAACGAGAGAGTTCTTAGGAGTTACAAGCATTATCTGTGTGCATATAAATGTAAACAGATTAATTTTATTGATTCCCTCATGATTTCTCTTTTCTGCTTACCATTTTAAGCTTCTCTTGATTTTTGTATTTGAAAATCTTTTTTTTTTTCAGCTCTAGTCTTTTCATAAGCAATGATTTAAAGTCTTCTGTTTCATTAAATATCCATTTTCTCCCCTGAAAGATTATAACTCAATTTTACTTGCTAGGTGATTGTTGGTGGTTGTAGCTACTTTGTCCTCAGAAAATAAAATTTTAAGGTCTTTGATCCTTTAAGATAGAAACTACCAAATTTTGTGTTATCTTGACTGTGGTTCCATGACATTTAAATTGTTTCTTTCTGCTGCATATAGTATTTTCTCCTTTATTTGTGAGCTCTAAAATTTGGTTATATATTTTTCTAGTATATTTATTTATTTTTAATACATATTACTTTATGAATAATGTTGGGAGAGAAAAATCAGAGTAAAAGAGAAATATCATGGGAGAGAGTTAAAAAAAAAAAAAGTAAAAAAAAAAATTGCATTGTCTCCTTAGTTCTTTTTCTGGATGTAGATGGCATATCCTGTCCAAAGTTTATTGGGACTGCTTTGGATCATTGAACCACTGAGAACCAAGTGTTTCATAATTGATCATCGCACAATTCTTGCTTTTATTATATGCAATGAATTTCTGCTTCTGCTTATTTCTCTAGGCATCAATTCATGTAAATCTTATCAGGCCTTTCTAAAACAGTTTGTTTATCATTTTTATAGAAGAATAATATTCCATTACCTTCATATACCACAATTTATCCAGTCATTCCCCAATCATGGGCATCTACTCATTTTCTAGTTCTTTGCTGCCGCAAAAAGAGCTGCTACAAACATTTTTACACTTGTAGGTCCTTTTCCCTTCTTTATGATTTCTTCAATATACAGACCCAGTAATGGCACTGACTAATGGATGACTATATATTTCTGAGGTAAAATTTGTTGGATTCTTCCTATTTCTATTTTACCCTTTGATTATAAAATATTGAGGTAGTTTTCCTTAATAATTTCTTGAAAGATGATACCTAAACTCTTTTTTTTTTTTTTGATTAAGGCTTTTATGTAGCTCAATAATTCTTAAATCATATCCCTTTGATCTATTTTCCAAGTCAATTGTTTTTTCATTGAAATATTTTACATTTTCTATTTTTTCTTCCTGTTGATATTGTTTTATTATTTTATTATATCTCATATAGTCATTAGCTGTAATGACCACGCTAGCACCCAGGACACCCCAGAATCAGCCAGTCAGGATAAGCAAAAATCCATGTTTATTCTTGGTCTTAGACTCAGGGTTGAAGAGGATGGAAGCAGAATCTCCGTGTCTGCCATTCCTCTTCTCTACCTCCGAGAGTGTATCCCTCACTCGTCTTCCTCCACACCCTAGTCCCTCCTACAATCCTCTATACACCAATCATTGAGCCAGTATGGATAGTGGAAAGGACCATTTTCCAAGGACATGCCCATAGAGTATCGTCCAATCAGAAATTAGCCTCAAGCATTCAGCAGTGCCGACCTCAATGCACCAACCCAATAGTTTCAGCCCTCTACAATTAGCTTCCACTAATCCAATTTTAATTTTTAAAGAAGTATTTTCTTCAGTGATTTTTGAGTCTTCTTTCCAAGTTATTGACTCCTTTTTCATGATTTTCTTGGGTCACCCTAATTTAATTTTCTTCTAACTTTATTATTTGATTTTAAAAATCCACTTTGAGCTCTTCCACAAATTCTTTTTTTGGAGCAGGGAGAGGGTTAAGGAGGAAGACTGAGATCAATTCCTGTTCTTCTTTAGGATTCTGGTATTGCAATTTTGACTTTGTTCTTTTCAGATTTTGTTTTGATCTTCCCTGTCACTATATTAACTTCTTATAATCAAGTTATTTTTTCTTTGTTTATTTTTCCCATCCTATTTTTATTTATTTATTTTTTACTTTCAGTCTTATATGTAATGTTGGGCTCTGTTCCTTGGGTGAAGGGATCGCTGCCCCAACATTCAAAGTTTTTTTTGGTACAGCTATTTTTAGAGCTATGTTTTGAAAGTCTGCAAGTTTTAAATTCTTCCAAGGTAGCTGTGCTATAAGGAGATGTGTATTTACTACTCTCCTGGACTGTGCTCTGATCTGTGAGTGACCACACGCATTCTTTTCCACCCTGAAACTGTGATCAGGGTTCCTACCTGCTTGTTGCTACAAACTCTGGTGTCCTATAGCTTCTCCAAGCCCTAGGACTGCACTCCAAGATATGACCTGGATTTAAGTATGGATAATTCATCAGAGTTGTGTAGCTAATGCCATTAAGGGACCCATTTAATCTTCTTATGACCAGTTGTCCAACCCCCTTACCATCTGTGGGCTGAGAACTCTGAAAGCTGCTATCAATTGTCCCCAAGACTTACTCTTAGTTTACAAAGGCATGACCTATACTAGCACAACCTAAACTTCATTCTCATTCAAGGCAACAGCTCTTCCCTGTCAGCCTCCAAAGTTGAGTTAGAAATTATTTCATTCCATCCTTTTGTGAGTTATGCTGCTCTAAAATTAATTTTGAAGCATTATTTAAAACTGTTTAGAGGTAAATTCTGGAATGCTCAGGTGAGTCCTTGACTTTTCCTCCATTATCATGGCTCTACCCTTTTAGTTATCTTTTGAGTCAAGCTCTTGTTTCCTTAATTGTACTGTATTTTCCTTGGTGACAGAAACAATATTTGACATATTTTTGTATTCCTAATTTGTATGGAAAATGAACTAACCAACAAAGACCCAGTCTTTAAAGCAGACTCAGATTTGCTCTTCCTGGAGGGTCATTTACAAGATATTCCCTATCTGGTTCTGTTTCAAAATATGGAATTTTAAGAGCTTGTTTCTAACTATGCATGATTAGGGAATAGTTATATGATAATAAAAAAAAAAGTTAATTGGATACATATCCAAAACAATGTGTGGCTTAAGAGATATCAAGCCAGAAATGAATGTGAATAAAAAGGATCATTGAATAATGTCTTAAGTTTCTTTTCCTTTCTAGTGGTATACAACCATGGACTTATAAGACATGCTGAGTGGAAAGAATAATAACTAATTGGTGACATTGCCCAATCTGATCAAGGTGTTTTCATGAACACACGGTACTTCTCATGCTTTTTGTATTTGTTCTTTCCCAATATTAAGAGAATGAATATAAGAAAAAAAAAAGAATGCCCTGGTGATTTGTGAATTTAGGAGATTCAGAGATCTGGATTTCCATTAGGAACTAGAGGCTATAACATTAGGCACTGGAGTATTAAAAAAATGCTCTTCACTAAAAGTTACTGTAGAACAACTCACCAATTTGATTTATTAAATGTTATCTCTGTCAATTATGCTTTCTTCCAGATCTTTTTATTTTAGCTTTAAAATACTATTTTATTTTTCTAAGTAAAAACAGTTTTCAACATTTACCTTTGCAATACCTTGTATTCCATTTTTTTTCCCTCTCTCTCCTCTATTCCCTCTCTTATCTTGGTATAGGGTATTAAATGTTAGTCAATGCCTAATTATGGTATACTACTTTATAATTTTTCCAGAAACTTTTGTCAAATAGTGAATTCTTATCCCAGAAGCTAGAGTCTTTGGGTTTATCAAATATTATATTATCATAGTAATTGACTATTGTGTCTTGTGAACCTAATCTTTTTCATTGATGCACTATTCTATTTCTTAACCAGTATCAAATAGTTTTGCTGATTGCCACCTATAATTTGGTTTTAGGTCTGGTACAGTTAGGCCAGCTTTGTTTGCATTTTTCCCACTTATTTCCTTGAAATTCTTGATCTTTTGTTGTTCTAGATGAATGCTGCTATTATTTTTTTCTAGCTCTATAAAGTAATTTCTTGGCAGTTTGATTGGTGAATAAGAATATTAATTTAAGTAGAAATGTAGTTTTTATTATATTAATTTAGACTGCCCATGAGTACTTGATATTCTTCCAATTGTTTAAATCTAAATTTACTAGTGTAAAAATCCTTTGTAATTGTTTTCCAATAATTCCTGAGTCTGTCTTGGCAGGTAGATGATTCTTTAAATATACCATTATATCATCTGCAAAGAGTGATAGCTTTGTTTCCTCATTACCTACTTTCAATTTTTCTTCAGTTTCTTTTTCTTCTCTTATTATCAAAGCTAATACTTTTAGTACAATATTGAATAGTAATGGTGATAATTGGCAATCTTACTGGGAATTCTACCTTATCCCCATTACATATAATGTTTGCTGATTGTTTTATATGCTTTAGTGTTTTTTTTTAATAGGATGAATGTTATATTTAGTGCATCTATTTTTTCTGTATCTATTCAGATAACCTTATGATTTGTGTTAACTTATTTATTTATAAAATCAATTATGCTGATAGTTGTTCTGATATTAAACCATCCCTGCATTTCTGGCAAAAATTCCACCTGATCAAAGCGTATCATCCTGGTGATAAGTTGTTTTAATCTCTTTGATAATATTTTATTCACTATTTTTGCATCAACATTCATTAATTGATCTAAATTTTTCTTGCTCTATTTTGGGTCTTACTGATTTAGATTCCAAGATGATTGTACAAGAAATCACAAATATACCATGCAAAACTTGCTATTCCTTTCAAATATACAACAAAATTATTATGTAAATTTCTTTTATTTCTTCTCCTTCTTTAGAGATGGCTACAAATAGGCACAATTAGGGATGTGTGTATGTATGTGGGTATAATGCAAAATTATATTTATATTTATTTATACAAACATGTATATGTATAATAGAAAATTATTCTATACATACTTTTATTATCAGTTCTTTCTCTGGATATAGAGAGCATCTTTTTTTCATATGTGCTTTATAATTAATGTAGGTATTTATTGTATATAATGTTCTTCTGCAAATAGTTTTAAGATTCATGTAGGCAGGGATTACAACACTGTTTTATGTTCATCATCTGATAAGGTGGCCTTATGTCACCCTCTGGGATCTGTGAAATAAAGGGTGCATTGGCAGTCTTATTGTCCTTTCTCCAAATTAGAATATGATTAAAGGGCAAGAAAACTATTCTTTACCTATTGAACCTTTGGTTCCATTAAATTTCAAGTACATAATAAGAATGTAATGAAAACAATGCCCATTCTAACCCAGTCTCATCCTCCCCTAATTTTGGGGAGTTTAAATTTCAATTAAAGGATGGGATGTCTAGATTGTTCATGTATGTCTGCCTCATTCTTTCCATTCTTAGATCTTTAAATTTATATTTGTTTCCTTTTATCCATTTGAGTCCTCTTTTTCATTCATATTTCTAGATATCTATGGTTCTCAGGCCTTCTCTATGTTACCCACTTATTTGGACCATCTCTTTCTTTGTACATTCCATTAGAACTTGCCTTTGTGATATTGTTTGATGTTTCATTTCTTTAAGGCTCTGTTATGGTATCTGGCTAGCTAATCTGATGTATTATTTCAAGTTAGGTCACTTATGATTATTACATTTGAATTTAAGTGGGGGGTTGTGAATTTAATCCAAAATTAACCCTGAGTGAATAAAGTAGTTGTTACTAGAAATATTTTAGCATGAGGAAGCTGATTGGCCCCACTTAAAACCACATTCATAGTTGGCTACTTTTCTCACACCTGGTTCATTAACATCAAAAAGACATTGAGCTCCACTTTCATGCTTAAGGCTTTCCTATAGGAGCCAAAACCATTGGACTAAGTAGGACTTGGCTCTGTCAGAGAATGAAAAGATCTGGTGATGTCTAATGTATCTGTTCTACATAAAAAGACTAGTAAAGTAGGGAAGAGGTTGCAAAGTAGATGTTGATCAATTATGGCAAAGTATTTAGGAGAAATCACCCAGAGCATCTTAAACAAATCAGATTGTTCCTGGCCCAATCTCTGGCAGCCTGACATAATGGAAATACTTTGTAGGTATGTCCCCCAAATCATTTTCAATCATTTTTTTCCTGTTCTTTTTATATTACTCAATCATATGAAAATTCTTTGGGAACTTGCTCAGGGTAGAAAGGGCAGACTTCTATGGCAATACCATTGGACTCCAGCTTCATAGGAAGGAATGCTTGTGGGTACTTCATTGATAAAATTCACTTAGTTAATAAAGCCCTAACTATGTTTTCCCTCAGAATTGGCATACATTTTCCATTTTTATTCAAGCATGGTTCATTTTCCATTTCTGGAAATGCTTCATTGACTGTTAAGAAATGGAACTTGAATAAAGAGACACTTCAATGATCCTTAAGTTTCAACCAGATTCTAAAGACCATGACCCTCAAGTCTCACTGTTTTAGCAGTCTGAAACAATTGTACTTCTAAAAGGAGAGAAAGTGGGCCTTTAGACTATGCAAGTGCCCTCTGAGATGGCAAATTTGAGAAGAGAGAAAATTGTAAAAGTGGCCCACCTGTGTGATAGGATTTGATGATTTAGCAAAAGGCTTATATCAAACTTTAGACAACTTAAAGATTTGTGTAATTGGTCAATCTTCTTATGTTTTCCAGTTGGCATTTAGGTCTTTTACTAAAAGGGACTTTTAAAAATGTAATCTCAGTTCTGACTTTAATATAAATTTTGTGCTAGGATGCATGGGTTGCACTGAAATCATTTTCTCAGGGGAAAAAAAGCTTCTGGAAAACTCACTTCAGGCTTGTGATTGGGATTAATAAATAGTATTTCATTGATGTTTAGGAGTGGAAAATTTCTTGTGTTACATTTAACACATAAGTGGTTTAGTTTTGCATTTGCATGCAAAATCTATCCCAAAGTAAAGTAAAAGTATTCCTTGTTATAAATTAGAACTCTAGATATGGAAGGTACCTTAGAAGTAATTTTATTCAAAATTTTACAAGACACAGGGATACCTACAAGAATATAATATCTTTGAGACACTATCTTTCAATCTCCTCTTGAATTCCTTCAATAATAAGGCAGTTACTATTTCCTCAACAAGTCTATTTTACTATTAAACATTTTCTTATGTTGAGTTAAAATTTGTAAGTTCTGCCTCTTCTTTAAATCTTTTAGCGTATAAATGAATCTGATACCTTTTCCTTATGGCAACACTTTAAATATCTGAAATAGCTATCATGTCTCTCTCATGCTTTTCTAGACTAAAGATGCCAAATTTATTGTAAAATTTCCTATAGGTACTTCAGATTATCATAATCTCTTTCATCCTTCAGAAAGCCTTTGGATAAATTACACTTCGTCAATGTCTCAGAGAGACTGACACAATATGGTGCCTGAATAACAGAGGTATATAAGACTACCATTACTTCATTCTAATGCAAAGGAAACTCATCAATTTCCCCATAGAATTGTTTCCTGACTAAACATTCTTTTAATGTTCTAACATTCAGTCATCCAAACTGAAAAGTCATCACTTGTTTTCTTCCTTACCTCCCCTACATAGTCACTATC
This sequence comes from Antechinus flavipes, assembly GCF_016432865.1. Taxonomy (NCBI): domain Eukaryota; kingdom Metazoa; phylum Chordata; class Mammalia; order Dasyuromorphia; family Dasyuridae; genus Antechinus; species Antechinus flavipes. Next base: position 449,779,418 of record NC_067398.1, read on the forward strand.
TTCTGATGATTTTTCTTATGTAATATTTATGCTTTCCCAATCATTTTATTCTCATTGCCAGGGCCCTTTCCAAATCCTCATTATGTGATACATGTTATTACTACAATTTCCTCATTGATTTCTCTGTCATGTTGACTTTCCTAATACACTATTTCCATTATGGGATTTTCTAGATCTTGAAAACTTCCATAGTTTTCTAGTGTTTAAAAAATAATGATCCAACTCTAGCCAGGCATTCAAGATTATCCTCATTCTTCCCCTTCCTGAGTTTTTTAAACTTTTATATTCCCTCAGTGCTGACAATACAAACCATTCTATTAGAATGAGCCTGCATTTATTCCCACCAAAGTCCAAGATTTACCTTTCACAAAGGTTTTTTACCCTCTTCCAGATCTTATCAAAATCTAACCTTCCTTCAAAAGGAATTTCATTTCTGGAAAAACACTAACACAAAAAAATAAAAAAGAGAAAACACTGAATAGCTCTTACATTTTATGAAAACTTTTAGCCTTCTTGATAGCTAAAAGATTCTTAATATTTATTAATCAAAAAAGAAAGAAAACTGAAGAGAAAAATAAAAGGATTCTTTAGGTTAAAAAGTTTTATTTTGACTAGGAAGATAAAATTGAAGAAACAATTTTCTTCAAGTAGGAACATAGTGATAGTGAAGACAAGGCTGACACTTAAATAAAAATAAATAAACAAATTTAATAAAATCAATCAATTAAATAAATCAAACAATATTTTGTTCTTCTGAAATAAGACTATCAGAGAACAAATATTAGTCATATTATTAACTTTATGCATTGCTGCATAGGGACAGATTCAAATAGAAAATTTCTTCCACTCTCCTTCTTCATCTTGGCCTCATGACTTCCCTGTTTTTGTTTGTTTATTTGTTTGTTTTGTTTTGTTTTGTTTTGTTTTGTTTTGTTTTGTTTTGTTTTCAAATCCCACCTCAGAATCCACCTTCTATAAGAAGTCTTTTTCAATCTCTCTTAATTCCAGTGTCTACCCTTGAGATTATTTCTTACTTATTCTCTACATAACTTATTTGTACATAATTGTTTAAACATTATTTCCTTCTCTAAATAATGAGCTCCTTGAGAACAAAGACTATCTTTGGTCTTTTTTGTATCCCCATTCCTTATTGCAGTGCCTGGCATTCTCCAGAAAGCTGAGAAGGTTGTCTTACATTTCTTTTTAGTTTTCAAAAACAGGAGATAATTTTTTCAGCAAGATAAATTAGGGAATAAAATTTAATTTAGGGCTTCTGAGTTGCCATGCAGAACTCTATAGAGGTGCTAATATCATGGGCACAGGCTAGGCAATTATTTATCTTCCTAGAAAAATAAAGTTTAAAAAGGTTTAGTTAAGTAACTTGTTTAAAAAAAATTTTCTCTTGATTTGGACCATGATAATTTTAGGAGTATTTCCTTTGGTTTAATAAAGGACATTTGTTCTGTAAATTCTCCCTTTATATAAATCTTTTTCAATTTTGTCAAATATTCACAAAGAAATAAAGACTTTTCCCCTCAGTTCAGTCTCTCAAATAAAAAAGAGTCTTTTAATTTCATGAAAAGGAGATCCCTTTAATAAATCAATTTTCTTCTACAAGAAGAAGAATCTTTCAATAAGAATGAAACCAAGGAATTCAGACTGGGATTAATCTTTCTATTCAAAGGAGACTGATAAGATTTTTCATTTAGGAGTAACTAGAGATTTTAGACTAAGATATTGTTAAAATATTATTTCTTAACATTTTATAACACAAATGCAACTTAAGATTTCACAGAGTGTTAACAGATGGGAATCTTGAAGTCTACATTTAACAGGAAGACTACATTAAAAGTTATCAACAATTATGCAATGCTGTTCTTAACATATCTTTTATACTATAAAATTGATATTGACAAACCTAAAAATTGTCTAAATGAAGCCTGTACAATTTTAACAAACCAGAGCTCATTAGTTCAATGAAGCTATAAGAAGATGAATACTTTCCCATCGAAAATGACAATAGTGAAACAACATCTTGTTCATGGACAATGTCTATTTGAATTCCATCAATCTAAGATCAAAGATAATAATATTACAGTGAATATACTGATCCCCATTATCCTAAGGCTAGATCTGTTACATTTCCAACCAACCTCAAGGATTTTCTAGTACCTGGAATCGAATGGGATAGATGTCTTTCTTTTCTACTGTTGTCTCATCTTTTCACATATTTTGCTTATCCAGTTTTAAGGCTCCGAAAAGACCGATTCCAATTAACTACTTAATAAAAGGACTAGCTTTTACAAAGATATAACAAGAAAAAATACAAACATTTCCTTTAATACCTCAGGACATTTAAACTTGAATGATAAATGCAATAGCTGAGGATAGTTGGAATTTTGTTTTTCCTTTATGAATTGTTAGGTTAACTTCTGTTTTGATAATCATAGATCTCATTGATGAGAATTAATAGTATTCTGGATCTTATGGTAATTCATGCAATATTGATTGTAAAGAGAAATACCTTTCATTTACCATAACTTTTTCATCTGAATTCTCTACAGCATCCTTCAAGATAGAAATGGACAAATTTAGGAAACAAACATCTCCCTATTTTATATTTCACTTGATACTAATAATCAATGCTACCAAAAGTTATTTCTGTGATTATATCTATCAAGACTTTTGTATGATTTTGACATAAGAAAGGCAAATATCTATTTGGAAGAAAGTTGTATTTTTCTTTATCCAGTCAAAAACTTTAAAGATTATGAACAGATATTAAACATAGAACATTTTTGTATCCTCTGCAAGAGGGGTTTCTAAGCTAAGATATTGAAACATGTCTTTTTAAAAAGATCATTAAGCATATTTTGATAAATTGTTTTCATTTGCAATTCCACTATTTAATTTTATGGACTTAAAAACATTGATGTGAAAAGGGGTTTCTTGGATTTCACTGAATTTCCAAGGAATCCATGATGCAAAAAAGGTTCATAAACCCTCTAATACATGTTTCCATCAATTATTACTGAAGTTTTGCTTTTTTTTTTTTTTTTGTGAGGGAGGGATACAAAATCCTTTATAAAAGATTTCTTGTCTTTTTTTTGTGAAAGATAATCTTGGCATATGTATTGATCATATGGATAAAAATTTTAAAGAAATAAAAAAGTGACATAAGAATTAAAAGTTACTGATGGTTAACTAGGTGCTGTAGCATATAGAGCACTGAGTCTGGAACCAGTTAGAATCATCTCCAGGAGCTCAAATAAATGAAATAATGAAAAGTGAAATGTATTTAGAAACACAAATATTGTCCAAAGAATGACTTTGACTAATAAATCTTGAGTATCATTAAAACTGAAATAAATTACAAAGAACCTATGAAGAAAGATGCCATCTACCACCAGAGAAAGAATTCTAAATAAAAGTAAACTTATTATGAGCCAGAACTTGAATAAAGACTGTACTTTAATCCCTGGCTGTGTTTGGGATGCTTATTACTAAGAACAGAAACTAAGGCTGCCTCCAGAAAACCTCCCCAAGAAACCTGCTTCCAGAGAACCATCACATTATAAAAAAGAAGAGAACACCACATTAACATAGTGCATACACACTCACTCACACAATTATCTAATACAATCAAACATATTACACACACACATACACGTGTGTATGTGTGTGTAGTATGTTTAATTGTGTCCTCATCTAGGGTAGAATGGGGTCAAAGGGAGAAAATGAAAAATGTGCAGCAAAGAACAAAAGAAAACTTAGAAGGAAGCACAGAAAAACAGAATTGCTTTGAAAATTATGTGTAACATTTATAATATAGCTTTTATTTTAAAAGCAAACAATCTAAAATGGAAATTTATGGTTTTCTATGAATCCTCTCTTTAGTTGTGCTGTATACATGGAAATGTTCTTTTTTTTTCTTTTTATATTTAAGTTAAAATGAATAAAACATTTTTAAAAGGAAAATTTAAAATATTTTTAATTTTTTAAAATTGTGTTATCTCCGGTACACACAACTCTGACTGTGTTTGTTCTTTCTGAATTCACATACCATTAGATCTCCCTGTATAGTACTCAGTATTGAGGTGTGTTGAGAGGATCATGTTAAACTCCAGCAAAGTAACAATCAGATCAGACTCTAGCCACTGAATGATCCTGTTTTGTAATCACAAGGCTCAAGAGACATTCACCTCCATTTGCTATTTTTAAAAAAGTGTATGAGCATCAATTAAATTTATATCACTGTCCAAAAGATAATCAGAAATTGGAGACTATAGCTCAGGAGAAAAATGAGGACCAGATATCTAAATATGGGGATCTTCTCATGGTAATGGTATTCTTAAAAACTGATGAGATCACTAAATGAGATTGCAAAGAGTGAAAAGATAAAAATATCCAAGATAAAACCATGGAGGATATCCATGGTTATTGGATAGGACATTAATACAAACCTAGCAGAGGAGAACTAGGAGAGAAGAAAACAAAGATCCTCTGTGGTTTTATGTGAGAACCCAGTGGAAATTAGAAAACAGAGATTAATTGTGATCTCAGTCAACAATGTTGTGACTTTTCTTATCATATCAGCATGTAAATAGGACTGAAGGAGGGAGAAGGAAGTAATTCAGTGCTAGTGTTTTGTAAGACAAGAAAGACTATAATAATGGGCCAAGAGATTTGAGAATAGGAGAAGGTATAGAGTTGAATGGTTTGCCAAGGGGTTGAGACTAGGAATGAAAGAAAATAATGCCATTGGCACGGATGATAGCCTGGTGGAGAATTAAAGAGTGGAAGAAGTAGAGATCATATTAAAGGTAAAAATAGAGTTATGAGTTTTAAGGCAAAGAATAGAATGTAAGAAGGTAGAAATTTATGTATTGAAGAGAAAGTCCAGGTAAATAATCCATGACTGAAGAGAGGTCTATTGAGGGATGCAGGTGAGTCTGAGTGGTCTTCTGTGGGGCTCCCTCTGTCCAACAGCAGTCAGAAACAAGCTGAACCAAGTCTTCTGAGAGCCAGTCAGGAGACAAGGTGTTTTATGTGATGGATTTGACTGTAGAAATCTAAGGGGTGAAGAGCAAAGCCTGGAGGCAGGTGTTCACTCCTGACTATAAAGTTCCTGGGGCTTAAATTTTGATTTTCTAAGAGGATAGTTCTTTTGGACATTCTATATTTCCCTACTTAAGCCTAATCTTTCTTCAGTTTTGGCTATGATTGAGTGATTCTCAACTGTCAATTAGCTTTCTAATCATGATCATGTGACATTGCAGATGACCATTAATTCAAGACCATTTTACTATCACATCTAATTATTTTATCCTGTTTCTATGTGTGATCAGTTCCAATGTGATCAGTTTTGGAGGACTGAAATAGAGAATGTTCACCTATTATAAATTATAGCAATTTGCCCACTGATTCATCTTAACTACATCAAGAAAGAATCTCTAATTCCTGAGTGCTCTTGGTCAAGTTTAGAAAACACTGGGGTGCTGATGAATCTTTATGGAAGCCTTATCTCATATTTTTAACAGCAAATTTCAGGCTATGTTTTACTGAAATTGTTTATATATCTAATCAGAGTAGATCAGGAAATGTGGAAGACAGCACTAGGGCTGCCTGAGAAACATAATATTTGTTGGGGAGCATTAACTCAATCTCTCAGCTTCAAGGCATGATAGATGAAGTGTGCCTGAGACTCTGTTTAGATTACGCAAAGTAATGCACTGGTGGCTACATTCATCCCAAGCAAATCATTTTCACTCACTTGAGCTGCCCTGAAAAGCTTTCCAATAACACTGATGGCAGGATAAAACACAATAGAATCTTCACATGTTCCTCTTATGGAGCTTAATCTGAAGACCAACCACAGAAGAGCCTTGACTCAAGATTGAAGGCAGAGGATTGAAGGCTCCTGTGTTCATCAAAAATAATAATAACACTAATAAAAAGAAAATGACATTAAAAAGAGATTTTCTAAGGGACTATTGAGTATGCATCAGAAAAAAAATCATCCTATTACATTTCTTTGTTTCATCCTAATCTCTTAATTAATAGCAACAATATTGATTAGACTTTAATTTCAATAGCAGTAAGAGAGTTACCCTTAAAGAACAGGTACTTATTCTTCAATGCAAGTTTTCAGAAAGATTTGCCTTTCTATCTGAATCTGAAGGGAGCTTTTCAAGAAGATTTTCAAGATTTTCAGGCCGCAGTAATTAGGAATGCTGAGGATTAAGGGAAACGGCCATTTAATGTTATTCTGTCACATACTCCCCTCAGAGTTTGAGAAGGCACTTAAGAGACTTGCTTCCGTATGTCTTTCTTTCCCCCGTATGAAATATGACTTTAAAGAGCACCCCACTGTTTCCATTTCAAGGTCCTTTTGTGAGGGAAGAAACATACACAGCCAATGGTGGAATGCTACCTTTGCAAGATTTATTAGGAGTCTTGAAGGGCTCAGTAAACTCGGAAGGTAGCTTTTGTATCCTACTGCACTCAAGACTGATTTAATTTCATGTCAATTCTGGAACTGCAACCACAATATGAGCTGTAAGTTTATAAATTGTTCCTTAGAGTGGCTGACCTGAGCAGGGCAGGCAGGGGGAAGGGGATAGGCAAGAGGGAAGAATGAACCACAGAGAGCTGAAAAGATAAAGACTTAGTACTACTGGGTGGATAAATTTCACCAGTGCATTAGAACTCACATTTGTCCCTGAATTAACCCCTGAGACCACTTCTAGTCTGCCCCTAGTTCCCTTCCCTCATTGGGACTGAGAAATAAGGGAATCAAATTGTGGCAGCTTAGTGCATACTGTCTTTGTGATTTTTGAACAGTTTTTTTTTTTTCTTAAAATTTTTTTCTTATGTGAAAACAAGGGTAAATCGGATAAGAAAAATTTTACCTCCTTTCCTGCAAAAAAAGAGTTAGTACTCTCTATATTAAAGAAAACAGATTTCTTTAGAAAAACAAAAATAATGCATAGAAACAAGCACTGACTTCTTTGAGGGGGGAGAGAGAGAGAGAGAGAGAGAGAGAGAGAGAGAGAGAGAGAGAGAGAGAGAGAGAGAGAGAGAGAGAGAGAGAGAGAGAGAAGGAGGGAGGGAGAAAAGAGAGGGAGGGAGAAAAGAGAGAGAGCTAGAGACAGACAGAGACAGAGACAGACAGACAGACAGAGAGAGAGAGAGAGTCAGAGAGACACTTGCTAGTGACTCTTAAGTAAGACAAAAATAAGCAAGAGAAAAGCAACAAATAGTGCAGATCTGAGAATCAGGACACCTCTGTTCCAGCCCCAAGTCTGTTGTTAGCTCTATGTGTGAACTTGGGCTAATAGATTTCTGTCTGTGCATATAGCTTTTCTCATCTATCAAATGATGGGTATGGGCCACATGATCTCTGAGGTCCCTTATAAGCTGATGTTCTATGAGTCTAGTTGGTGAGACAATAATATTGGAACGAAACTTCATGCTATCAGAATAAATCTCCTAACAGTCTATTAGTTGCATTGAAATGGAGAGGAGTCTCCTAGAGGGGGAAGGTGCTCAAAACCCATTCCCTTTTGTCATTTAAAATTAGACCAGACCAGTCACTTAATGTACCAGAGGGAGCAATCTTGCATTGGCAATGGAATGGACAAGATGGTTTAAGAAATATTCTGCATCTCTAATTTCCATGACATAATGTTTATCTGACATTAACTCTTAGTGGAAATAGTAGTACTTTCTGAAGAAACAGCATAAAAAATAAAATAGCATTGATGGCCATTGGAGTATTTATTATGTGTTTTTCAAATGTGGTTGATATTTCTCAGATAGATTATGCCATTTTTTTACAACACACTCCTTACCAGCTATGTGGTCCATAATCACATAGCTGTAATATTTTACAAAGAGTAATGTGGTTTTTCTTGATTCTGCTACAGAATCAGATGATAACCACAGTGTCTCAGACATATAGGTAAATGGATGGTGCTATTTTTTGGTATGGTCTTTGTAGTATCAAATATTTCTTGAGAATCTCTGTGCCTGGCATTAATCCATTTTTGGTTTTGGAATTAAAAGATAGACTCTTAGTTGAAGAATTGTAAAGATCCAGAGTGGCAGAGTAGTCAACCAAACTAATAAAAAGTTCTAAAAATAGCTAAGAATAGCCATATGCATGCTCCAAATAGTGATACTCTCTTAGTTCTATTATGCTCTTGTCAGACCATATCTGAAGTATTATGCTTACCTCTGGGAAACATGTCTAGAAATCAGGAAGTCCAAGACCAAAAGAATAGAGACCAAGGAATATTCAGGTTGGTGAAGAGTCTTGATCTCAGGCCATAGGAGGAATATTCATGTCATCATAGAATTAGAGTGATACAGACCAATGTGTTGACAAAAAGTCAGACACCACTAAAACCTCTCAATAGAAATTCTTTAGACCAATGTGTTCACAAAAAGTCAGACACCACTAAAACCTCTCAATAATCATAACAGACCAATGGTATCAAATCTAAATAGAAACAAGACCAATAAATAATACTGGATATTGACTTAGGAAACCATATATTAAACATTTTCTACGTTCTATTGCATCTATATTCATTTTGTTAAATATTTCCCAATTTCATTTTAATCTAGTTCAGCCAAGGTATTGTCTGATACTTTTGCTCTAGATAACCTAATAGATGACTCAGTGAATAATGCTGGGGCCTGGAATCATGAAGACCTTAGTACAAATTCAGCCTCAAGCACTTGCTCGTTGCATACCATATATTAAACCTACATGGTTTCCTGGAGAAGGAAATTGCAAACTATTCCAGTATTTTTGCCAAGAAAATCTCATGGACAGTTTGGTCTTGTCCAGGGTCACAAAAAGTCAGACATGACTGAGAAACAGCAGCCTAACTTTATAGAAGAGGAATTGAGACCCAGATACTTGTTTAAGGATACACAGACTAGAATTGCATTTAGGACTTTTGACTTGAAATCTGCTTTTCTTTCCATAATATTGTAAAACTAAAATATTGAATCTGAAAATGAGAAAACTTTTGGAACATGTATCCTCTCTTCAAATATTAGAAAGGGCAATCATGTGGAAGAGAGATTAAATTTCTTCTGCTTAGCTATAGATAATATGGCTAGAAGCAAAGACAGAAAATTGTAAGGAGGTAAATTCAGGGCTCCCTAGGAGTCATAAGAAATTGAATGGTTCCAAAGTGAAACATCCTGTTTGAGGAGCTATGGGTAGGTACACTCTCACTTGAGTTCAACAAGCAAAGGGTGGGTTAACAACTTCAATTCAACTCAATCACATTTACTAAATGCCCACTATAGACAAGACACTAAGGATATAAAGTAAAAAATAAAAAGCAATTCTAGCTCTTGGAGAGCTTTTATTCTACTTGCAAGGTATGTTGTGAGTAGTGTTTTTGAATAAGTATTGTTTGAACTAGAAATTAGACAATCTTTGAAGTCTTCTATGATTCTGATAATACATTGTTCTTTGAAATACTTCTTATGGTTCACTGTCTGGAATCATGATGGAATCAACTCTGTCTTTGTCTCCAGAAAGAGCATTTAAATTTACCTCTCACAGTCCCTGTAATATTCCTAACTAACATGCTCCATTGACATTGCCAATATGGTCAATATTGACAGTGATATAGTCAAACATTTAGCATTTATTAAGCGCTTATTGTATGAGAGGAATTGTGCTGGGAGGAGAGGGAAGACACAGCAACCCGAATGGAGCAGACCCTCCCCTCAAGCAGCTTAAATTAAAACAGGAGAGAAAAAAAATCTATGGCATGTATACCATATCCACACAAACATATATGCAAAGCACACACAAAAAGTCAGACAATACCATTAAAACCTCTCAATAGAAATTCTTTAGACCAATGTGATCACAAAAAGTCAGACACCACTAAAACCTTTCAATAATCATAACAGACCAATGGAATCAAATCTAAATAGAAACAAGACCAATAAATAATACTGGATATTGACTTAGGAAACCATATATTAAACATTTTCTACATTCTATTGCATCTATATTCATTTTGTTAAATATTTCCCAATTTCATTTTAATCTAGTTCAGCCAAGGCATTGTCTGATACTTTTGCTCTAGATAATCTTTTTGTGGGACAGGAATCAGGAAAGGCTTCTTGCATTTGAAATAAGTATGAAAGAAAGTCAGGATTCACAAAGGCAAAGGTGATCAGGGAGTATATTGTATGTGGAAGAGAGGGATGGAGGGGTGGAAGAGTGGAGGATAATCCATGCTTTTGTATATAGAGACCGGAGATGGAGTGCCATGGATGGAGAAAAACAGACCAAACTGCAAAGTACATGAAATATGAAATCAACCTGAAAAGGTAGACTCAACCCTAGGTTATGAGGGAATTAAATGATAGACTAATAATCCATAAGATGTCTGCTTCTGGCCCTGACATGCAGAATGGGAAATGTACTCTCTACATCCATATATATATTCATTTACCTACCTTGTAGCTAATAATCAGGGCTGGACTTCTGGCATTTTTGTAATTTTTTTCCTTGAAGTACATTATTATTTTTTGTCCTGAGGAATCTTGGCACACTAAGCAGGAGACATAGATATTATGCATGTGATTACAAGTCTAGAGAATCATCACTAGTTGTGGCTTCTAGCCACACACGACACACACACACATATACATATCAGACCGCTGCCTTGGATCTATATTACTAAGTCAAATGTCTGACCTTTTTTTTCAAGAACCTATAATAACTCAGGAAACAAATAAGGAATTCTGATACTCCACCTTTCTTTATGAGGCATCACCATGCTAATTTGTGACTGTTCTCTATGGTAGGCAGGACCCAACCATCCTTGAATTCCCTCTATCATCCTGTCCAACTGCTTAACACCATCAACTGACTGCAGAGCCAATAAACCTGTAGCTGGAACCATGATCAAAACAAGTTCTTGTTCCTAGGAAGCATATGTGAATCTATCCCCACCATCCCTATAACATTCCTTACCAAAGTATTACTTCTTTGTGGGATATAAGCTTCATGATGTGCATTAACAATAGCAGAACATTGAGAATGTTGTTTGTCTTTCATTTTTGAAGAGGACCAGTGTGTATGAGTTGGATTTGAGTGAGTTGCATAAAATTTCAGTCTCACTCTCTCTTCTAGAGTTAGTCATTGGGGTCCCCTGGCAGGACAAAATAGTTAGAAGGATTTATGAAAATTGTTTAGTCCATTTCCTTCATTTTGAATATAAATAAGCTGAGACTAAGGGAATTCTCCTGCTCCATGCCAAAGAATCTAGAGATAAAAATTAAAACAAATGAAAATGACTCTGGATGGCCTGGATAAGCTTGGCATCTTGATTCCCGACCAAGCTCAAAGCACGTCACAGCACCTGCTTCAACCACCTTCATAGCCATTGGAACAAATTATTCTTATTCACTCATTATGTTGGGGAAAGTCTTCCCATGCATAGGAAAGATATCTCTCCATCTCACTGACAGGTTTGGGCCCTGTTGGTTACCCTTAACTCAGTTTAGCCCATCTGTGGAGACAGTTGTACAATGGTGTGGCTGCTACATAAGGTACAGCTTCTTGGAATCATGGGTAAAAGCTCAATGTCAGGTAGACACCAAATGTGGATAAACAATCCTGAAAAGGGTTTAGTAAACCCTAACACCAGAAGTGCCAGTCTTTCTGAAAATACCCCATATACCCCAGAATGTATAATAGGCATTTATTCATTCTCAGACTTAAAATTGATTTCAGTAGGGATTAGATATTAACTACTGACTTTATTGCTTTGGTGAAAGGAAAATGTATAGTAGATTCAGAAGAACACCAAATTGCATTTTAGGAAACTTGTGTCCTGATTGTGTCTTAGGGACTCAGAGAAAGAGGAGTCTTAATCATCTTGGATTTAAACTTTCTTTATCTGGAAAACAAGGAAATTCTCTTTATCCAGAGCGAGAAATAATAGTGGATAGGTCAAAGTACTACAATTTGTATCTAGGGCTGGCAGAAATAAGTCCATTGTAGAGAAATTTTTAAAATGGGATGGGGGAGGGCAGACTTTGAACTTGAGGATACAAGGCTCTACTAAGAATTTTAGGATACCAACGTGCAGATGGTGAGATGGGTAGTTAAGGGAGATAAAAGTCTTAGTATATTTATCAATCCCCATAGAATAATGAAATTGATATTTCAGAGATTCAGAGAATACAAGTCAGCAAGTATTTATTAAATAACTATACTATGCACTGGGGATTCAAAGAAAGTCAAAAATAGATCCTTCCCTCAAGAGGCTTCCCCAGTCTTGTGGGGGAAACAACAAAATGGGAACTATTATGTATACCAAAGAATATATAAGAGGTAAATAATCTCAGGGGAAAGAAATAGTAAAATCAGACAAAATTTGAAGAAGGTGGGTTTCTAACTAAGACTGGAAGAAAGTTAAAAAAAAAAAACTGGAGATAAGGAAGAAGGGGATTACAGGTAGATCTGAGGATGGAGCTACACCCTGGAGTACATTTGTTCTCTTGATAAAAGAGGAAGTATGGCCCTATTAATAGATGCAGAGTCAGAAAAAAAAAATAAGTCCCAATTCTAACCATACAAGCTGAGTGGCTCTGGATGAGTAATAGCATCCCAAACAACTCTCTAAAACTATAGATTGAAGACCAGTTGATGATCTGAATTGGTAGTAACCCCATACTGGGGTATTCCGACACTTGTGAGATCAACTCCCCATTCTACCCCTTCTTTCATCCCTGTCCAAATTCTTGTTAACTAGATGCTTACTTGATTTCTTTCCATCTGATGAAAGAGTATAACTATCCATCTTTATACCACAATCCCTGCACTTCTTCCACCATCCTTCTGCCCATTCTGCAAGAAATTTAGATTCAATCACTCACTGGCTTGCCTCTGTGGGATGAACTTTCACCTTTTCTTCATCTACATTTTTTGGCCATTTCCACATCATTAGACCATCTGCTTATCTTCACTCCCTGTCTTCTCAAACTTCCCATATATCCTTTCCTTCATTAGAAAATACGTATTTTTCTCTAGGACAGAAATTGTCTTTCTTGCTTTTACTTGGTATTTCTAAAATTTATCATAGTGCCTGGCACATAACACTTAATTAAAAATATTTTTCTGTATTTACCAGAATAGTCAGTACCTTAAAATTTTCGAGGTCCTGTGTCAAAGACCAGATCATTTTATTCTAATTATATTTCTGCTTCTGGTTAAACTACTTTGTTCCATGGGAATGATCATGGAATAAAACTACTTTATCATAGCCTGCAGTAGAATCCTATAATTTATTTCAGGAATAGATGATTGAACTGAAAATCTACCTAGGGAATATTAATGAAGTAAATTTATGTCACCAAGTTTCCAACTCCTATTTGAACTTTAAGATTTTGTTATGTTGTAATATCTACAAAAGGAAAATATTGTATTGTATACAAAGCATGTCTTCTGCATTGCCTTTACCTGTTCTTAACATACCAAGTGCACCTTGTTAATATCTTAAACATAAAGGATTTTCCTATAGCTCCATTATCTCCTATGCTGCTAAAAAAGCTATCTCACCATAACAGCTCATATTTTCATACCACTCAGCCAGTTTCCAAATTCCTTTATTACCAATAATCCAGTGACATTATACCCTTTTTTTTTTTTTTTTTTGCAGATGAGGAAACTGAGACACAGAAAAGTTAAGTATCTGGCCTATTGGAGTTGGGATAAGGAATATCTTGTCCTTCCCTTTCAGTATAATAGAAGTATTTATATATTATCACAGAAAATAGCAGGTGATCAAAAATTTTTGTTAAAAAATAAGTGGAAGAATATAATCTGCTCAAAATGGATGACTTGCCAGCTCAAAACACATCCCTCACTCCCTTGTATGAGTGTCTTTTCTTATATATTCCTCAGCATCGTTCTAACTGCCCTTTGAAATCCAGTTCATATGTCATCTCTTATGAATCCTTCCTGGGACACTCCAATTGGAAATGATTTCTGCATTATCTAATTTTATAGATATTTGCAATCATAGTGAATATCTTTTTCTATGTGTATTATGCTAAGTTTTTTTTTTTTTCTGTGAGATTTATTAAGGCTAGATAAATGTTTCAACTAAGATTTGTATCTTTCCCAGCCCCTACACTTTTTTTTTTTTTAAAAAAAAAAAAAAAAAAAGGACTGTGCTGGTAATGTTTAACAACCAGCTAGGCTAGTCAGAAAAAATGGAAAATGCATGACACATTCCTGACAAAATTTGAAATTCTAGAGCTTGCTTTTATTCTGTATGAGTCCATGGAAGTGTGCATCAATATCCACAGCCAGCATCAGAAATGTCATCAAGATAATTTTCTCCCTTCCTCCCTCTCTCCCTCTTTCCTTCTCTCTCTTTCTATCTCTCTCTCTCTCTCTCTCTTTCTCTTTCTCTGTCTCTTTCCCTCTCTCCCTCCCTCCTTCTCTCTCTCTCCTTCCTTCTCTTTCTCTCTCCCTCCCTCCTTCTCTCTCTCTTTCTCTCTCTCTCTGTCTCTCTGTCTTTCTCTCTCTATTTGTCTCTCTCTGTCTCTCTCTGTCTGTCTCTCTCTCTCTCTCTCTCTCTCTCTCTCTCTCTCTCTCTCTCTCTCTTTGTCTCTCTCTCTCTCTCTCTCTCTCTTTCTCTTTCTCTGTCTCTCTCTCCCTCCCTCTCCTTCTCTCTGTATGTATGGAAATATATATAACAAAACAAGGGGTAAATCTCTTATGCTATGAGTTGGCTTTCAATTTATGCTCTGTTTGTGTATCTCACTTAACTCTCTTCATACCAATGACATCATTGCCACATTTCTCTGGTAACTATTATACTTCAAAAGAGAAATGGTGCATGGCCAGCTGAAGAACCCACAGCCAACTTGGTGAGTACTGATGGGAGCTACCCCATATTACATGTGCTCGTTTATCTCAGGCAGGCTTTGAATGTGTCCAAAAAGGGCAGTACAAACTCTTTAGACAATGGAGAATTGTTCAAATAAACATGGTAATTAAACACATGTGCTGGAATAAATGTGTTTGCCACCAGAGTAGTGTTCTGGAGAAACCCAGTGGATTGAGAGAAAGAGGGCTCCCTTGGACTCAGTTTTCTTTTTTTGCAAATGAAGTGAACATATTACACAATTTTCAAAAACTCTTAATTCTAAATCCTGTAACCTAATGATCCTGGGAATAAAAAAATTAACACATATTTGTATATGCATTTGTATAATGATAAATATTTCATATAATTTTAAATAATCCTCATATACTTTCTTAGAAATATCTTCCTAATAAGCCTCCCACTGAATTTGATGCTCAAATTCAGATTCTGATGAAACATAGATTTGGGTTATTACTTTGTATATAACTAAAATAGGAATACTCTTTGGATTCATAACATATAAACTTTTATCATCTGTTAACAACTAAATTATTTGCTAGGTTTTTTTAACTCCTTACTAATATGAAAGTTAAATTATAAATGGGTCAAATACTTCAGGATTACTTTTGGGATAAGGAAACATTTTTAAGCCAAAAAAGCATGTGCTAATAAGTACATATAAGTGTTGTTTATAAATATTTTTAATAATACAATCAATGAACACTTTGTATCAAGTCCTTCATGTTTGTTATCCTTCATTCCCAGAGAGGACCAAAATGATATCACTATATTAGAGACAAGTTACAGTATGTCTAAATATGACTGATCAAACCATTATGAGCTCAGAATGCTGTACCATAGGTTGGGCACAAATAGTCAATTTGAATATTTGAGATGGATTCTTTAAATCTGCACATTTTTCATTTTTCTTGACAAAACACTTTTTTTTTTTTTTTTATGCAGGCACACCATGGTGGTTACTCCTTTGCTAGCATCTCCCATGTAATTCAATTACTTCCAAAGTTCTCCAGAGAGATCTTGAGAGTGTTCTTATATTGCTTCTTTTGACCACTATATGAGCATTTGCCTTGTATGAGTTCTTTGTAAAATAGTCTTTTAGGCAAGCATATGTTTGGCATTTGAATGAGGGGATCAACCCATCCTAGTTGAATAAACCTGAAAAGAGTATATCATGGAACTGGATCCACATCATAACTAAGAAAAAAAAATTGAAACACCTTCTCAAGACAAGATTCACATGAACTAAGATATCTATAAATGGGTCAACAAAGAAACATCAAATAATGATAAAATCATATAGCTGTCTTCAGGGACACAGAGGGTTTCATGATGGAGATTTCGCACTATGTAATAGCTACCATAAACTTTAGAAGAAAGCCAACAATGGATTAATGTAAATTAAGGAGGGAATGGTACAGAAAATATACCACATCACTGTAGGTTATAAACGATTGTCTAATAAGAGATGACATGGAAGAAATATACATCAGAAGTTTGCTATTTGTCACAGATTGACAGACTGTACACATTATCCTATTAAAAAAAACATAAGCAATTATATTCTATAGAATGCAAACAATAACCTTTACTGAAATTGGATCATTATCTAGTCCATACTGTTTCCCATAATTATCTTGCTTATTGATTTATTTAAAAAAAACAAAATAAATCTTAAGAATAATGTTCTTAATAGTAATTGGAATCCCAATGTTCAAGTTTTATACCATGAGAAATTTTTAGTGTAGATACATGGCCACTATTAAAATCACATCCGAAATGGATGAAGCACATATCATTGTAATGAGGTAAGTCTTGGAGGAAGTCAGGAAAGTGAGGGGGTAAAGGTGAGAAGAGAGACAATTACAAATACAAGGGACCAATCAGTGAAAAGGGTGAAGTGGTGCTTGAAAAGAATTGTAAGAAGGGCAATGTTAGGGAGAAGAGTAAAATGTAAGAAGAATGAAAAAGTAGAAACGAATCCGATAGTAAAGGTATTTAAATGCCAATTAAGGGATTTTATCTGTGATCCTGGGAATGATAGGGAGTTTTTGAGTAATATTTTTTTTTTTGTTTGTTTGTTTGCTTTGTTTGTTTGTTTGTTTGTTTGTTTTTTGGTGAAGGAGGTGCCATGCTTACTTGATTAGACTTGTTCCCTAAATGACAACTTTTCTCCATTGAACAGTTCAAAAGACAGGTTTTTTTTTTTTTAATCTCCCTTCTTGCAAACACATGAATCATATCACTTATATAAAGATTTTATTGAAAGAAAAAATGTAATGAACTCATAATTTTAGTACCAAAGAAAATACAATGGAAATTTGCCAGTGAAACATTCAGTTTTTTCTGTGATCTCCTTTGGCTGAGGCTATCTACCAAGCTCAGTCATCTTAACTTCTCTCTGCTTCTCCTTACTGACAAATCCCAGTTCTTGTTACCTCTCTATGACCTCTCAGCAAGACAACACTTCTTTTATCTCCATTGATACTATGAGGTATGTTCAGTCTCTGCACCATGTCCCACAAAAGTACCTGTCTAGTTTAAGACCTAGTCATCCTTGTGGTAAAGTTGGTGATGTTGTGTGATATGAAAATGAAAGAAAAACGATCAGTTTCTCCTAGGTTATGGACACACAAACCTTTTCAATGGAGAGAGAGAGCAGACAGAAGAGACAGAGGGACAGAAAGAGACACACAGAGAGAGATGGAGAAAGGGGAAATAGAGGGAAAGGGAGAGGAAGAGGAAGAGGTGGAGAGAGAGAGAAAGGGAGGAGAAGGAGGGAGATGAAGAGAGACAGAGACAGAGATAGACAGAGAGACAGAGATATACAGACACACACACACAGAGAGAAAGAAAGACAGAGACAGATAGAGAGAGAGATAGACAGACAGACAGAGAGAGAGAGAGAGAGAGAGAGAGAGATTAAAATAGATTGAGATCAAGTAATGTCCTGAGGTGAAAAAAAGAAAATTTCTATTAGCAAGTTGGTTAACTCAAAACAGAATCCAGATATGAAGTAACAAGTTAATAATATGGATGAAATGAATGAGCCAAAGTCAAAGCTCTGAGCTAATATAAATTTGATTCAATCTTAAATTTCAATCTTCAATTGAAAGTATAGCTTAAGTAAAGCAGTAGGATAAAAACAATCCCACAAAAATCAACAGAATTTCTCTAAAACCACAACAAAAAATTCAGATGGAAATATGAGAAAGGTAGGTCCCATTCAAAATAACTGCAAAATGTATAAAATATCAGAGTCAATTTACCAAAACACAATTAAAAGCTGTCCAGAAAACAATTATAATTGCAATTAAAATTCTTTAAAGGAATAACAAGCAGCTTGAATCATTTGAAAAGTATTCCATTGGTAACTGCACTCTGCCAATATATTGTTATAATGCTTCTTAATCTATAGGGTTATGTATAAATCTATCTATCTGTCTGTCTAATTATCTATCTGTCTATATTACATATAAACATATATATAATTTATTTATGTATTTTATATATAAATATATAAATTAATTTAGTACTATGATAATCAAACAACTTACAGCATCAGGCAAAAATAATATAATTTATTTTGAGGAACAAAAACCAATCTAATGTATCATAGGAAATAATAAAAAAAGAATCAAAGAGGAATAGTACTTTCATAACTCAAACTGTATTATGACATAGTAATCATCAAAACTATTTGGTACTGGTTAAAAAAATATAGAAAAGCAGATCAATGGAATAATCAAAAATAACTTAACTCAATAACCCAGGTTACAACATCCTCTAACCCTCAGAGAAAAATTACCTGGAAAAAAATTTTATAATAATTATTTGGAAAATGAAAAGAAACTTTGCATAAATTATTAGGCTTAGGTTATCAACTTTTGCTGAATGTCCTATAGTACAAAACTCATTATCTCCCAAAGCCAGTTTCTGTTCCTACTATGTCTATTGCCCCACTATTATTGCAGGCACCCAGACTCACAACTTTGGCATCAATCTCTACTCTTCTCTCAAATTCCCTCCATATATGGTAAGATATTGATATGTTAAATAATTTCTATCATGATATCTCTTACATATATTGCCTCCTCTGTGTTCACTCAGCTACCACTCTAGTATTAGTCCTCTTCACCTCATACATGAACAATTGCAAGAGTCTGTTGGTTTTTCTCTTTGCTTCAAGTCTCTTCGCACTCTAATCCATCTTCATTCAGCTACTAAAATGAAACCTAGATCATATATGAGATGATCTGTTTGGCTTTTAATGTCTTTTACAACCTGGTTCCTTCCTCTTCCCAGGTTTCTTACACTTACTTTCTCCACCTGCTCTATGATCTAGTGGCACTAGCCATTTGCCATTCCTTATAATATGATTCTTGAGCTTCCAAATCTATATCATTTCACTATTATTGTGCCTAAAATGTTCATCCTCTTCACGACTGCCTTCTCCCTTCATAATTCAACTCAAATCCCACCTTCTGTAGGAGGCCTTTCCTAATCCCTCTGATATCAGTAGGTACTCTATATATATGTGTATATACATAATTGTCTTATCCATTAGAATATGAACTCCTTGAGGGCAGGCACTGTGTATTTTGCTTTCTTTGTAATCCTATTTCTTTGTACAATGTCTAGCAAATAAGTACTTAATGATATCTTTTGCTAATGGATTACATATCACAGTAAACTTAGAATGGATTTGTGAGTTGAATATTGAAATACATTGAATTAAAAAAAATTAGAAGTAAAGTAAATAAGTTAAGTTTTAGAGTTATAACTGAGAAAAGTGCTTGAAAGGAGAATTTTTTGTGAAGAAAATTGATTCAATTACTATAACAATGGAAATGGTCAATTGGGAGAAATTATTGAATATCTATAATAAGGCTCTGACATCCAAGAAAAATGCACAACAGAAATCAAAAGAAATCCTTCATTATATTCAAAGTGGTTCTCAAAATCACTACTAAAAATCATGTGAAACAACTATGATTAATAATTAGAAAAATACAAATCAAAATAACTCTCATACCAAGAATATTGACAAAGCTAACAAAAGATCAAATGTTATGTGCTGGAGGAGTTGTGGAAAGATGAATACACTGGTGCTCTATTAGGGATACTGTGAATTAGCATTATTATTCTGGAAAGCAAATTGGAATTTTAAAAATAAAATATTCATGACTTTAAATCAGCAATTATTTTGTTAAGAATAAACTCTAAGGAAATTGTTGAGAAAAGAAAGGGTCCAAATATACCAAAATATTTGTATTTGTGCTTTTTTGATGTTGATCAACTGAAAATAAAGAAGGGGAACAATTGAGGAATTGAAAAATAAATAGAAGTATATGAGTATAATGGAATATTATGTTGTAGTAAGAACATTGAAGCTGTCAAAATTTTTTGAAGTAATAATTTTCATGAACAATTTATTCCTCTATTTTTAAAAAATTCTCTGCTATAATGGGAAGGATAGGTAATAATATTCATGATGTAAAAAAAATTTATATATATGTATACATATACATACACACACATATATATGAATTGTACTTGAAAATAAATCAAGTTTGGTAGGAATATTCTTTTTTTAAAATCATATTCTATATGCCATCTCCTACCTTTCACCCCAATTCAACACACCATCAAAAGATGATTAATGTATAGGCCTCTGCACTTTACCAGATAGAACTGTTCAGTGGACACAGTGCTGGTCCTGGAATCAGGAAGCCTCATCTTTCAGAGTTCAAATCCAACCCCAGATACTTATTAGCTATATGTTCTAGGTAAGTCATTTAACCCTGTTTTCTTCATAGTTTCTTCATCTGTAAAATCTGGAGAAGAAAAGGGGCCAAGAAAATCCCCCTAAATGGTTACAACATGACTGAAAAGATTCAGCAACTCTACATTGGGTACCCTCTATAATATATCTTAAAAAGAATTTAAACTTGTAACAAAGCAGCCAATTCAACTTTTAGACAGCACTAATTGTTAGGAAGTTTTTTGGGTTTTGTTCCTTGCCTCCCCCCCTCCCCCCAATATCGAGCCTAAATTTGTGAATATACAATTTCCCATTGCTCCTGCTTCCTTCTTTGAAGACCAAATATAACATGTCTAGTTCCTTTTCCACTCAAAAGTTCTTCAAATTATTAAAAAAACTCTTATGCAACTCATTTGCATCTTGACCTTCTTTTCTTTGGTCTGAATATCCCCAGTTCTTGCAATTGATCTACATATAACAGAGACTTAAGGTTCTTCACTATTATAGATGCCATCCACTGATTGTTCTTCAATTTAGCACTTTCCTTCATAAACTGTAGCAACCAGATGCAATACCTTAGAATACAATACCTTATATATGGTATAATTAGGTCAGATTTATCATCTTATAATCATGGAAACAATGATTCTCTTATTGGAATCCAAGCACATGCTACTTTTTGATTACCGTATCATGCTATTGAGCTTGCATTCAAATAAACTCCCTCAATGTTTTTTCAAACTTTTTTCTGATTATGCCCTTCATATACTTTAGTTAAGAAATCAATTTTTGAGTTGAGTAAAACTTTACATTATTCGAACATCAGCTTATGAGATTTGGTGGAATGTTCTAGATTTAGGATTTTTTTTTTTTTTTTTTTGCATTTTTACTTTGGCATATATGTTAATCCTTATAGTTTTTTGACATTTGAAAATTTGACAGCTCTCTTTGTTTTGTTATTTTTGGTTTCATGCCAATTATTAACATAAAATTAATTATCATAGACTTCAGGAACGCTTCACTAAAGATCTGCCTTCATAACAACATGAAAATCTTAATGACTTTCTCCATTTAACTTTTTTTCTGATAATAACCACTTCTCTATTTTTTCCCCAAAATAATAACATGGATACTTTATCAACAGGCAAAATTTACATCAATTAATGTTCCTCAATCTATCAATTGTGTAATATTCTTCTCTAAAATGTAATATTTTCTGGGAGCAGGTTTCTTGGGGAGCTTCTGGAGGCAATCTTCGTTTCAGTTCAGTGTAATTATCCCAAATGCAGACAGGGAGTTAAAGTCCAAATCCTTTATTATCTCCTTCAAAGTCTTACCTCCTTTACTTGGGGCTCGGCTAGTTTTTCTTAGAGGTCTTCTGTTGTCTTGGTTCTGAGAGCTTAAGTTGTCTTTTGTGGCTTGTGAATCTCCTCAACTCCTGGCTGAGGCTTCAAGAGCTTCTAGTGGGGTGTGTCCTTTCTGGCCCTGACAGCTCCTCCTTATATATCCCACACTGAGTATACACTAATCATTATATCACTAGGAAATTATTATTTACTGTAGGATTAAATCAATGCTAAACTAGATTTAACCATTGTCTCCTCAATTCCACTTACTTAGCACCTTGTAAGAATCCTAACAAACTTGTTTAAAAATAAATGGTTAGTAAATGGTTTGTTCTTGGTAAACGCTGAGCCTTTGTGATTATAATTTCCTTTTCTACATATTCACTGGTCATCTCTTTAATAATGAATTCTTAACTTTGACTGGAAATCAATGGTAATTTCACAGGCAAACTTGCTGTCTGCAATTTACCACTTTATTTTCTTTACTTTTTTGAGGAATTGGATATACTACCAAGGGCATATCTTCAATTGCAGGGGAAAAATGTGTCATCCCTGGGTGACAATGAGAATGTTAACATTATTAATTAGGAGGCATAAACTCCTCATCTTTTAATTTTCTTAATCCTGAGTGGGCCCTCCATATTAAGATTTTCCATGTAGAATCAAATAAAATGAGATTAAAGAACACAGAGTACTTAGTTTAGTCCCAGTTGAAAAATGATTTCTTTTTAAGCTGAGAGTTCCCTGCTAGCCATTGCTTCCCCCTCACACCAAACTCCATACTAATAGTTTTATGAACCACAAGGTCAAAACAAACTTAGCCTCCTTCTTTTTATGTTTTGAAAAGTTCTCCATAACCAGAGAGTAATTGACAGGCTTTCTTCCATGATCATGTTACATACTACCATCAACTTGACCACAAGGACATCTGAGTATTTAGTCAGACAGGTACTACTATGGGAGATGTTGATGAGACTGGCCATACATCAGAGCAACAATAAATCAGAGAAGTCTGTGAAAGTCACCTTTTAAGAATTCTGGTCTTTTGTGTCTGGCAGCTTTATCAGCACTGTCATAGCTCCAATTAATCCCCTATTGATAGGGGATCAATAATTCCCTCTTCCTGAGGATATACACCTCATTTTGGGTTCTTATAATCACTACAAGTAAAAAACATACCACAGAAGAATTTTTTGTGTTATCCATCACTTTACCCACAAAACAACTCTGGGACCCAGCTGCTAATATTATTATCCCCTTTTTAATAACTCTGGGACCCAAGTGTTATTGTTATCATTCCTCTTTTTTCAAATGTAGACAGGTAGGTGGCACAGTAGATAGAATACCGGGCCTGGAGTCAGAAAAACCTGAAGTCAAATCCAGTTTCAGACATTTATTAGCTGTGTGACTCTGTGTAAGTCACTTTACCCTCTTTGCCTCAGTTTTCTCACCTATAAAATGAGCTGTAAAAAATGTAAAACAAAACAAAACAAAAACAAAAACAAAAAAGAAATGGCAAATTACTCCAGTATCTTTGTCAAGAAAACCCCTAATGGGGTCATGAATTGGACATGACTGAAAAAACTGAACAACAACCTTCACAAATGAGGAACTAAAAGCAGAAAGATTGTAATTATCTTGCCCATTCACTAAACTACTAAGTATCTGAGGTTGAACTCAGCTCTTTCTAACTGCAAACTCATTACTCTATCTATTGCCCCACTTAGCTGCCTTTGAATTTCACCCCATCTCATCCTGTGCCTTGTCTCCAACAAAGAGTTCATTTTCAAGTGGAATAACTCAAATCCCTTATTGATCTTTCTGTCTCTTGTCATAAGTCCAGAACTTATTCAAGCACTAAAACTAAGGCTGATTAGTTTACTCCATTATTTCACCAATTTTCTCATCTTGTAAGTTAGATTAAATTATTTACATAAACATAGACAATGTGATATTAGCATGCTCACATCCCTTGCAACGGCCCTATTCTTTCAGTCTGCCTGTGAGTATGTTCACAATTTCTCCAAGTGGGGAGATCTAAGCTTAAGCTCAGAATGAGCTGGGTTATTATTGCCACTGTTTTGTGAGTTTAATTTTTTAAAATTATCATTATTTATCTGTAATTTTACAGTTTAGGAACACATTTGTTTTCTGTTCCTAAGGCATATACATATATATACATACATATGTGCATAAATATATATATGCATATATATATAAAGATATGAGTATACTCACTCTCTGGTATACATATGAAAGCAAATGAGGTTCTAATGTATATAATGTTCTTAATTTAGAATGACTGAAAGAAATGTTTTACATGTGTCAGTTAATGCTTTTCTCTCATTAAAAACTTAGTTGAAGTAATTTTTAAAGCAAAATTTCTCATCAAGTAGCTTATTCTCATCTACTACAATAATTTGATCACAGCTGACATTTTTAAAACTAGGTATCACTGAATATAATTTTTAAAATGTTGAAATTGAATGAGCCACCTGAATTTAGAAACTTCAAGAGATAGGGTTTTCTTTAGAGTTAGTATTGGCTGATTTCAAATCAAAAAACCTATCTCAGGGTATCTTCTGCAATTTTTTTCTAATCTCTGAGGTCCAGTGTCTAAAACTCAACATCCTCCAAGCAGATAATAAATCAAGGTGGACTTTTTCACATCTTTAAGTGGGGGAGAATGAGAGGGGGAAGGAGGGGAAGGGAGAGAGGGAGGGAAGGAGAGAGGGAGGGAAAAAGGGGGAAAGAGAGAGAGAGAGAGAGAGAGAGAGAGAGAGAAAGGGAAAAGGGGAAAGAGAAGGAGAGAGGGACAGAGACAGGGACAGAGACAGAGAGAGTTAGAGACAGACAGACACACACACACACACAAAGAGAGAAAGATGGTTCTCATAAAATCTCACATATGTCTAATAATCATCTCACTCACATCTTCAAAAATTAATCATGGGCACAATGAGTTCATGATCTTGTATAAATATGAAATGATTGTGTGATAAACTTTTCCAGTGTCACTCATGTGTCAAACTGATCTCTCATATCATTAACAGTAATATACCTCCCCCACACCTCGTGCTGCTGCTTGAGTTTCCCAGCTAATGCATTCCTGCAGGCCTTTCCTTTAATGTTCCACTTCTGCTCAGAATGAATGACTGGGTGTCCTTCCCACTCTGTATACTCGAAAACTAAAAAGAATCAATTAAACCAGCTGTATTTCCATCAGGGAGGCTGCTGCTGTGCGCCAAGCAGCTTAAGCTGTCTTCTCATAGTTTATGATGTCAGCAGGACCTCCTGATTGAAATATAGCCTCGAAATCCCCACCTTCTCTCCCGCACTCTCTGTCTGCAGTATATATTATTCTTGTAGTTTTCAGAGACAGCTGTGTGAATTAATGAACTGATGTGAGAATCAGCACTGGCCTGGAGCCCCATTTAAAAGTCATGGCGATGACCTCATAAAAACAGCAAAGAATGCTTACAGCTTGCTTGTAAAACAAATCTATTCCTTAATAACTCAGAATGCCCACATAATTCAGCACACATTTAAACCCAAAATAATTGTTTCATAAGAGGATGAAAATTTCCCATGAAAAAGACATTTAGCTAGCCTCGACCACTATAAACTTTAATTGATATTTCACAGTGTGTACGAGTTCATCCTCCAGGGAGGGTAGAATATCATTTTTGCACCTGTATTCTAACTCCAGTGTTATAGTATTTCAACCATTAAACATTTTTCATTAAAGCACTTCATCTAGAATTAGTCTAATCTGATTTTAACAAAAGTATTCTATATTTAGTTTTTCACACTACATTAATACAATCTGTTAGAACTGGAGAAGTCGTGTTTTTGCTGCTCAATCCCAGGTCTCTGGTCACTAGCAAAAGTCAAGGGGTGGTCTGTTCTGGAATTGGGGATAACTTCAAAGGAAGACAATGTTCTGAGACAGGAAGTATGTAAAAATGGGTAGAACATTGAATTTGGGATAAAGAAGATCAGGGTTTGAATCCTGAGCTGTTCAACCCTAGGAAAGTCATTTAACTTCTATTTCTTTTAGTTTCTTCATGCTTTATAAGAAGGGACTGGGCTTGCTTGACTTTATTTTCTCTTTTGATTCTAAAATTCTACCCTTATGGCCTAATGCATTGTCTGGCTTATAGTAGATGCCTACTAAAAGCTTGTTGACTCACCTGGGTTTAAAACACAGTTTTGATGTGTGATCACAGGCAAATCACTTAACCTCCCTGGGTTTCATGGAAATCCCTAAGACTATAAATTATAAACCGATTGCTATCTGCCTTAGTGGACAAACCTACTTCATGAAGTTGCTCAGAAGCTTACATGAGATAAGTTGTGTAAAATGTTATGTTTAAAGCACTATATCAATGTCAACTAATATTATTACTATACTCTTGAACAAACCATGTGTCAAGAAAATGATTCTTGTCCATGCAAATTGTGTTTTCATTCTATTCCCTAAAGAAATTGGGACACAGACAGTATGCACAACTGGTTTGCAACGTTTACTACTTTCACCCTGAGCAGTCATAAAAGCTCCCAAGCAAAAGGCCATTAGGATGCTGAACAGCAAAAGAGGGAAACGTTTTCTTTTCTTTTTCTTTCTTTCTTTCTTTCTTTTCCTTTTCCTTTTTCTTTCTTTCTTTCTTTCTTTCTTTCTTTCTTTCTTTCTTTCTTTTTCTTTCTTTTTCTTTTTTTTGCTTAACTAGAACTGAGAAAATGTGCAAAAATTGGAGTCTTATGGTTTGGGTTTTATAGCTATTATCTTGCTGGCAATCTTAGGCGAACAGCTGCAGAATTTTAGGATGTATGATTTTAACCACAATGAAAGAGGTCTTTCTAAATGCTTCCAATTAGATGTGGATAGTAGCAAACATCATAAGGACTTTCACTGGGAATGTAAGCCAAGATTTGCATTTAAAGGGAACTATCCAACTCCAAAGTGATTTTCACTGAAAACTTTATACACTCATCTCATTCTCAGATTCATTTCCAGATCTGTCCCTTACTGGCCAGCTTTCTCTCTAGTTTCACTTCTCTTCTTCTCTCAGAAGAGCCTGGGAGTGGGACTGGGTTGGATAGAATTTCCCAGGGTTTCCAAAATGAATAATTCACCAACAGAACATGCCTACCTTTGGAGTAGAGGAATAAGCTAGTTTCTAAAGAAATTTAGAGTCTTGAAATTCCAGACTAACAAGGATTACCTTGTCTATAAAGCCTACTAGGACAGCTCCTGTTGAAAGTGATCTTTCCTCTCTCACATTGATTAGGACATTTGTGTGTGTGTGTGTGTGTGTGTGTGTGTGTGTGTGTATCTGTATCTCTTCCTTGTCCCACCACATTCTGCCGTGCGTCATCTTGATGTGTGCACATGTTGTAAGCTCCTGTATTACATTTTCTCTTTGATTACTCTCCCTCTAGATATTTGTCTCTTAGATTACAACTTTTTTCAAGGCTTATCTCATGTATCTCAAGGGAAGCTTTTCGGGAACTCCTTAGATGTTAGTGCTTTCAAGTTTTAAAAATCTTCATATATACTCTTATCTGTGTTTGTGACATTCCCCCAATAGAATATTACCTTCTTAAGGTCAGGGACTGCTCCTTCATTTGTCATTGTATACTAAGTGCCTAGCATAGTGCTATGCTCTGTGCTCATTGATACTTAATAAAAGCCTGGTTGGGTTGGATAGAAATAAGGCAATACTTTGATTCCAGTAAAGTATTTTTGACAGTTTTTCTATTGCTGTTACAGAATATTTTTCTGGGAAAGTTGGTGAACAATTCTGAAGAATACTCTGCTCTATGACTCAACTTTTTAAAAAGTTACGTAATTTAGTGAATAGTTAAAAAAAATAACCCATCTATATATAAAGCACAGTTATTTATTGTTCTATTTCTCTTAGAAAGCCATATCTTACCTGGTAGCTGTACCCTCTCCTAAAATACTATAAATATCAGAAAAGTTAATTACCTAAATCAGAGAAAAAACTACCCTGGAATTTTTTTTTTTTTTTTTTTTGGTAAGTGTTCCCTGTTATTATAATGATATTATCCTCTAATATAATTCAGTCATTCAACTAGACTTTATTAATTACCAGTACCAGGTATTGTGCTAAGTTCTAAAAATACAAAAATAAAATAAAAGACAGTTCCTAATTTCAAAAAGAATAAATAATGAAATGTAACTGGTAGAGAGAGGAATCACTATTGACTTGAAGGTGAAACAAGGCTTCCCATAGAAAGAAGCATGAGTTAAGTCTTGAAAGAAGTTAGTGATTTTAGAAGTAGAAATGATCAGAAAATATATTTACAAGTTTCAGATTCAGGATACACAAAGAAAGGTGCAGAAGTGGAAGATAATATGATTGAGTTCAAGGAATAACAAATAAATAAGCCTGGCTTTTTGATATCTCTTGAATACAAACAAAATTTTATTTTCATTATTTTATTTTTTACATTTTTATTGAGATTTTTTATGTTTTTATATTACTTAATTTCTGAATATATATAACTTCTTAGTTTTCTAACATTTTTTCCACTGTCCTGAAAGAGAGTCAATGCAAAGTCCTGGTAAAAAGTAGATTTCCTACAAAAGATGAAGTCCTCCAAATATGGATGACATTGGACTGTTTGTGTGAAATCTTGGAACAAAGTAAAGACTCTTAGAGGAGATACTCAGCAACTTACAATATCTTGATCTAAGCACCCATGAAAGAAAAATGGATCAGATTATGACATGCTGTTAGATGAACAATCTATGAAATCTACATATGATTCAATGATTGATCACCCCCTGCCCACATCCCTCATTTTGTCAGAAGGTACACCCATGATGCTTTTTATTCACTATCAGCTCGTGCTTTGGGTTAATTACACTCTCTTCCCTTTCCCATCTTGACTCTTTATATTATTTTCTACTTTTGAGACTTACACCAAATGTGGACAGTGTTTGAAATATAAAAGGTATGAGTTTTGCTTTCAACACTAGAGAAGATGAAAAAGAGGCTATAAAGATTCTAGAGAGAAAAAAATGATAATTATATTACCATGACTAGCTCAAAAGATGTTAGATGGTTGCAGGCGAAAAGTAAATTGAACTCTCTTTTCTGGCAGATGAACAAATATCTATATCACAAAATTTTTTCATCTCACTATTGCTTCCAAGTATGACCAAGTATGTTCAATAGAATTATATATTTATAATCCAATTCTGTCCTATTTACAGGAACTCTCGTATATATTTGTAGGGCTGTGAAGAATTATATTCTCAATTTACAAGAAATTTTTAAATATACTTGCCTGTTTTTAATTGGGTCCATATTTTTCTTAGTGCTAATGAAACATTTCTTCCAATTAGAATATAAGCTCATTGAGGTCAAGTTTTTTTTTTATTTCCTTCATATTTCTAGTTTCTAGTTGGTAATCAATGCTGAATAGTCATAAACTTCAGTAGTGCGAAGTTATAGGCAAAAAAAAAAAAAAAAAAGGGAAAAAAAACTAACATGATCTTGAACTGTATGCATTAAGAGGAGCATAGTTTCCAGGAAAGGAGAGGGGATAGTTCAGCTTTACTCTTTCCTTATTGGATTTTATCTTGACCATGATGGTAAGTTCTAGGTGCTGCATTAATAAATAAATAAGCAAACAAACACAAATGATTGAATGGATAAATAAATGGATTCTAGATTATTCATAGCAAAGTGATTATTATGGCAAAAGGCTTCCTTGAGGTAATGCTATAAGGTGATTTGTTGAAATAACTGAGCATGAAAAAATAAAAGGTATCTGATAGGTATCTTCAAATATTTGAAAAATTACCAAAGTAGAGTTTAGAATTGTTTTCCGTGACTTCACAGAACAGCGAAGTTCTAAAGAAAGGTAAATTTAAATTTGATGTCTGGAAAAACTTCTTAGCAATTTGAACAGTCTATAAGAGGAATAGATTGCCTTGGATGGTAATGAGTCTCCCCTTGTGGAAATCTTTAACAGAATATTGAAAAAAAAAAAAAAAACAGGTAGATTAATAGCAGATATTCCTTTCCTATTAGAATTGATCTAAATAGCTGCTGAGGTACTTTCAAAGTTTAAAAAGATTTTGAGGTCTCAAATTTTGTGATTTTAAGTGCAAAGCCATAAAGATACTGGCTAGTTAGTATTTAACATTTTCCAAAAAATGATGTTTCTCCTCTTTTCACTGAGGTCTTCAATATGTTTTTGGAATATTTTTGTATATTAAAAAATTATAGTAATGAAAAATAGGAATAAGGCTCTGTAGTTTCTGATGTTGTCTTAAATATACCATTTGTTGTTCCTTATTTTAGAATCTTCCCCTCTCTGAGATATTTGGAAAATTGAACTAATACTACTTTTAAACTGTTATTTCTAGTGTGGTCAAATCAATGACAAGAAAAAGAAATACTCAGATATTCCAATTGCTTTGTGATGTCATAAATGCAGGTACTGGATATTGTAGATTGTAGAAAAGTTAATGTAACCAATCTAGATCTATTCATTCTGTAAGTTATTTGGCCATGTCCTCCCATGAAATCATCATAAGAAATGCAGCATAATGAAGGCTTTGACATGCTAAAAATATCATCAAAATTAATGAGATGTCCTTTAATTATTTCTCACTTTTGCCACATAAAAAG
Organism: Antechinus flavipes; assembly: GCF_016432865.1. Taxonomy (NCBI): domain Eukaryota; kingdom Metazoa; phylum Chordata; class Mammalia; order Dasyuromorphia; family Dasyuridae; genus Antechinus; species Antechinus flavipes. The sequence goes on from NC_067398.1 coordinate 449,810,148, forward strand.
GAAGGAAGGAAGGAAGAAAGGAAGGAAGGAAGGAAGGAAGGAAGGAAGGAAGGAAGGAAGGAAGGAAGGAAGGAAGGAAGGAAGGAAGGAAGGAAGGAAGGAAAGAAGGAAGGAAGGAAGGAAGAAAACATTTACTAAATGCCTTCTGTGTGTCAGGCACTATGCTAAGAGATATACAGATATTATCTCATGATTCTCCATAACAACCGTGGGCAGTAAGTGCTATTATTATTCCCCCTTTTACAATAAAAGAAACTGAGATAAATAGAGGTCAAGTTACTAGCTAATAAGTATTGGAGGTTAAATGTGAATTTAGGTTTTCTGACTAAAGGCCAAGCCCTTTGTCTGCTGTATTACTTAGTTGCCGCAGGTAAAATGCTAGCAAATTTGTGGACTATTGCATAGTGGAAGGAAAATCACCTCCTGATTCTGAAAAGCATGTCTTTCTTAATGCAGCCCAAGACTACATTAATTCTTCTTCTTTTCATATCACTCTGTTGATTTATTATGACCTTGTGGTCTACTCATCCCTACAAATCTCTTCTGGAAAATTGCTGTTTAAGCAGGCCTTTTCCTTCTATCTGTGAACATGATTTTTTTAACTCAAATATAAGACTTCATCTTTACAGTCACACAGATGTGGAGTTGGAAGGAACCATATAAGCCATCTAGTTCACTCCCCTCAATTTACCAATGAGGAAATTTAGGTCCAGGAAAGTTGTTTTCTACTATCAGATTGATCAATCAATCTTTATCTTATTGGATTCAGTCCAATGATCAAACATGTCAAGATATTTTTTTTTGTATCTGACTCTATTAGCTGTCCATTCCTCCTTTGATATCTGTAATTTTGTTAAGAATTTATTCCATCAACTAAGTGGATGCCATCAATTGGAGAATGGCTGAATAAATTGTGGTATATGAATGTTATTATTATTATTAATATTATTATTCTGTAAGAAATGACCAGCAGAATGAATACAGAGAGTCCTGGAGACACTTACATGAACTGATGCTGAGTGAAATGAGTAGGATCAGGAGATCATTGTATACTTCAACAACAATACTGTATGAGGATCAATTCTGATGGACGTGGCCCTCTTCAACAATGAGATGAAGCAAATCAGTTCCAATAGGGCAGTAATGAATTGAACCAGCTACATCCAGTGAAAGAACTCTGGGAAATGAGTATGAACCACTACATAGCATTCCAAATCCCTCAATTTTTGTCTGCCTGCATTTTTGATTTCCTTCACAGGTTAATTATACACTATTTCAAAGCCCAATTCTTTTTGTACAGCAAAATAACTGTATGGACATGCATACATATATTGTATTTAACATATATAACATATATTGGTCAACCTGCCATCTGGGATAGGAGGTGGGGGGAAGGAAGGGAAAAATTGTAACAAAAGGTTTTGCAAATGTCAATGCTGAAAAATTAACCATGCATATATCTTGTAAATAAAAAAAAAAACTATAATAAAAAAAATAAAAAAAATTATTCCATCTTTGCTTTTATTTAAGTAATTGATGAAAACATCAACTAAAAATGAGGCCCTTCAGATTCATGGGCAGCTCCACTTAAGATTTCTTAACATTTAACTACTAGTAGTTGTTCTTTTTGCCCCCTCATTCAATCAGTTCCTAATCTATTATATTTTATTATAGTTTCATCTGTATCTTTTCAAATTGTCATAAGTATGAGATTTGTATCTACATCATTTCCATCATCTTATAAATCCTGTAAAAATGAAGTTGTCAATCTAGCATGATTTGTTGTTTAATAAAGCTATGCCAGCCCTGTGTAATAACTGTTCCCTTTTCTAGATTTAAAAAATTTGCTTCTCAGCCTCTTTAGCTTTCCATCAACTATAGATACTCATTATCCACTTCTTTAATAATCCATCTGCTCGAAGACTCTATTTTCTTGTTTTGACAGTCAATACAATATTTCCCTTTTCCCAGTCTTGAAGAATACTTACTGAATGAACAATTGGTTTATCTCTCTGTGAGGAGAGCAGTGATTTTGTTACTTTGTAGATATTACTTATTTATAGCAAAAGGAAAGGAAAGAGCTGCACAGCTGGGTGAATCTGTGGATTAAGAATACATATTTCTATGTTTGATTTTCCTCATAAATGATAATATTCTAAAAAGGCAGCATTAAGCCTGATACATTTTAAATAAATAATGTTATATCAAAGATAGAAAAACTATCTTACTGTGAAAATCACTACGATCTTTTTCTTATTTTCTCCCCACATTTAATTATTTAATTGCCATTGTCAAGGAATATAATACTTTTTTCCCAGTATTTTTGCCTTGTTTCAAATTAGATTGATTTTACTCTCCTATTCCCATATTTCAAATGTTAATTTTTCTTGATTATGTGTGAAATGAATTTATCTGTGGAGTAATCAATCAGTTCTGTCTTTCTCAGTTCACATCTGCAAGGGTTAGTTCTTTTTAAAAGTAAGACACAGTAAATTCCATAATCTGTGAAATAATTTTAGCCCAAATGAGTCTTTTCTGTCCTTTGTTCATGGAGACTGCCTGAAACAAGGCACATATGTTTCAATAGTAACTCTAGGTCCAGTGAGAAAAAGGGAATTTTGCAAACTACTTTTAATTAATCATATTTTTAAAAGTTTGAGTTCAATGGTGTTTACAGTAAGAAAAGAAATCTTATTTTATGAAGAGAACATTTCTTTATTTTTAGTGGACTCAATGCAAAGAGAAATTTGATCACTTTAATTAGTTAGAACAATCATTGATTTTCAGTGATGAAATGACTAGTTTTCTTGTTCAGCCTAAACCTGAAAAGAAATACTCTCTTAAAGTCTCATAACTTCTTTTAATTTAATACATATATAAAAATAACTATATTTTGGAAACAAGAATCTAAATATTAACTCAGACTTGCAAGGCACTTGAAGATTTACAAAATGTTTCCCAAATAACAACCCATGAGGTAGGAAATGCCAGTATCATTATTCCCATTTTACAGAAACAAGAAACTCAAACTAAAAAGGTTAACTGATTTACTTACAGTCACAGAGCTAGTAAGTGTTGGAACCCTTCACGATCTGGCTCCAGCCTGTGGTTCCAGATTTATTTCACATAATTCCCCTCCACAGACTCTATGTTCCCATCAAATTGGCCCGATCGCTATTTCTCACACTTTCCATTCCATCTTGGACCTCTGTGTCTTTGTCATCATGAGGTCATCTTTCTTGCATTGAAATGCACTCCTTCCTTATAACCTCCTCTTATAATCCCTGGTGTCCTTTAAAGCTCAGCTGAGGTGGTTCCTCCCTTAGGAAATTTTCTTGATACCTCTAGTTGTTTGCTCTCTCTCTTTTCACAAATTATTTTATATAGTTCTATTTTAAAAATATCTATTTGGAAGCTATATAGAGATAGATTGGAGAAGGAAAAGAATAGAAACATGAAAAATATTTAGGATTATATTACAAAAGCCTAATCAATAGAGTGAAGGGATTTTTACACCTACTAGCACCAAAAAAGCATATCTACTATACTCCACACTTTGAAAAGATTCAGCGATGTAAGAAATACTTCATCAAGAATAATTCTAAGCAGGATCTGTCCAGCAACAGAGAAAGGTGAAATATTCATAACTATTCTTTTAAAAAATGAAATAAAAACTAAACTTCTAGAATATATAAAAGGGATGGATATAGGACTTGGAGTCAGGACAACCTGGGTTCAAATCTCATCTCAGACATTTATCAAATCTCTGACCTTAAAGAAAGTCACTTAACCTCTTGGTTTTTTTTATTTTCTTCATCTATAAAATGAGAAAAATTGAATTTGTGGTTCCTCTCAATCTATCATCCTTGATTATATTCATGTACCATACACAATTGCAGCCAACTCAAAAAGTAAAGTCTTACTTCAAACAAAGAGTTGCGTACCTTGTAAATCTTTGCTCTCTTTTTGTTCCTTCACTATAATGGGAATTTTTCTTTTCTTATGGATAAGCAAACTATCTCTCTGGATGGTGTCAGTACTCTTATGTTCAGAATATTCAGGATTATTTTCTTTGTGACTTTTGGTTGTCCTCCAATACTATTTTTCCAAAGACAAAGAAATAAAGTTTGCCCTTGCTCATAGATATAAATCAATATGACATGGTTTGTAGCACTATTTATAAAGTTAGAAACAAATTGTGCTCAACAGTAAGACAATGGCCGATCAGATTATGTTATAATAAATGAAATATGATATTATTGCATGGAAAGAAACAGAAATATGAAGAATTAGAGTAAATATGGAAAGATAGATGGATGCATACTTTAATATAAGTCCATGTAGTTTACCTCAATAGAATTTAAGCTCAGGAACAATTTCATCTCTGTCTTTTTATCAACTCCTGCATGTGGCATAATAGCTGGCATATAATAAGTGATTAATAGCCTATTGATTGTTTAATTGGTTTGTGATGCAAAGTAAAGAAAATCTAACTATAAGATTTATATATGTCTTGATTAGAACTGTATAACTTCATACATTAATTGGCATAAAATAAAATTAGCTTATATACACCAGAAGACATTGTTATTATCTTATGGTTAAAGCACACATCTTTCCCCTAATTTTTTTTCTTTTTTATTAAAAGGGAATATTTCAATAGTATATGGCAGATCACATTATCAGTTGCAGAGTGTTTTGTTGAAATTTTTTCAGAGTTGCTCATTTGTGCATATGTTAATTCTGTTCATTGTTTTGAAACAATTAGTCAACAAAAAAGCCAATGCTTTTACATTCTAAAAAAAATTCTGAAGTATTTTCAATGCTATTTCTAATGTGGTCCCTCAAATGTCACTTCTATGCAGAGAGACTTTGGTTTGACTTGCAACCGTTGCAGAGACCAGTAGAGGGAAATCAAGCCCCAAGGTTGAGCAAAAGACAACTTAGTGTGTATTAGTTCAAATAGCTGAGGAAGTGCCAGGCTTGCCATGTTAGCTAGGGTTACTCATCTCCCTAAAGGTCTGGCTGAATGCAATAAAGAAATAGAAACTGTGGCATCTGAAGGATGGAGACAGGATTGAGGTTAGCAGAATAACAGAGTCCAAGTCAAAGCATACCCATGGTACCAAGAAGAGAAGAGTCAAGATGAACTCAAAATGAGAAGGGATTGAAGATAGCCTGGACCAAACTCATGCTGATAAAAAACAATTCTTATTTCATACTGGAACTTTAATATGAGTAAATTTATCACTATCAATTTAACCTGCTAATAAGAACAATTTATCAAGGAGCCCAGGTATTTGGAACTGAACTAATGTATTCCAATAATATCCAATCTGCATCTTGCAAAGACAAAAGCAGGGAGCTTTGAAGAAATAATGCTTCCAGCTTTCCAGTTATCTGTCATGGAGTTGACTGGAGTTAAAATATATTAAAAGGATATTTCAAGAACCTGCTGGAATGAAAAACTAATAGCAAGAGCTAACTTTTATATGGAATTTTAATGTTTGCAAAATATTAACATCTATATCTCATTTGATTTTCACAACATCCTTGAGAAGTAGATTCAACTTCATAGAAGTACATATATATATATATATGATATATATATGCATATATATGATATATATATATATATATGTATATATATCCATACAAGTTAAGCCAACGAAAACTCAACTTGCTAATGTTCACACCTGAGTAAGTGTCTGAGACTTGATTTGAATTCTGGTCTTCCAATTCTAATACTCTGTTACATAATCTTGCTGCCAAATGTTATCTTATTTGTTTTTTCTAACCAATTCTACTTTATTAGCCTCATTTTAAAAACTGAGGCTGAGAACTTAAATTATTTCTCCATGACAACACAGCAAGCAATCACGGAAGCTGAATCAAGTTTCTCCTACATCCTAAGTCTATCATGCTTCTTATTTGACCATACCACACATCACAAGAACAAAGCAAGCAGATCACTAATATGTCTTTTGAGTGATGAGCTTGAGCAGTTTGCATTCTTTTAATTAGGAATACCACTGTGGCATCCACATTCATCCCAGCAACCCACAACTCTGCAAGCCTAGTCCTGGCACAACCTTGCCACTTAACTGTGATCTAGAAAGGCAACTAATTTTCTTTAAATAGCCCTAAAAGACGCTTGAAGGGTAAACAGATTGCTTTGGACTATTTGAATCTCCCTTCCCCTTCCTTTTCCTCCTCTTCCTTCCCATTTCTCCTTTTTCCTTCTCCTTTCCTCTCTTCACACCCCTACTTATAAATCTCTCTTATCTCATGCAACACTTACTTAACATAAATTAAAGGGCCTTTTAGATGGCTTTGTGTGGATGGCCACCCCCAAGAAGAGGCGCACTATCGAAGTCAATCAGTTCAGGAGAAGAAACCCCAACAAGCTAATTAAAGTAAAGAACAACATCGACATGTGGCCTGAGTGTGGCCATCTGAAACAGAAGCACATCCTTTGCGGAACTTGATGCTGCAGGTGGGTTCCAAGGTGGGGCTTTTTTCATGAAAAGGTAGGGGGGAGGTTTGATCTGTTTGTTTTCTCTTTCCTTTCTGGCAGCATGGCCTAGTGGATAGGGCTTGGGCTGGAAAAACCAGGGCCAAGCCTCACCTTGGGGGACCCAGCCAAGTGACCCTATTTCTCTGCATCATCTTCTTCTGTAAAATTAAAGGATTGGGCTTAATCACAAATCTGTGATAGCACTCCTGATGTCAACTAAATGCGATCTGAGTGCAGAATCAGTGATCTAATGCTGACATTTGCAAAGGTCTGACTTCCTGGGGAAATGTTTATTTTGTTGATGTCAACCTATTTGATTTTAAAATTTCTGTGAAATGGGGAAATTCAATTTTTGGCAGAATCACTTTTGGAACATCAGTTACTTTTACACAATAAATCCTGTGTCTTATACTTAAAATTTTGGATAAAATTTGAAACAGTGTCAATGATAATGTATCTTAGTTGGCAGAAAAATTAAGAAAAGAAAAAAATCTAAGATAATTAAAGTCAAAGGAATGAAAAAAGGTCTCATCTTCTTTATGACAGCCTAATTTTAATTCTACAAATATTTATGAAGTACTTACTATATGCAGAAGGTATTCTAAGCCCTGGTGGTTGACTGATTAAAGCAATTACTACTACTATTAATAATAATAGGTAGCATTTATAGAGTACCTATTATGTGCCAGGCATTATGCTAAACAGTTTACAAATATTATCACATTTGATTCTCATAAGACTCCTGGAGTGTTATTATCTTCCTCCACTTTATAATTGAGGAAACTGAGGCAAACAATTTAAGTGACTTGTCCATGATCACGCCACTAGTAAATACTTCAGGCCGAATTTGAACTTATGTCTCCTGACTCCAGGCCTGGTACTCTTTCTCCTGAGCCACACAGCTGCCTCATTATACTCATAGTATTTTAACATGCTGCATAGGAACTTTTAGAGCTAAAAGGGAACCTCAATGGGCATGTTGTCTCTTCCCTCTTCATTTCCTCATATTACAGGCAAAGAAACTGAGACCAGGGAAAATCGCATGACATACCCAAGCTTGATGAAGTAATGAACATCATGAAATAGAAGGTGATCGCTGGTTGTCTGGCTTTAGAGTCAATAATTAGTCTTAACACCATACTACAATTCAAGAAAAAGCATTTTTCTTTTATCCTAAAATGTTTTTTTGGGAAATTCTCATGATTATGTCTGGGCAGAGTCCAAGACATGCTAAGGATACTAGATAGCTGGAATGTCTCTAATATAATCAAATTATCACATTTCTCATTGGGTTTCATTGATCATAATAATAAATTAACATTTGCATAGAAGCAGCATGGTTTAATGGAAAGAGTTCTGGGTTGGAACTGTGCAATCTCAGTTTAAAATTTTATTTCTAACTTGAATAAGCTATATATTCATGGAAAAATCATTTCACCTTTCTGATACTGTTTCTCATTTGTAAAATAAAGTTATAATACCTGTGGTGCTAATGTTACAGGGTTGTTTTGGAGATTCAATAAGACAATGGGTGCAATATGCCTTATCTGTGGAACCATAAGGCATTTCTATACATTTAAACCTCCTAACAAGCATTTATTTCTGTCTGGATTGGGAACTTACTGTATATAAATTCACAGTATACATTGAGTATGTATCAGAAGTGACTACTGAATCCAGATCTTCCAAATTATGAGATCAGATATCTATCCATTATACCATACTAACTCTTGGTGTGAAAATTATCATCTCTATTTTATGTTGCTATTGGGTCATTTCAGTGATGTCTGACTCTTTATGACTCTGTTTGGGTTTTCTTAGCAAAAATACTGGAATGGGTTGTTATTTCCTTCTCCAGATCATTTTACAGATGAGGAAAGTGGATAAAAAGGGTTAAAGGACTTGCTGAGGGTCACACAGTTATCAAAGCCAGATTCAAACTGGCTTTCTATCCTCTGCACCACCTAACTCTTTGTTTTACAGATGAGTAAATTAAGATTTACTTTTCAACCCTATGAGGTAAATTATACTTTATTATTATATGAATTTTATAGATTAAAAAACTTATACCCAGACAAGTTTAAGTAGCTTATTTAAAGTCATGCAACTGCTTAGTGACAGAACTAGGTCTCAGACCCAGATCTTTCTTTCCTCAAATTTAGTGTTCTTTCCACTAACTATGCTGTATTGTCACAAATAGGACTACAAGAGACTTCATTTTGCCTAATGGCCATCACAATTATAAAAACCCCTACAATATTTGGACAAATAAGAGCACCTAAAAACAATGAGCCAAACCTGTCCTTAAGCCTTTCTTTCTAAAAACAAGGAAACTGTCCATATAAAGGAGCTGCTTTCATATAAAAGAAGAAAGTGTATACATAAGAACAAAAACTCCAAACTTGACTGCTATCTTTCTTGAGTCCTTACTGTAAAACAATAATTTTCAGAACGTACTGCCAGGCCCTAGGGAAAAACAAATTCTTTTTTGTTGTTGTTGTTGTTGTTTTTTAAGAGAATTATTGTTCGTATTAGAATTTTTTCTTACTGTTGTGCTCATGTTCTACATAAGCCATGATTGCATGTACACCTGCAGATTCAGTCAGTTTGCAAAACTGGCTTCCCAAGTTAATGACGTATTTTTTCTGCTTAAAAAAAACCCCAACATCTTTCCCAAAGACCAACATCTGTCTGAGATCAGCATATTCATCATCTAGATCTCACTGTTCTAAGGCTGGGCACTTAATTTTCCCTTGGGTAAACAGAGCCAATAATGGATAAATAGGCAAGGCTCAAATGTCTTTAAACTATCAGGGGGAGTTGTGACTGCTGACTTTAATCCTCATCAGAAGTGAGAAAGAACAAGGAGTAAAGAATTATGACAGAGGAGTTCTGAATTGTTAGTGAAGAGGTAGGGATATATTTCATGCCACTTCTGGTATAATGTGTTGGAAAAGCTCCGTGAGGGAGGCCTGGAAACAGATATTAAATATATTTCAATATTAAAACTATGTTATTCAAGCAATGTTTACTTTTTTGTCATAAATAATTAGAAGTGGGACATCTTTTTACAAGCTAGTCACTCTGAAACAATGTGTTTAAAATAAAAGCTTTCCTGGATTATTATACCCCATATGTCATCTGATCAACATTATTACTCAATAATAGATATAATACTTTAGAATCATACTTTACCAGCAAATCAGGAATCTTGCTATGATTTGGCAAATTGCCTGTCCAGTTCTTGCTCCTAAAGGCTCAATTATATATCTCATTGTCTTTTTGCCTAAGGTAGTATTCTTGTAGAACCAATTAATGGGTATTAGAGAATTTCTGTAATTGCAACCTAAAACGAGTTCCAACAGGAAGATGAACTTTGGACACTCTTGGCCTTTTAGTCCAAGGTTGCCATTCCAGTGGCTAAGCAAATCCCATGGGGGAAACACACAGCCCATGTTTCTCTTTCAAGCAGAGATCCATGGTTATGAATCTTTAATCCTCCTGGGAATGAACATTTTAGATTAGAAGAAACCATCTTTCATTAATTTCTGCCTAACCTTTTCCTTAAACATGTAAGGTTTTCTAAGCTCTATTTCATTTACTCCAGTTTGAGTTTATTATCTCATAATGTCAAATCCTTGCTTTTCTTATTTGTTTTGGGAAAAAATGTAACTTTACAGATCACAGAGTTAAAATTCCACATACAGCATCACTTTTGTTCTCCTTATTTAGGAAAAAAAATATAAAAATTTTTCCAATGGTTTTCCCTTACTTCCCCCTCCCCAATAATAGCAGTCCCTTCTCTGCCAACTTTTTCTCATGCAAATGATGTGCATTATACACATGCCTTAGCCATCTTTACAGACCTATAGATAAAGAACATAAGGTTATGAAAACATTGTTAAGGGAATTGGGGGAGAGATTAATGCAAGTCAACACAGTTAAAAACAAACAAAAAAATAAAACAAAAAAAAATAACAAGGGATTTGGATTCACAGAAAATGTGAATCCTCTTTCTATCAGTATGACAAATTGGACAAATCACTTTCCCTCTCTAGCTTTCAGTTTCCTCAGTTTCCTGAGAAGTAGTCGCATTTCTTCTAAAGTCTCTTGAACACTGAATCTATGACAATATGATTCTAATACATATTATTTAGGAGGTATACTGAGCATAGAGGGGTAGTTAATAATTGTTTGCAGAAATATGTGAATTGACATATAGAGACAACCATAAAGTGTCTCTCCTACCTTGATAAACTGAGTTTTCATCCCTTTCAGAGCAGCCTTAGAATCTATAATGCAAATAAAACAGTAAAGTGCAATATGAATAAAATTTTCTAAAAATGTAAGATCACAGATTAAGAACTTCAAGAGATCTCAAAAAATGTCTAGGCAGCCCCTCATATCCCAGATTAGTACCTACTATATGTTAGGTGATGGGATTCTAAAATTAAAATGAGGTAGTTATGGTCCTCAATGAGTGTGCATCCTAGAAGGAAGGAAGACTAAATATACATATATAGGCTAAAAAATACAAAGGAAACAATTTTTTTTAAAAAAGCAAAGGGGAAGAAATAGCTGGAGGAATAGGAAAGGCCTGATATAGAATGTGAAATTTCAGTTGAGATTTCAAGGAAACTAGAGAGTCGAAGAAAAGATAAAGGGGAACAACATTCCAAGGGTTAGTGATAATACCATCTAAATTAACTTATTTATTCAGTGTTATAACATTCAAACTAGCAAACGGTCTTTTTGTAGAGCTATTAAAATAAGGAAGCTTGTAGCAACAAAAATCTTTTTTTTTTCTTTTTCTTTTTCTTTTTTTTTTTGGTAATGCAAAGGAAGAAGGCTTCACAATAGTGGCTTTCAAAATATAATGTGAAGTAATAATCTTCAAAACTGGTACTGGCTGGGGCTGGGGGAGGAGAAAAGAGACAGGAAGAGGCAGGGATAGAAGGAAGAGGGGAGTGAAAGGAAAAAGAAAGAAGGAAAGAAAGAAAGAAAGAAAGAAAGAAAGAAGGAAGGAAGGAAGGAAGGAAGGAAGGAAGGAAGGAAGGAAGGAAGGAAGGAAGGAAGGAAGGAAGAAAGAAAGAAAGAAAGAAAGAAAGAAAGAAGGAAGGAAGGAAGGAAGAAGGAAGGAAGGAAGGAAGGAAGAAGGAAGGAAGGAAGGGAGGGAGGGAGGAAGGAAGGAAGGAAGGGACAGAGAGATGAAGGAGGGAGAGAAGGAGGGATGGGGGAGATAGGGAAAGACAGAGAGTAAGAGAGAGAGACACACACAGAGACACAGAAAGACAGAGACAGAGACAAACAGACAAAAACAGAGACAGAAAGACAGAAACAGAGAGAGAAGAAAGAAAAATAGAGAAAGAGAGACAGAGACAGAAAGACAAAGAGAATGAATTCGCATATTTGTCTTATTCTATACTTGAATAGTAACATCCTCAATAATAGTCTCCATTCAAAACTTCCGGAAAAGAGATCCCACTATTTCATGAGGCAGCTCATTCTTTATTTACATAACTCCAATAGTATTATTTTTTCTTTCATTAAGTTGAAATTGGCCCCTTTGGAGCTTTCACCATTGTACCACTTAACTCCTCAAGGCTACCAGAGCAGTGGAATGACATTTTAATGATAGCACTCCAAATACTTAAAGACATTTATCCTATCACCCTTGAATCTTCTCTTTTCCAGGGTAAACAAACATCACAAGTACCTTCAAAGATTTTCTCATGACATGAGAGAATCTGATCAACTAGATTTAGTTTGTCAACTGTCTTCCTCAAATGTGGAGCTTATAAATCAACAAAATCCAGATCTCTTCTGTAGGCACTAATACTAGTCATGACTTCCCCTTATCTTATATTTTGCAATTGATTTTTTCTGACTTAAGTTAAAGTGTAAGATGATTTCTATTCAATTGTGATCTACCCTTACTAAAATCCTATTGAAATATTAACATTATGTCAAAGAGGAGAATTGCTGTTTTTGAAGGCTCTTTGTCAGTAGAAGCTCTGTTGTTGTTGTTGTTGTTGTTGTTGTTGTGTTGTTGTTGTTGTTGTTGTTGTTGTGTAGTTTTAGGCATGCCAAATTCTTTGTGAACTTTTTTGGGGTTTTCTTGGCAAAGATGCTGTAGTGATTTGCCATTTCTTTCCCCAGTTCATTTTATACATGAAGAAACTGAGGCAAGCAGAATTGAGTGACTGGCCCAGAATCACAGATTTGAACTCAGGAAGATAGGTTTTTCCAACCTCAAGCCTGGAACTCTATCCACTCTGGGTATATTGCCAAGAATGGACCCAGTGATTGACTATGGGGTTATTGTCCAAAGCAAAAGGTTTGAAAAAAGTGCAAAGTTGTTGAAAGATAACTCTTTAGGAAGGCATGAGGAGAGCAAATGGGCTTTGAGAAAAGAGTAAGATTGGAATTATTTATGTTTGTGTTTTCATTATTTCCTTCTGTGCATTTATTTTGAATTGATTTCCCCTGTAGATATTATAAAATTCTACCCATCCTTTCTATTATTATTTTTAGAAGTGTATTCTCCCCAGTTATAAATTTGTGCTACTCCTCTTACTTTGTCATAAACTTTAATATGTAATGGCCATGAGACTTACATGAACTGATGCTAAGTGAAATGAGCAGAACCAGGAGATCATTATACACTTCGACAACGATATTGTATGAGGACATATTTTGATGGAAGTGGATTTCTTTGACAAAGAGACCTAACTGAGTTTCAATTGATAAATGATGGACAGAAGCAGCTACACCCAAAGAAAGAACACTGGGAAACGAATGTGAACTATCTGCATTTTTGTTTTTCTTCCCGGGTTATTTATACCTTCTGAATCCAATTCTCCCTGTGCAACAAAAGAACTGTTCGGTTCTGCAAACATATATTGTATCTAGGATATACTGCAACATATCCAACATATATAGGACTGCTTGCCATCTAGGGGAGGGGGTGAAGGGAGGGAGGGGAAAAATCCGAACAGAAACGAGTGCAAGGGATAATGTTGTAAAAAAATTTGATGGATTCTGTCAATATAAAGTAATTATTAAATAAAAACTAAAAAAAAATATGTAATGGCCATTTCCTTTCATGATATCAAAAAATTTTTACACAACTAAATTTGTGGTCTGTTTCTAGACTCTGATTTTCATTTCCTTCTCACTTCTATATGATCCTTACTCTACCACACTACAATGTTTCCTGGATTTGTTCACATAAATGTATATTTTCTAAATATATAAAGCAATGTCACTGTCTGCTTTAATTATTCGTTCTTTTTAAAGTATATTTGTATATAACCATATTCCAGTTATGAGTCTCTTCCAACTAACGCTTATTGGTACACAAAGACATTTACTTCTTTGAGTTAATATCTTTACTTCACCTAGTTTATTAGCTTTTGTAATCTATAAAAGGGCATGTGTTTTGTTACTTTCCATTCTCTTGAATATTTTAGAAGCTTCTGACCATCTCCACATAGAATTTTCTGTTTTAATTCCTACATTTTTTGCTATCTGGCTTGGCAGATAAAAAGGGGAAGTTTTCTCCTCTCTTAATTTTCAGTTTAAAAGCATCTGATCAGATTTGTAGTTGTCCAAGAAAGTATGCTATTACTACAGTCATGACTGCTAGTAATATCTCATCTTTTCAACAACTAAAATCCTGGTCCAGAAATTGAACTCCCATTCTCAGATATCATTTCCTTTCAAAATCTGCTTCTCTTTGTTAAACTCCCTACCTTCAAATAGCAACAGTGATGGATTGTTACCTAAGTCCCTAAAACCTGCAGTCCAACCCTCAATTTCTACCTTCATGCATATCCATATCTTTGTAATCCCTGAGATCATACCTCCTATGATGAGAAATTTACTATTCAACAAAGCAGCCCATTCCATTGTTTGACAGATCTCATCATCTATTTTTTTAATTGAATGAAGTTTGACTTATCATTAAAATGATAAGAAAAAAAGCGGGGTCAGGAAAGAAACATATATAAACTATATATTTATTATCCATTTCTTTTAGTGCTTAAAGAGAAATAAGATAAACATAACTCTTGTAAACACCCACAGAGAATGAAAAATAAATGTATGCCAAGTAATTTAAATTATTTTTTAATTGTAGATCTCATGGTGTAAGGAATTCCCTGTGAGGAAGCTCCCTCTATAATAGAGATTGGCCTGGGACACTAGTGATTTACCTAAAGTCACATGGCTAGTGGGTTTAAGGCAGGAGTTGAAAGAGGTCTTTTTGATTTCAAGGCCTACATTCTATCTACTGTGCCAGATCAAAATGCATTGTATACTACTATCATTCCAGACAGTCATTTATGTTTTGTTTTATCAAGATATGAAATAAAGGAAAATGAATTGATTCTGACAAAGGTCACCCTTGAAAGAATGCAGTGAAATATTTCTTTCCTTACCAATTTCTACTAGGTCTGTGTGTAGCTATTTAATTTTCCAAATTCATAGCCATGTCTTTTTCAAGAATCCTTTCAGATAGTCTTTCTCTTAGCTTCAGCTGTCTTTCAAAATTCAATTTATGTGAGATACATTCATATTGTTTCCTACACCTGAATTTTTCAGAATAAATAACAGATTTATTCAAGGATATTAAAAACTGCTTGTCTTATTAGTTTATAATTGTCTAGGAATGATAGAAGATTCTGATCCTACAATTTGATTTGTCAGCCTACCCTCCTTCAAAAAAAATCTATTGCTTGAGAAGGAAAGGTGAGAAAGATCCTTATTTTGGGAAAAGTATGAAAACTTTGAATATTTAAGTGACTGAGAGAATCCTTCCATCACTCCTCAGACATTTCCATATTGTGTGATTCTACTAAGGTCACAACTTCTGTAAGCTATAGTTTCATCATTTGTAAAATGGAAATAATAATTATATATTTCAAATGATTGATTTTAAGAAAGGAATTTATAAATGATTAAGAACTATCTAAATATGATATTTTAATAATATGATAATTATTCTTAGATTCTATTTTGTGTCCCCTTTAGCCAGTCAGACAGCTCCATCATGTTGATTGACTGTGCTATGGATTAAGTCACCATCCCTCTGACTCCCTGTTTTACCCAGCTTTTACTCCCATATGTGAATTGTCTCTCTCCAGTAGAACAAAAGTTCCATCAAGGAAAAAAAAGAACCCTTTCAGAAATCTCTTGACTCATTCCATAGTATAAAAGGATCATTTTCAAACAATTCTAATTCATCTTCAATCACTGATTCTCCAATCCTATTTTCCAGGACCACTGTCCAAGATCCAAAGTCCATATGCCTACTACTTCATCTTTATTCTGATTAT
Source organism: Antechinus flavipes (assembly GCF_016432865.1). Classification (NCBI taxonomy): domain Eukaryota; kingdom Metazoa; phylum Chordata; class Mammalia; order Dasyuromorphia; family Dasyuridae; genus Antechinus; species Antechinus flavipes. The sequence goes on from NC_067398.1 coordinate 449,826,003, forward strand.
TCCTATGTTAATGTGTCTGGGATAATTTTCCTGGACATTCCATTTTTATACTAGCCTCGATATCTCCAAAACTGAGATTATTGTCTCTCCCTTAAAAATCTATTCTTTCTTATAACTTGATCATTGTCATTGTCAATATACTCCCTACTTAATCTTCTAGGTTCTAAATGTTTTTACTATCTTTCAACCTTCTATCGTATTTAATCTAACAAATTAGTAAGTTCTATTAATTCTACTTCTACTACTACATTTTCTGCTTCTCTTTATTCCCAGTCCTGATAATGTAAGTATCATTCAGATACTTCTAAAAAATCCAATCTCATCTTAATAATCATTCCTACATGAAGTTCCCAAAGTTTGTGCTTATGTTGTATCCTATCATTTTAGCTTAAATTCTTTAAAGGGAGGACTAAGTCTTAGCTCAACTGATAATACCTAGTACCCTGTCTTTCACACGATAGGTGCTTTAAATGTCTGTGCAATGCAACTCTTGAAATTCAATTCTTGAGGGAAAGTCATCTATTTGGTTCTTAGAAATGTCAGGAGATTTCTTGCTGTTAAACATGAGACAGCATCACCTTTATTTAGCAATTCTTTCTTGTGCCTAATCCAAATCCCTCTTTCTATGTCTTAAGCCTAGTCATCAAGGGAAAGAGTGAACAGCTGGATATCATCTTCTAACTCTTCCACTGTGACCTAAGAGAACTTCAGCCCTTATTTGTCAGTGTATCACATTGTCTAAATTCCTTGTGGAGATTTCATTTTCTATGATCCTGATTCTCACTCTACAACTTCTAAATTATCTTCTCTAAGATATGACAGTGTTCAAATTTTTAGGGAAAGAATATAAAAGACTCAAACTTATAAAAATATCTCCACTTTCCACATAGGCTTCAACAGAAGTAAGATGGTTTTAACAGCAACTAATGCTGCTTTAATGATGCTAATATTTTCTACAAATTCTTTTTTTAAAACTGAGTCTTAGCACAAGATGGGATCACAATACACCAGAAAGAGGATTTCCATCAACTTCAATACAATCTGATGCTGACCACACCAGAAATCTCATGGAACATATGTCTAGAAGATTAAGGAGAATATTCTGAGTTGATCAATAAAAGCTCTCCCTCTGCTATATGGTATTTTGAGTTCTTTATTGAGAGAGAGGGTAAATATATTGGGTAGTATTCCCAGATCAGTAATTTTACATTTTGGTTCACTTGAAGAGTTGCTGGGGGTAGAGATAAGAAGGCTATCATCCATTAAGGATCCCCAGTTCATTGAGTTGAATCCTGATAAGATAGATTATGTACTTATCTCACCACCCTGGTTTGCCTCTTCAGCTAGTCCATATTTCTCCCAAAATATAATGCTTAAAATTGAATTCAATAATCAACCTGTGATTTCATCAGTATATGTTTCTCCCTTATTCTGGTGTGTTATTTTTTTTTTTTTTATGAAGCCTAGAATAGCATTTTTTTAGTGTAGTTTTCTAAAGTAATGGTGTGAAACTCAAAGAGAAATGGGAGTAACTAATCTATACCTAAGGATCCTTGTATTCTACATATTAACTTAGTTTGTAAATTGATATTACTATTATTTATTGCATTATTATTTATTTTGTAAAAAATTTACCAATTAAATTTAAATTTGGTTTGTGGTGTTTGGGAATGTTTGGGTCATATGTTTGGATCACACAAAGAAGTCCTGGTCACCCAAAAATACCCAAATCTTTTTCAGATAAAGATTGTACTTCTAGAATCTTAGATTTTAAGTCTTCGTTTTTAGAACCCAAGAATAAAATTTTGCATTTATTCCTTTTGAATTTCACCTTATTAAATTTGGCATATGTTTTCATCTATTAAGGTCATTCTAGATCAAATAAAGGAATGAAAAACCTTTTTAAATGTTTATTGTATGCTAAATCCTGATATGAGTGCAAAATCAAAACCATCCCTGACCTCAAGGAGCTTTCTAATAGGGGAGATAATACATAGATAATAGTAATTATCAGGGACGAGATCTATGATCTAGAAAGTTGTAGAGATCTGAAACTCTGAAAAGGTGTACTTGAATCGGAGAGCAGAGCACTTATGGCTAATTACCTATTTCATATAAGATAATGGTTCTATATACATATATTTAGATGAGATGGTGATGTGTTGGCTTTCCTCACCATTGGTGCTTGCTGACTGTTTGGTGGTGAGGTAATTGTAGGCAAGGATTGGAGGGCTGAGGGAAGGTCAGAATCACTCTGCCACAGGAGAAGGAGGAGGAGAGAGACTTAAAGCTCCAGACTCCAGGGTCCAGGATTCATCTTTGGCAAGCCGTGTGGCAGCTTGCCTGCCTCCTTCACTTCTCCCCCTAAAGACCAAGGACTTTGATTGATTTTGACTGATCCTGAGGCCCTCCAGAGAGCTAGTCTGGACATTATAGAAAGTCATAAAAGATGAACAATGAAAATAATAGAGCTGCCCATGAGCACACTCTTTTCCAGAGAGAATAGTAGTTGTGATTTCATTAGAGTTCTCAGAAAAAAATTTGAAAGGTGGGATGAGTACAGGAGAAAGTAGCAACAAGAGTGTGGCAAGATAATAAATGGCCAGGGTAAAAATGAGGACTCAAGGAAGGAAGGAGTCAATGGATCTTCTCATGCATAATCTCTGATGGTCTAGTTTAGAAGTCAGGATAATAACAGCAGAAGCAGTAGAGTCAAAATGAGTAAAAATAAGAATTTGTCATACAGTGTGTTCACTATCCATTTATGTTGTTTGAGAATTTGACAGGCCAATTCTGTCTTTATCTGTATCATCAATAAAAATGTTGCCATAAGGTTAAGGACAAATCCCTGTGTCACCCCACCGGAGACTTCTCTCCAAGTTGATTTTCACCCATTCCTTCTTTAAGATTATGAATCTTTCTCTCTCTCTCTCTCTCTCTCTCTCTCTCTCTCTCTCTCTCTCTCTGTGTGTGTGTGTGTGTGTGTGTGTGTGTGTGTGTGCTGCTTTACCTTGTCCTTGTCCTTTTCAACCTATACCACACTGGGCAATTCATTCTACCTGAGTTTTAGTTTCTTCAATAAGATTTTATCGTCGTATCTTCAGAATTTAGCATAGAGACCTGCTATAGAGTAAGTACTTAGCAAATGTTTATTGAATGCAGATTTAATTAACTAATGATTAAGGTTCCCAGAAGTCTAAAATTTTATGATTTTGTGTATTGTGTTAAACCAGTTCTAGAAGTTAGAAATAAGAAATTCATAATAACACAAGAAAGGAAATAATTAATTTGATTATTAATGTAAAAATGAATTTAATTTGATATTAGAGGCAAAGAGAATGTTCTCACATATACATAATCACATAGATAATTCTTTATATATGTGTATATATATATACATGTATATTTATTAACTCTCTTCTAGAGATTTTATCTCAATTAATGAAAACTAAGGTAGATTAACTTTTGTGGTTGTCATCTTACCGTATTTTGTTTTTGTTTTTTGTTTTTTGTTTTTACTTTTTTTGCAAGGCAACAGGGATTAAGTGACTTGGTCAGGATCACACAACTAGTACCTGAGGCCATACTTAACTTAAGTCCTACTGATTTCAGGGCTGGTGCTCTATTCAGTGTATCATACAGTTGCCCCTATTATATGTTGAGAAAAGCAACTGGTTCAATGGATGCAGAGCTAGCTCTGGAGGTGAACTACCTGGTTCCAGTCCTGACTCTGACTTATATTAGATATATAATCATCTCTAGGCAAGACAATCACTTAATTTCTTAATGCCCCAGCAACTAATTAACCTGATAAAAAGTAAGTTTCTTGAGGGCATGGACTAGTTTATTTTTGGTTTCATATCCCCAATATCTAGGATTTCTCTTCTTTCTCTCTTCTGTCTTCCCCTGCTAACCCCTTCAGTAATAGAATCATAGAACCTCAGAGACAGCAGGGTGGTACCATGGTGCACAGAGTATGAGCTTGGAGTCAGGAAGATTCATCTTCCTGAGTTCAAACCTGGCCTCAGACACTTACTGTGTAACCTTGGGCAAGTCACTTAATCCTGTTTGCATCAGTTTCCTTATATGTAACATCAGTTTAAGAAGCAAATGGTAAAACTAAATGAGATCACAAGGAGTAAGATATAACTGAAAAATAACTGAATATTATATGCATATCAGGCATGGCATAGAGCATGCAGGATAGAAGATTGTCCTTGAAGAAGGTGTAGGTTTAAGGTTTATGTCCTTTCTCTTATACAAAATCTGAGTAATCACAAAAGTCACTTTCATTGTCTCCTGAGGGAAATCCCCTGATTTTTCTCTAATCTAACTCACTTTTCACTATAATTCAATTCTTTGAACTCCATTTGAACTACAATTCAGTTCTGCCATATCCATCTTGAATTGTAGTAACTTCTGTCAGTTTGTTCTCTAATTGAGGGGAAAAAGTCCTCCTCAACTAACATCCAACTTTGCAGCACAAAGAATTGACTAACCTTGAGCTAACAGCATATACACTCAGGGAAGTGCCTTAAATGAGAATGAGGCAATAGCCCCAGTGCGCTTGAGGTACTGCCAAGGCATGAGTGAAAGAAAAGTTTGCTCTTACTGAAAAATCCTTCTTCTTCTGAGAATAAAAATAAAAATAAACAAACAAAAATTACAATAATTATATGCTTTTTAAAAATTTTTTTAAAGTTGTTTAACTAAATCTCCATAATATGTCAATTGTTGAGAAACTGCACATGTTTTGTTACAGTGCCTAATAAAAATAATTATCATCATCATAATAATAGAATTATTGCCTGGAATATGTTTGCTAAAAATAGAAGCTAAAAGTAGACTTTCTTGCTGAAGCATATTTCCCTGAAATCAGGGTCAGAATGTACTTCCATTGAGTCAAGGAAACTAAATTTCTTAAACCACAGACATAGCAGCTCCAAAAGCTTCTGACGCGGCAGTATCAGACATTGACTTATATTTATAATTTAGTGGGCTCAAATATACAGAATAGGATGTGTTGAATTGTATCCAATCATAGACAGTCTTGTCTTTTTGTTGTCTAATAAAGAAGAGAGAGGATGTTTTTCTTGGATAGAGTCGGCATGTGTATTTTAAATTCCCCCACTGTTATTCACTATTAGGTTCAACTGAGGTAAAACAGTGGGAATTTGGGAGGAGACTGATTAATTATAGAGCCTTATCAAAAGATGGAAAAGACAAGGTCCAAGTTAAGTTAAATTTATTTCCAAAAATAAAACACACCAATCTTTTTCATTTATGTGAAGAGTAATGCTAAGTTCTTGACTCCAAATTCAAGAATTGTCACTTACAAGACTAACCCTCTGTGAAGTTAAAGAATAAGTAATAGTTTATTTTCAAAAGACTCCTCACTTGCATTTTTGTACTCCCTCCACCCTTTTCAAGATTTTAACTATAAGAATCTGAGGAATCCATTTTATCTCTGAGGGTATAAAATGAGGGAGATTGGCAAGATGATTTCTTTTGTCTATCAGTTTTAGGATTCTGAAATTCACTCTTTGTGTTCTTTTTGTATCTTTCTTCTTTCCTTTCTCAGGGGCCACACATGTTACTTTTTTGTTGAGTAAAAAAGAATTATAATAAACCAGTTCACTTATTATTCAGTCATTTCAATAGTGTCTAATGCTTCATAAATCCATTTGGGATTTTTCTGTCAAAGATGCTGTAATGGTTTTCCATTCCTTCTACAACTTATTTTACAGATGAAGAAACAAACAAATAGGATTAAGTGACTCACCCAGAATCACACAGCTAGTAAGTCTTTGAGGTCAAATTTGAACTCAGGTCTTCTTGACTCTAGCTTGAGGAAGTGGATCTTTACAATGTATAGCAAATTGAACAGCTGGGGATTACATTTAGTGATAACTCCAAATTATTAGAAAGTTTGTTGTTTTTTCATTGAGTCTAAAACAATCTCTTTGCAACTTCTGGACATTAGTCCTAGTTCTTCCTTCCTTGTCTCAGTTTTACATATTTGAAGATAGTTGTTTCATTTTCTTTTGAAATCTCCTACTCCTTTCCCCTAAGATTTCTCTTCTCTATGTATAAATATTTTTTAGATGATTTCTTGATAGTCTCAGCATCGTCCTTTTGCTTCTTCTCTGTATTTTCTTCATCTTGTCAATGAATTCAACACAGTTATCTAAACTAAGGCAGAGTACAGAAGGACTATTATTTTCCTTAATGTGGACACTCAGAGGCAGCTAGCTAGCATGGCAGATAGAGTGTGAAACTTGCAATCAAGACCACCTGAAATCAAATGGCTTCAGACACTTATTAGCTGTGTCACTCTGGACAATTTACTTCAGAGCTGTTTACCTTAGTTTCTTCAATTGTAAAATGGAGACAATAATAGCATTTACTTTCCAATATTGTTGGAAGGATCAAATGAGATCATACTTATAAAACACTTAACTCCATGCCTGACATGTGGTAAGTCCTTAATAAATGCCATTTCTTTCTTCCCTTAATGTAACCATTAGCTCTCTTGCTTTTCATTGTAAACTGTGCATTCATATTGAATGTATAGTCCACATTAAGATTCCCCACATTTTTTTCCTGACACAAAATGCTGACAAGTTGTATTTTCCTTAACAGCTGTAACAGCTGGCATTTATATAGTTCTTTATAGTTTGTGAAGTACTTTATATAAATTACCTCATTTGACCCTCCATTATAAACCTTTAAGGTATATGCTATTGGAAACTAAGCTTACAAGAAATTAAATGACTTTCCTAGGATTATACAGATACCAGATATCTGAGATCACATAATGAACTCAAATCATCCTCCTAGTCTAGCATCATCTACTGTATCACTTACTTATTGAGTAGTCTTGTAGTCTTAGTATCATATATTAAGATGTTGGGCTCCAATGGTTTAGGTTTAGTAAAACAAAATTAGCAATTCACTTCTCAAGTCTTACTCTATCATGATAAGAATATGATTATACATTCTTTTTTATTTTATTATACCTTTTTATTTATAATGGGTAATTTTTCAACATTGACTCTTGCAAAACTTTCTGTTCCAAATTTTCCCCTCCTTTCCACCACTCCTGCCCCCTAGATAGTAGATAGTTCAATACATGTTAAATATGTTAAAATATATGTTAAATCCAATATATGTATACATATTGCTGCACAAGAGAAATTGGATCTGGAAAGAAAATAAAACCTGAGAAGGAAAATAAAAATGCAAGCAAACAATAACAGAAAGAGTGAAAATACTATGTTGTGGTTCATATTCATTTCCCAGGGATCTTTCGCTGGGTGTAGCTGGTTCTGTTCATTACTGATTAAGTGGAATTGATTTAGTTCATCTCATTGCTGAAGATGGCCACTTCCATCAGAATTGATCATTGTATAGTCTTGCTGTTGTCATGTATAATGATCTCCTGGTTCTGCTCATTTCACTTAGCATCAGTTCGTGTAAGTCTCTCCAGGCCTTTCTTATATCATCCTGGTCATTTCTTACATCATCCTGGTCATTTCTCACAGAACAATAATATTCCATAACATTCATATATCATAACTTATTCAGCCATTATCCAGTTGATTGAGATTCAGTTTCCAGTTTCTAGGAACTACAAAAAGATTTGCCACAAACATTTTTGCACATGTGGGTCCCTTTCCCTCTAAGATCTCTTTGGGATATAAGTCCAGTAGTAACACTGTTGGGGCAAAGAGTATGCACAGTTTGATAACTTTTTGAGCACAGTTCCAAATTGCTCTCCAGAATGGTTGGATACATTCACAGTTCCACTAATAATGTATCAGAATCTAAGTTTTTCTATATCCCCTCCAATATTCGTCATTATCTTTTCCTGTCATCTTAGCCAATCTGAGTGGTATCTAGGAGTTCTGACTATACATCCTTGAAGGTTTTATAGTAGAGCTCCAATTCTAGCAAGTCTACCCATGTAAAAAGTCTTCAAATATAAGCCTACCAGTAGTTTGTGTTTCTGTTGTCAAAGAACTATTCCATCTAAATTTAGAGAAGAGTGGCCATGTGGTGTTTATTCATTTTGCTTTTTGATCACTACTATTTACAAAGATGATCCAAGGCATGGAGGAATTTCCATCTGCATTGATGGAGGAAACACGAAAATGAAATCAGAGATCTTTTGAAGTTTTTTTTTTTTTTTTTTTTAAGTATCTTTTTAAAAGTATCACTGTATGACAGGATTTATGGAAATGTGGTTTTCTAATAATCACATTATAATTTCTGATCAAAGTGACTTTGTTCCTTCACAAGTAAAGATATAACTTTAACTCCCTTTTATTTTTTTTTTTTTAGTTCCAATTAAATCTTTGTTCAAAGTATAAAACAATGTCAACGTAAGTCAAGATGAAGAATAATATCTCATAGGTGTTTAGTTTCTATTACTTTTAAGTTCACAGGGGAAAAATGATCTACATATTAACAAAATGTGATGATGCACTAAATGTGGGAATGGAATATTCATCTGTTTCAAGACCAATATAGGCATTATAGCATAGTAAATAAAAAGCCAGCCTTGAAGCCAGAAAGAAATGGATTTAAGTTCCATCTCTAACATATAAAATCTATGTAATGGGAGGTAAGTCAATTCTCACTGCTCAGTGGAACTCTTAGTTTTATTTATTAGTTCAACATTTTTCACTTTCAATTTTATTAATCTCTCCTGTAATTTTCTAATTTGGTATTTAATTGGTGACTGCTAATTTGTTATTTTTTTCCTAGTTTTTTTTAGTTGCATGCCCAGTCTTAATAGATTGCTAAGGAATTTAAGTGGCAGAAAAGTTGCTACTTGTATCAATGAAGGGAGTTTACTTAGCAAGTGCTTCCTATACAAATGAAATCACAGGTCCATACCCTATTCTACAGAATGCTAGAATATCAGACCTAGAAAAGATCTTATATCGCTAATTCAATAGACAAATACATATTGATTGCCTGTTCTGTGTCAGGCTTTTGTGCTAGGCACTAGAAATACAAATTTAAAAACAAACAAAATCTTAGCCCCTGTCTTCAGAGCTTATATTCAAGTAAAACCATATGTACCCAGAAAATTAAATTACTAGCAAGTGGAAGCCTTTTACTAAGGGCTTTACTAGAGGAGGAAATGCTCCACCTTCAAAAAAAAAATGTTCAATGTAGTGTTTGAGCAATTTTAAAGCTCAAAGCAGATTGATTGCACAAGTGGTGAAATAAATTATGTAGAAATTAGTCATGAAGATGATTGAGAAAATATATCAACTACAAAATGGTTGATTTAGTAACAGTATATAGACCTAAGCTAAGACTATCCTGCAGAGATAAGTAGATTATATGCATAAATTTTTAGTAAACCTGATGCTCTCTCTATAGCTTAAATGACTCATTTGTGACTATAATAAATTATATTCTGGAAGACTGGCCCATATCTAATCAGTACCCACAGAATCACAGTGTTGGTGGGGTCTTCAAGCAGCTCATTTTATAGATGATGAAACTGAGGCAGAGGGAGTTTAAGTGATTTGACCAATACCATGAGTCATCAGTATAATTGGAACCCAGATCTCTGTTTCCAGAACTAGTACTTGTACCCATGAATCATACTGTCTCTCCTATCCTGAGATTGTGATATTCACATAGAAAGTATCATTATTCAGAATAAGTTTGTTCCTCTCACATATTGAAAAACTCATTGTGATCATATTAACTTAGCTTAGCTATTAAGCAGTTATATGAATATATGTATATTATGTATGCATATATTCTATAGATATAATCTATAGATGAAACAGAAATTTATCAGACTTTCCCAGAATTATTATTATTATCAGAATTAGCTATTTAATTTTAAATATAAATTATGATCCTGTGGGCAAGTTGTCATTCTCAACCATATGTAGAAAGGAAGAAAGGAAATTAGCCCTTATTAAGTAAGCAACTACATGTTTCAGCCACTATGCTATACTTTACAGATATCATCTCATTTGATCCTTATAACAACACTGAGAAGTAGGAGCCATTACTATTCCCATTTTACACTTCAGAGGACTGAGTCAAAGGTCACTTGACACAATTCACTGTACCTTCTCTCTCCCCTTTTAGAGTAACAGTGGTACTTAAGTTCAATATGCTATCCTTTCCACTTTCCCGGGCCATTTCTTAATTTTGCCACCTTATAGAACAAATGGACAGACACTTTGCTATTTTCAGAGAATCTTAATTTCTGAGTCTCTTAGAGCAGCATGAGAATCCATGCTTTCTCCTATGAACTAGTATTTTCATGATTTACTTTTCCTCAGAGGACATCTCCTCTTATAAAGGAAATGAGATGTAGAATATAGGGTTTAAAATGAAATAGTTTTTCAACTATTGATCAGTGAATCAAGCCATTATTCTGCAGAGAAATAGAAGAAGCAAAGTCATTTGGACAAAGTGATCAGATTGTTAGCTTTGGAATCTGAGGACATGATATAATCACATGAAAAGGAGCCAGTGTCCACTAAGATTGAGGCATGAATGAATAGTAGTAAAGAACTAAAATTATGCTATAAGTGTACAGCAAAGAGCACAGAGTTAGGAGCAACACCCAGACTTCTAAACTCTAGAACATGACTGATAGCAAAATTCAGTAACTTAAGTACATGAAAGGTTTTATAATTTGCTCTTAACCATTGTACTTTCATCTATATAGATTAAAATAACAATACAGTGTATGAAATATATGCTGTTCCTTGCTGTAAATTGTTATTTACATGGCAACATTTAAACAATTATTAATTAACAACTATTAAAAATTATTGAGGATCTGTCCAAATAGTTTTTTGTTTATATGGGTTATATTATTTACCATATTTGAAATAAAAACTAGTTTCAAATTTGTAGACTCTCTGAAAGGGTTTCAGAGACTTCCAGGATTCTGTGGACCCCACTTTGAGAATCATTGCTGTAAATTACATAATGCTTTTGAGTAAATACATAAAATTGGTCAGAATGTCACACTATAGCTTCATGTTAGAGTGCTCCATGGACTCCAATCCTACCCCTACTAGTTTCTAAGGGTACAATCATGTGGCAGTAACAATATCATTGAGTCTCAGTTTACTCACCTATAATGCAAGAACAATTATATCTGTAAGAGATATCATGGCATAATGAATAGGATCATGTCTCAGAATGGGGAAAACTTTTATTCAGATCCTTGTATTTAACACATCCATAGCTGTGTGACCATAGGCATATCATTTAATCTTTGGAAGTGCCCCAGGCAAATTTCTATGATTATAAATTTATAGGCAAGGCTATTAAATATATTAATGGAGGAATTTCCTTTGCCAAAGAAATCACAGAACCTGATAAGTAATAATAATTATAATTACTAATTTCACAGGCTTAAATAAGATACATAAAATTATACACATAATACATATTATATATAATAAATATTATAAATTGTATATATTGTATATATACATAGGTGCCAGATAAATGGGAACTATTATTCAAAACAAATTAATTACAACTAAATATTTAATTGTATAAAACATTTCTCGGGTTTTGAGAGATTTAGTTGGGGTCAGGCCAATGATGCATCCAAATTCTCAATAAGGGTTCAATTATATCACTTTACAGATGAAGAAACTTGAGATCCAGAGAAGTTACTTGATTTTCCTCAATTTACTTGTTCAGTAGGTGACAAAGCCAGGATTTGAACTCAAGTTGTTTGATTCCAAATCTAGTTCAATTTTCCCTCTACTATCCTTAAATGATATTTGGGAAATAACCCTGAATGCTTCTCAGAAAAAAAAATGAGTTTCATGGCCTCTTGGAAAATGCATCTCTTTGGAAATTAAAATTTTTTATAGATGTCAAACTTGATTATTATGGAAAGGAACTCATAAAGGGATATCTAAAGTATTCAAGAGTCTATGGGAATCCTACACTTTTCCATTGGTATGGGTTCCCTTCCTCTTATCTTAAAATTTCTTTGAGTCTCTTTGCACTTCTGACTTTGTCCTGTTGTTGCATGCTTACCCCCTCCCTACCTCCATAATGGACTTTATTACTTATTTCCCTTTTCCCCAAACCATTAAAAATGTGTTATTTTCTTAATGGTTCGCCAAAGCTCCTTTGGCCCAGGCTGTTCCTATGGCTTTGGCATGTAATAAAACCCCTCTGAAACTTGCCTTTGGAACTAGTTACCATGCAGCTCCATCCGTTTTACAGTCTTCCCAGCCAACTTCACAAGTGCTTGCGAGAGGAAGTCAATAACCAGGCCTGAGGGTAAGCAAGATCTCAAAGTCAAGTTTTCAGTTAAATTGAAGGGAAGAGGGTATGTAGCAAGGGATTGTTAACTGAAGGAGAGTACTGAAAGGTTAGGAATGTACTCCAAGGTTGAAAAGTCAGGAGATCAAAGATAGATGAAACTTTAGAGGATATCTAATATAATGATCTTATTTTTACAGATGAGAAAAACTGATTTTCAGAGATGTAGTGTGGCTTGCTCAGCATCATACAGCTAGCAAGTGTGAGCAGCAGAATTTGAACTTACATCCTCCTACCTCTAAATATTGGGTAATGCTTCCTCTCACTGTCATGGGGAAAATACCCTTTCAATTTTTCCCTCTGAAAAATGAGAGTCCTTGTAATAAACCTGGAACATCTTAGATTAAGTGATAATTTACAAATGTTAATAAAATAATTTAGTTGTTAAAACAAAATATTTGAAATGAAAAAAATCTCTAATTCCAATGCATCAATGTAGGTTTTGACCTTCTAGTAATCTTTCCACCCAACACAACCTGGTCTGATTCACATTGAGGAAAAAGCAAACAAGAAAAGAAACAGAAGGAGTTTGAAGGCCCACCAGTAATGATTTAGGGCTAGTCACCAACACTTGGAAATGTGGAGTCAGACAGGATCTAACTTAACAGGACTAGTGCAAAAGGTTATATTGCTGTAGTACGAGTGACCATGGAGCTTTCAGATAAAGTTGCTCTGAGTGGAGAACAGTGTAAAGAACACCTGGTTTGGACTCCCAGCAGTGCATTAGTTAGAAACAGGAGAAAGAAACACTCTTCCCACTAATGAGCCCCAGGTGAAAAGGCTGTTTAACTCAAAAGGGTTCCTTTTTCCTGACTTTCTAATGTTTTGATTGATGAGCAAATTGTTTGGAATTCCTAATTGTCCATTACATTTAAACATAGACTTTGTTTTCTTCCAGCTCAAACACTTTGGTCTCTGGCTACCACAAAGTCATATAATTAGTTATGAAAAAAGTGCACACCACATATTGGGAAGGTCATTTGGTGAGATAAAAATGTGGATCATAGTCCGTGTTTGCTGAGTGTTTATGAGTTAAAACAGTAAAATGGGAATAACTTTTTAAAGTTTAGAATGACTGGCTTATTAAGCATGTACTGTATGTATTTTCTTATAACCACATGAGGGGAAATGTGAATTTTCCTGTTTATTTAAGCAACTACAATTCTTAAAATAGGCTGTTAAAATGTCTTTGAATATATGCAAAAATACCAGTTAGATTTACTTCACTTACCAGAGAATCATGACTATGAAAAAATACAATTTTCCTTCTATGTTTAGGCTTTTTAATTAGTTTATTCAGAAAACAGTTGTTGAGTTGCCTAGTCTGAACAAAAGCAATGTGAGAGAGATGCTGAATAATAATTGTTTATGCCTATGTGGTATACTTATGAACCACTTTAGAATTCATTATCCCAAATTTTCTTCTTCTTTAAAGTTCCTTATTGGTTATTTGAAGGAATAAAGGATGTCATTGGGAAAATATATGATAAGAAGTGGGTGGATTAGTGATGGTGAGGTTGACATATGCGACTTTATTTTCTAACATTCATCTTATCAGCCACCTTGCTTTCAGGACCAGAGCTAATACCCTTAACATTTCATCTCTTTTATTTCTATCTTTGTGGACCGTTGTCTTGATTGATGAGTGCCTAACATAATCCGCTATAGTCAGACCACCATGGGCATTTTCTTTAATTTCATTTCTGCTCGTTTTTCTCATCAACTGCCTCACAGTATGTATGCGTATAGTTCATATTACTCCCATTATTCTTCCAATTCTGTAACTAATATTGTCTTTATTATATATGGTATATATTCACCATCCTTTTAAACCAGAATGCTTTTGCCGACTCCCCCAGATGCAAGATCCCTGTGGGCAGAAAGTATGCTAGCGTTTGCATTTGGATTCTTAGCAATTAACACAGTAGTTTTTTTCACCCATTCATTAGAGTGCTCCACATCAGAAGGAAAAAATGGGGAGGAGGGGAAAAAGGGAGGAAAGCATCTAATGTATCTAGTAGATATCCAATGGTGAATTTATGGGAATATACGGACAAGAAAGGTCCACAGTGAGCAGACCCAGATGAGCTGAGATTTAGATGACTTCATTGAAGTCAACATGCATAGATCACAGATCTATTTGAATATCTGAGCATTTCTATTGTATCTCAACCCAGATTCTCTGGCTTTACATCTAAATTATTTTGGGGATTATAAAATTAGTAGAAGCTTCAGATACCATATAGTCCACCCACACATTTTATGGATAAGGAAACTGAGAACTGGAAAAGTTTTTTACCCACAGTCAGATTGTCAGCAGAAAATTTGGTGCTCCAAATCACATCATTTGACTTCAAGTCTTCTATTCTCATCTATATAACCAGAAGACAGTGTCTATCCTTTGCAAGCTTAAATACTAGTTGGGGAATAGAACATGTAAAAAAAATTGCAAAACCCCCTCCAACTTTTTAAGCATCTTTGAAGAAAACTATGTAGATAATAAGTGAAATTTTCATACAATTGAAGTTCAAACACTAAAGCATTTTTATTTAAACCTTTTTTGAAGGAAATCTTTGTAAAATGCATCACATGATTCCTTATTTTTTAATATAATGTATTTTGTTGAGAGAATACTGAATGCCTTGGATCTGTTTTATGATATAATATTTGTAAAGGACTTATTAGCATAGTTACTGGCACATAGTATGTTTTTAATAAATGCTTCTTCCACTTCCTTTCCCCTTTCCCTTCTCTTGTGGCCACTTTTCATTTTTATGGGCCTCTGTATATACATATATATTTGTAATTAAAGAATGAAACTAATAATAATAGTATTTGTTAGCATTCACATAGTTTTTTTTTTTTTTAAGGTTTGTGAAGTACTTTACAAAAAGTATCTCATTATATTCTCACAACAAGCCTAGGAGGTAGGTATTATTATTATTATTCTCATTTTACAGCTGGGAGACGAAGGCAGACAGAAGTTAAGTGGCTTGCTTAAGTTCACATATCTAGTTGAATGTATGAAACTAAATTTGAACTCAGGTCTTCCTGACTTCAGTCTAGTGCTCTATCTACTGTGTTACCTAAATGATGATGATAATGGTGTTGCTTTAAAGTTTAAATATGTGTGTTGTTGTGTATAATTTGATACATATAACAACAAATCTCTTTTTCTCTTTCATCTCTCTGCTGGTTATTTCCCCTTTTCATACAAACATTTTTGTATTTCCTGATCTAGAAGAATCTTCCTTAGGCCATAAAGATACCTTCATCAAGAGATCTTTTCTTAGCAAGTTCTTCCTCAGAAGGTGACGTTTCCACTCCATCTTTCCCTACCTCTAGCCAGGATCAGCCATTCATCATGCAAAATATCTCTATTTCTGCCTTCACACTGGCTTTCTCACACTCATAGATGGCTCTACCCCTACAGCTTCTTTCTTCAATTGGTGAATTTCTTTTTGAAATCTCCACTCAAAAAAAGTTCTTCCAGCAGCCATGCTTTCCTGACTCAGTTCCTACTGTGATTTTTTTTAGCTTTTTTTTGGGTCAACTTTATTAATTTGAGGCACTGTTATTGGAATTCCAAATTAGTACAGTAATTCTGGAAAGAAGTTTGGAACTATATCCAAAAGTTCCTAAATTGTGCATGCCCTTTGATCTGGCAATATTATTTGTAGCCTAAAATACCCAAAAAAGATCAAAGAAAAAGGAAAAGGCCCCATTTTTACAAAATTATTTATAGTTGTTATTTTTCTAGTAAAATAAATTCTATTAACTAAGCTAGTGTCTGTCCATTGGAGAACAGCTAAAGAAATTATGGGATATGAATAAAATGGAGCATTATTGTGCTCTATAAGAATGTGTGTCCATAAGAAATTGTGAAAGCTATGGCATCAAAAAATTGGGAAGACCTACATGAACTCATACAGATTGAAGTGAACAAAACCATAAAAACAGCTTAAATATTAACAATAATATTGTCAGGACAAGCTATTTTCCAAAACTTAATTAGATTGATCAAAGCAGTAAATAATCATTATTCCAGAATTATGATTCCTGATACCTACCTCTTGAAAGAAAGGTAAAAATCTCAAAATACAAATAGACACATATATTTATGTTAATGTGGTAGGATATTGTTTTTGCTTAATTATGCCTGCTTGTTACAAATGTTTGTTTTTACATTTTCCAAGGGAATAGGGAGAAAGAGAATAAAACAAATGCTTGTTAATTTTTAAAATAGAATATTTAAAAAAATAGTATGACATTCATTTTTTTTTTAATCATTGCTTCTGAAAAACAAAACACTTATTCCTACATAAGCCAAGAAATAGGAAGACTTAAGTTCAAGTCACACGTTTGACAGTCATATGCTGTTACATGGAGTTCCTTCACCCAGGAGTTGCCTATATCAGTGCAATCATAAATCTGTCCTCTCTATATATCTAAGCATTTATTTTACACTACTGTAATAAGTTTAAAATAAATTGTCTCTTTTTTGTGACCCATAATAAGAATTATCTCAAGGTTTCAGATTCCTATCTTTGCCAAGAAAATCCAAAATAGTGTCATGAAAAGTTGGTCACATCTGAACAGCAATACGTGGGGTAGGGACAGGGCATAAGTCCCTGCTTATTTGTTTCATTATTTTTCTTTTCTATTTACTTTAATAAAGAGATCTTCATGTTCTTCTGACCCTTGCTGAAATAGATGTTTCCTTGCCATAGGCACCAATCTTTTTGAAATACAGGGCTTACAGTTCCTGGAATACAGGAATACAGTTAGCTAGTCCTAGTTGTAACTTTTGCAATTCACTGCTGGTTTGTCATTTCAATGACCCTCATACACACACATACTCATATACATATATATACACATACCTGCATGTTTCACGTGTGTACAAATATGTGCACATATAAGGACAGATGCTATATGCATGTTTATAACTGCCAGTGCTTTCTAATGCTCCTCAATAGAAAGTATAAATGAATTGATATCATTTACAAGTATATGTATGCACATATATATATATACACATTTTTATGCAGCAATGTTAATTAAACCTTTTTTCATTGATTTATTCATTTAATAAATATTTATTAAGCAACTACAATGTGACAGTCATTGTGCTAAGTGCTAAGGTTACAAAGAGAAGGAAAAGTGATTCTGATTTCAAAGAAATTACTATCTAATGAGAAGGCAACATAACAAATATATACAAAGCAAATTAAATACAAGATAAATAGAAAATAATTAAAAGAAGGAAAGCCCTGGAATTAAAAGCAGTGAGGAAACTACTTTTGTGGAAGGTGGAACTGCATTTGGGATTTAAAGAAAACTGAGGGAGGAAACTGTGACAGACTTGGCTCTTCTCAGGGATTCAGGAGGTAGAGCATTTCATGCACAGGAAACAGACAAAGAGAATGTCTAGATATCTTGTTTGCAGAATAGTCAGGAGGCCAGTGTCAGCAAATCAAAGAATATATATTGAGAAATAAGGTTAAAAAATCTGAAAAAGTAGGAAAGAGTTAAGTTAGGAAGACTTTGAATGCCAAAACATTTTGTATTTGCTCCTGGGGACAATAGGGATGATATTGAGTATGGAATGACATGATCATGCTTGAATTTTAGGAAATCACTTCAATAGCTGAATGGAGGACTGATTGGAATGGGAGACCCAGCTGCAGGCTATTGTAGTAATCAAGGCACAAGATGATGAGAGCCTGCACTTTAGTGTTACCAGTGTCAGAGGAAAGAAGGGGCTATATTTGAGTGGGATTGCAAAGATGAAATTGAAAGGTGTCAGCAAGAGCGTGGATAATGCAAAATGAATGATAGTGAGGAATCCAGCATGACTCCTAGGCTGGGAATATGAGGGACTCAGAGAATGATATCGCCCTCTCTATAATACTAGAGTAGGTGGGGGTGGGGGGTGGAGGGTGGGTGGGAGGGGAAAGTTTAGGGAAAAAGAAGGCAACTGAATGATAAATGAAGAAGAGGGGAGAAGAAGGAATTCATGGCAAACGACCTCAATTTTTTTCTGTAGAATATGAGACTAGGTTCCCACTGAGAGAGTAGACAGAGAGGGAGTCATGGAAGGTTTGGAAAGAGATGAAAAAATTTGAAAGAACAATTGTGAAGAATTGATAGTGAGTTGATAAGGGAGGTGTAAATGTATTGTCTAGAAGCAGTGAGGGACCAGTTAAGGTTGTATCACATAAGTTTGTAGTGGACCCAGTTAAAATGATTGTGATTTTCCCTACCTTCATTCAGCAACATACATACATACATATATGTATGTATATGCATATATATATATACACACACACACACACACACACACACAAAGATGAGGTACTTGTCTAAGGCTGATGCTATACTGGGAAAAATTTGTAATATAATAAGAATTCTAAGGATTCAAGATGACAGTTTAGAATTAGTTGAATTAGCTCACCAAAGAATCAAGATGGGGAGAAGAGGAGAGAGAATAGTTAAGTGCAGCTAAAATGGCCTGGGACAGAATTCCCATTTTAAGCTCACTTTTTGTTTCCTTTCTCCTGTGGAATCTGAGTAAGAATTCCTTTGTGGAATCCTGAGGGAAAAGGCTAGAAGCAACTCCATAATACCTTTAATCCTCACTTGAGAGAATAATTCAACTCTTTCCTTTGGCAATGGCCAAGCAATTTAAGAGAGAAATTCCTTTAAAAGACACAAGGTCCATATTAATTGGCCACCATCCTATAGAACTATGGAGTTTTAATTGCTTTTAAAATTATTTTATTTTTGCTTTCCCTTCTCAAATTAGTTGAGTTAATTTCCTTCATTGTATTGATAGATAAATATTTGTCTGGCCCAAACATTTACATAGTATCTGTAATACTAGATAAGAACTTCTACATTTCCCTTGTCAGCCAACCTTGTGTAAATTAGAAAATTCAGGTCAAATATTCCCATATCTTTTCAACCAGTTACATCATAGAAAGATTCCAAACCACATATTTTAAATCAGAGATTGAAGATAATACTATGATTTGTACTGATTACCATTGTAAAATCCCTGAAAAGGAAGAGAAATCTCTAACAAATGGGCATTATATGTGTAAATGTGTAAATTTGAAAACAAAAACAAACAAACAAAAAAAACAACAAAAGAAGAAAGATATAGAAATTGCTTTCACTTCTGAAATAAAGGGAGGGAGAAAGAAAGAAAGAAAGCAAAAGAAAGAATAAAAGTAAAAGGAGACAAAAGGAACGTAAAGGAAAAAGGCAGGAAGCTAAATAATCATTTTTGAGGTTATCATTACCATTAACTGATTCTGATCATGCACAGTGACATCATTTTGGTTCTCTTCAAACATGAAAGACAACAATCAACTGATTCTGAATGTGTATTTAGAAGAAAGCAGCATTTCACTCTCATCAATAATCATCCTAAGACTTGAGTTGACTCTTCAGAATATTATTTGGTGAATCTCTTTTGGAGATGCATGTATTTTGTGTTTTTCCCCCCTCCCAGTGCAGATGTAAATATACTCAATTATTTAGAGTTTTACCACTAAATATAAAAGCATAGACAGAGTCTATAGCAACAGTGGGTATCCTTAATTCATGCCCTCAGGCTTTTTATTTTTAAAATTATATTTATTTTTCATGTTGAAGATCCTTCTCTGTCCTAGGGTTAGAAAATCTGTATGACTATTTCATTTCCAATTTGGAATTCTTTTTCCTTAAACTAATTTCATAAGAGCTCTGCAGCAGAAACCCAATGGAGACAATAAAAATGATAATTATATATATATGGTGCTTTAAGCTTTGTGACATGCTTTAAATGCTATTTTATATGTTCCTCATAACAGTCCTATTAAGTAATTGCTATTATTACTTTAGTTTTATTAAACCCATAATAAAATCTCTGTGCAAATTTTTAATTTCAGAATTACAAAATTATGAAAGTAACTCTAATTACCTTGTAGAGTAACATCAAGTTACTCTACAAATTTAACTCTTTTATAACTCAGGAAATTGAGGCTGACAGGTAAAGTGAATTGCCCAGAATTAAACTGCTAGTTGGTATTTGCAGCAAAATTCAAACAGCATTTTTTGAGAGTGAAGGATGCTTCCAGTCTAGCACTTTATTACATCAAACTGCCTCAGAGCTTTGTGGGTCTCATCCCTTATGTTATTGGATGTGCAATACATTCAGTTATATATGATATGCAAATAGATCTACATTAGCACAAAAACTAAGCCAGGGGACAAGATCATTTTTAAAATATTATCTAACCACACTCCTGGTTTTATGTTTCTATCTGTATTAGTCAAAACATTTTTGGTTTTAAAGTCATCCTACATAATAATTTGAGGACAGAATAATATTTAACTAGAGAGAAAAAGAAGGGCTTTCTATAGGAAGTGATATTTTTGCTGAGTTAAGAGACAGAACTTAGTGGGGAGAACATTGTAGACTTATGAAAAAGCCTGTGTAAAGTCATAGAGTTCAGAGATTAAATCTGAGTTCAAAAAAATAAATAAATAGGGGAGTATATTTAGAACAAAAAGTATATGAAGGAAAATAATGTGTGCAAATATAGACTACAAAGGTCAAACTAAAGTGTATGTAAAAAATTTGTTTCTATAAGTGATAAGAAATCATTGAAGATTATTGAAGAGAAAAGTGTTATAACAAAATTATTGTGGCAGCTAGATGGAATATGGATTGAGAGAGATAGTTAACAGGGAAATAAATTGGGAGGAAGGCTATTATAATAATCTAAATGAGAAATAACAAAGATATAAAATAAGGGTTGTGTGCCATCTAAATGAAAGAATTAGTATTTTTAAATGCTTATGATGTGTCAAGCAGTGGACTAAGCACTAATAATACAGATACTCAAGATGAGATAGCCCCCATCCTCAAGAATATTGTAATAGGTGGTAGGAAATAACATATATAGGGACATGCTTATGAGTATAGTATATGAGATAAGTAGTCTGTGGTGCCATGTGGAAATATATTGATATATCTTTGCCAGACTATTAATCAACAATATATGTTAAGTACTTATTTTGTGCCAAGAACTCTGATAAATAACAAGGATAGAAATAAAAAGCAAAAAATAGTGTCTGAGGAGCTTAAATTCTAATTGAAAAGACAACATGTATGTCTCTATATTTATATATCAAATGTATAAATGTGTGTTTTGTTTGCATTATGTGTGTATATTATAGAAAGATTCCAGAGACAAGAGATATAAGAAAAATTTTGATAACAGTAATTTTTGTTCAGTCATTTCTGATTCTTATTGACCCCTTTTGGGATTTTCTTGGCAAAGATACTGGAATAATTTAACATTTCTTTCTCCAACTCATTTTACAGATTAGGAAACTGAGGCAAAAAGGATTTAGTGATTTGTCCAGAGTCACATAGCTAGTATTTAAGGCTAGATTTTAACTGGACCTAACTTAATGTCCAGTATTCTATCCACTGAACCACATAGCTGCCCCATCCTTTTTAAAATAATGATAGATTTTGGAGAAAATAATAAATTTTGCTTTAGACACATTGATTTTGAAATGGTTACAGGACAGCTAGTCTAAAAAATCCAGTGGAAGTTGATGATGTGGGACTGGAGCTTGCAAGAGAGAGTAGGCCTTGGGGTATGGATGTGGGCATTATCTGGTTTCCTGAACAAGATCTTCTCCATTTATATCATCTTCATTTTAATTGACTATGCTCTTTCTCCCCATTTCTGGCTCCTGGTTTCCCTAGTTTTCAAGTTTCAACTAAAATCATACCTTCTTTGAAAAGCCTTTCAACTATTACCTTTCAATATCAGTACCTTCCCTCCAAAATTACTTCTTTTTTATCCTAAATATAACTCATGTGTACATAACAGTTCAAATAGAATCTCTCCCATTAGATGGTGAGCTTGCTATAAGCAAAAATTGTCTTTTGCCTTTCAATATCCCTAGTCTTTTGCACAGTGCTTGAAACTAAGTAAGAACTTAATAAATATTTTTATTTTAAACTCTACATGGAGATGATAATTAAACCCATGAGAGAATGAGATCATCATGTGAGAGAATATATATATATATATATAAAGAGAGAGCGACAGAGAGAGAAAGGGGGAGAGAGAGAGAGACAGAGAGAGAGAGAGAGAGAGAGAAAGAGAGACAGAGAGAAAGGACAGACCCTTAGTGGTACCCCCATAATTAGTGGGAATGACATGGATGAACATCATGATATGATGGCTAAAAGTGATTGATAAGAATAACCATGCAAGGAGAAGATGAAGCAATAGGGAGCTCTTTTGTGGAAACTTAGCAAAGAGAGAACATCCAAGAGAAAATGATCAATAGTACCAAATGTAACAAAAGAATGAGGACCAAGACAACAATATTAGATTAGCCAAGTAAGAGAATAGCAGCAACTTTGGTAAAGGGATGCAACTATTCAGCTGAATAGTTGGAAGGTATATTACAAAGGATTTAGAAAATAATACAAAGAAAGTAAGAGGAAGCAATAAAAGTAAATGATTTTCAAATAGTAGAAATTTAAGGGGCAGCTAGGTGATGCCGATGGATAGAGCACCAGCCCTGAAGTGAGGAGGATCTGCATTCAAATCTTGCCTCAGACACTTAACACTTCTTAACTGTGTGACCCTGGGCAAGTCGCTTAACTCGAATTGCCTCAGCAAAAAAGCCGAAAAAAGAAAAAATAAATTTAAGATGATAGCTAATGAGGACAGTAAGATCCAATTAGAGTTTTTTTTAAGGAAGGGGGAAAAGACAGAGCCTGAAGAGTATAGAGAGGGGATGATAATAGGGTAATCTTCTGGAAAAGACAGAGAGGATTAGAAGAAGGTTATATGTAAATGAGCCTTTAGTAGGAATGGGGTCCCTTCATTAGAAATGAGTGCAGGAAATAATGAGGAATGATATCAGGTTGACATTTTATGAGAATAAAAGGAAAAAAGAAAGATCTGTGAATGTCCCTAATTTTTTTCAGTTAAGTATGAGATGAGTTTATCTATCAAAAAAATAAATAAATAAAAAATAAAAGTTGGGAAAGGGCTGTCATGGAACTTGAATAGTGAAGAGCTGGTTTGGAATAGACAATGTGGTAAACATAGACTAAGCATTTTGAGGTACCTACTTTGTGTTATCCATTGCACTAAGGGCTTTATAAGTGTTAAGTCAGTTGATCAGCCCTAGGAGATAGGCACTATTATTATTCCAACTTTACAGTTGAAGAAATTAAAGCAGAAAAAAGCTAAGTGACTTGTCCATTTAACAGAATTACAGAGTTAATAAAAATATGAGGTTGGATTTGAACTAAGATCTTCCTAACTCCAAACCTAGCAATTAGCCTACAAAATCACCTCGCTGCCTAGTTGGCCAGTGAATGAATTAGCTAGAAGAAGGATTGCACTTCTCCAGT
Organism: Antechinus flavipes; assembly: GCF_016432865.1. NCBI lineage: Eukaryota > Metazoa > Chordata > Mammalia > Dasyuromorphia > Dasyuridae > Antechinus > Antechinus flavipes. The sequence continues at coordinate 449,849,794 of NC_067398.1, forward strand.
GAAAATATGGTAAATATTAGATCCTGAATTTCTGCCACTATCTTTGTGCTATCTAGCTGCCCAGGTAACAGTCACTGGCGTCTAAATTGCATGAGAAATTTAGATAGAGTCAACCTCAAAACCAAAGAGATTTTTGAGTGATGGTAAATCTAGATTATATATTAAATATTAAAGGGGGGGCTCCAAAACAAATGAAATAATGGAAAAATAGTGGCAGAAATTCAGTCTAGAACCTATAATGGGAAGTGAGAAGAATTCAGCCTACTGGAAACAGTAAATCAGAAGGTATTAAGAAAGTACAACCAGGACTGAAAAGGATGCTTGTGAGTGTAGTATCATGAGAGAAGCCAGTTCTTGAATGTCAGAGGATTGAAAAAGAAAAAGAAGAAAAAAAGTCTACAAAGAAAGAAACCATATTAACTATGGAGCAAGAATTCCAGAATCCACAGTGGAAGGGATTGACAGATCTAAGGGGAAAAGAAGAAATAAGGATTAAATAAGTGGGAATGAAGGAACAGACAGCAGAGGTTGAGCCAGGAGAGAGCTATTTTTCATCAGTCTAGAATAAGGAAAGTAAATATACTAACCTTTGGAAGATGGGAGGGGGGAGAGGTGGGGTATTGAGGAATCCTGAAGGTGTCAATGGATTATAAGAGGCTATCGATGAAGACACCAGATGGACCTGAGTTCCAATCTGGCCTCAGACACTTAACACTTCCCAGTTGCATGACCCTAAGCAAGTCACTTAACCCCAATTGCCTCAGCAAAAATAAATAAATAAATAAATAAAGACACCAGATTAGAATATTTAGAAAAACTTTGCAGTCTTATTACAGCTTTCAATTGCCTGGCCTGAAGGCAGATAGTGTTGCTCCGCCTTGAGAGGCATCTGCAAACTTGCTTCATGGCAGGACAGCATAAGGTGGCTTTTCCCAGGGCATCCAAGTATATTTACATATTATGACCAAGTTTTCAAAACACTTCCAAAAATATTATCTCAATGTCAATTTACAGTAATCTTCTGGGATAAGTAGGAAAGGAAATATCATTCCTATTTTACAGATAAGTTTATTGAGACTAGACCAAGGTCTTTTGGACTACATGTGGTAAAGCAGGTCTTCAAAGTCTGTTTCTTCTGATTTTTATCCCGATATCTGACACATTATACTACACTGTAGGACAAAATTTAGACAGAATTTACTCTGCCACCTCAAAGGAGACTTGATAGGTCTTAGATTCAAGTGCTTCAAATTTGAGCCCCAATTCACCACTAATTGACTATATAAAGCAACTAGCAGCATCCTAAAATATTATCAGTTTAAAAGTAAGTATGAGTCTCCTTGAGAGCAACTGAACACAAATTAATGAAATCAGACTCTACTGGAAAGAAGCTTATGACTTCTGATTTGGCAAATATTCCTATTATTTCAAAGTAGAATTTGCATATGACACCTTGAATCTGGGTGAAGTCTGGCTTCTTTGCAATATTGTGAAACATTTGTGACTAGTCAGAGAAGTTTAATTTTGTGATGAGATCTTCTCCAAAAAGGCTGAGGTTGCACTAGTATTTAATTTTCCATGTTTGGAAAAGGAACTGAAATAAGCACTTTAATCTCTCTCCCAGCCCCATTTTTGTAATATGACACAAGCTTCAGAAAACATCTCAGTTTTCCCCACACAAAGAAATGTCTTATGTTAATATCTGGTGGAGGGCTATCTGATGACCAAGAAAATCCCAAGATCTTTTTTTTTTTTTTATTCCTGGAAAAGCCACTTGTTTTAATGGAATGAGCTAACAGCCAGGGAGAGTACAGCACTCTTAATTGGCAGCAGCATTCCCCATCAGAGCTGGTTCTTGGATTCAGTTCATGCACCTGATACTGCTCAAATTATTACTGAAAGACTAACATGTGGTTTTTAAATAGAATGGAACTGAATATTGTGATAATTCTTCTATTAGAATTTCTGATGTCATTTAAGATTTCATAAGCTGTTATTTCCCAGATTTCTCTGCAAAAAAGAAAATACATATCCCCATGGATAAATTAAAAGTTATTTTTAAAAGTTGTTTCATATTAATTACTAATTAGTGGCTAATATGAGAAGTCATAGTGTAAGAGTTTCCTTTATAGACTGCTTAACAATGTCATGTTTGTAAAGTATTTTATATGAGTTCTCATTTTATAATTTACCTTAGAGAGTTCCCTAAAATTCACTGAAATGAATTAACCACTATTAAATGTGTAGATAGCTTTTGAACTCATGTCTTCCTGTTATCATGTCTGATACTTTCTCCACTATACCATTCTGCCTTTCTTTGTTAGATGGATAGATTTTGAATCATTTCTTTGGAAGTCCTTTATTGATATCTTTTGGTTTCATGCTCCCTCTATTTTTTAGTATATCTCTATAAATTCTTCTACCCAGTTATTAATTCTTTATAACAGAAATTTTTTGTTTGTTTTGCTGAGACAATTAGGATTAAGTGACTTATCCATAGTCACACAACTAGGAAGTCTTAAGTGTCTGAGGTCATATTTGAATTCAGATCCTCCTGACTTCAGGGCCATTCCTTTATCTACTGTGCTATCTAGCTGCCCCAAGAAATTTTTTAAAAAGAAAAAATGATAACTCTGCAAAACCAAGGATCATAAACAGTTCATGCCTAACACTACATGCAATATAGCCCATTTATAGTTCCCCCACCATGGGAAAAAAAAGTATAGATGGGAATGTATTTTCTTCTCTTCCCTACAGGGCCAAGCTTGATAATTATTAGATAACATTCAGTCTCATTCTTTTCTGTTTACATCATTAGAATCATTGTTCATATTATTAATCTTGTTCAAATTAGTCTGATTCTTTGTGACTGCATTTGGGTTTACTTGGCAAAGCTAGTGGAGTGGTCTGCCATTTCCTTCTCTAGCCCATTTTACATCGAGTAAATTGAGTTAAAACATATTAAGTGACTTGCCCGGGGTCACACAGCTACTAAGTGTTCAAAAGTTAAATTTGAAACCCAAAAGATGAATCTTCCTGATTCCAAGTTCAGTGTATATCTACTGTGCCACCTAGATGCCCCTGTTCTTATTTCACTCTACATCAGTTTATATGGCTTACCATATTTTAATGAATTGTCATACTCTTTGTGTCTTTTAGTGAGATAATAGTATATTACATGAAGAAAGCAAGAGAAGGGAAGAGGAAAGAAATAAATGTTTGTTAAGTGTCCGCTATGTACTAGGCAAATATTTTACAAATATCTTATTTAATCCTCTGAAAAAACTCATAATTTCTCTTGATATTCTCTTGATTTTGTTCTTCTAAATGTGTTTTGCTACTATTTTTCCATTTCTCCTAATCACTTTATAATTATTATTATAGAACTGTGATTTTTAATCATTTCTAAAAAGAAATAGTTTGTTTCTTCTAATATTATTAAATGAAGACAGGTCATTTGGCCTGGATAAACTAAGTCCTTGCTTTGAAGAAACTGGAAGCTATGATCACAGAGTCATTGTCAATGACATCTGAATGATTATCAATCAATGAACATTTTTTATGCATCTATTATGTACTCCCCCAAAAACAGAAGGATTATCATTACAAAGCCTAAGAGGGACAAATATCCTTATTTTTTAAAAAATGGCAAAAGTGGTATTTAAACTGTGGTAAATGAGTTTGACTTTGATTCTGGAAAAGTGGAGAAAAGATCACTACGCTATAGTTTGTAAATATTTACAAAAGGAAGTGGTCAAATACAAAGAGTTTGTATGGCTTCAGTAAAAACCACCTTTTTTGACAGGATTACCAAATTAGTTGGTAAGGAGAACATTGTAGATATACTTTACCGAGACTATAGAAAATTTTTTCATAAAGTATTTCATATTATTCTAATGTTGAAGATGGTGAGATAAGGATTAGTTGCAGCCATATGGATTCAGAATTGGATGACTGGATTAAAAGGATAGTTATTAATGCTTTAATATCAACACAGCAAGAGATCCTCAATGATGAATTTAGGGATTCGTATTTATCCCTTTGCTTTGTTTAAAATTTGAAGTAGTGTACAATTAGCCTGTGAAGGAAATAAAAAATGCAGGCGGACAAAAATAGAGGGATTGGAAATTCTATGTAATGGTTCATAGTCATCTCCCAGAATTCTTTCGCTGGGTGTAGCTGGTTCAGTTCATTACTGCTCTATTGGAACTGATTTGGTTCATCTCATTGTTGAAGAGGGCGACGTCCATCAGAATTGATTATCATATAGTATTGTTGTTGAAGTGTATAATGATCTCCTGGTTCTGCTCATTTCATCAGCATCAGTTCATGTAAGTCTCTCCAGGCCTTTCTGAAATCATCCTGCTGGTCATTTCTTACAGAACAATAATATTCCATAATATTTATATACCACAAATTATTCGGCCATTCTCCAATTGATGGGCATCCAAAGAGTTAAGGGTTTCAATGGATGGTAAGGTCAATAAGAATCAAAAATATTATGGGGCAGTCCAAAATAAAACAAAAATTAATGCAATCTTGGGCTATATTAAGAGGGACACAGCTTCCAGGAATTGGATATGGCAGTCCCACTAGGGCAACTAGGTAGTTGTGGATAGAACATCAGGCCTGGAATCAGGACAGCTTTTCTCAAGTATATAAAGGACTATCTTGTGAAAAAAAAAAAAAATAGGCTTATCCTGTTAGACCCTAGGAACCTGAATTACAAAGAATGGACAGAGGTAACAAAGAGGAAAATTTATGCTTATTGTCTGTAAAAACCTTTGTAATGAAAGTGAAATGTACTTTCCTGAAATGTGGTAGATTTCCCAGCATTTGCTGGTTACAGTATAATGAGGAATTCTTTTTGGGTGTGGGTTAGATTAGATGGCTGCTAAGGATACTTCCAACTTCTAAATCCTGAAATTCTGGAAAGTCTTATGCTTATAAGATATATCCAGATTTTAAATCATATAGACTAAGGTCTTAGAGCAATGTACATCCTAATTTCAGAGTTTTGTTAAATTACATTAAATGAATTTCCTAACTTTCTTCTTTGCTTTCCAAAAAATGGATTAGCAAAGGACAGATAAATGAATTTGAACTATCACCTGCCCTGCCCTATTCAGGAAATCTAGGCAAAGCTATGTCATCCTACAGGAAAACAAATCCATTTATTTGAAAGAGGAAACTCAAAATGAAACATTTTATGCTGATGGGCAGTTCTGATGATAGGATTTTCCAAACCACACAAAGATGAGGTTAGAGATCACCTGATCTTGTCTACAAATCAATTGCATTTTCAAATAATTTCCAGCCTCTGTCAACTCCTTAGTCACTTCTCAGGAATTACTACTTTATCTCTCCTCAAAGGATTCCCCTAGCTAAGGCCTCACATGGATTATGTAATGGTATTTGGAGGGTGGGAGGGAAAGATCAAATCAGATACTGATTTGCTGGGTAACCATAGACAAATGGTGAAATCTCTGGGTCTGTTTCCACATCTTTAATATGAAAAACTTGAATTGCCCAGTCCTGGGAGCCACTTCCACCTCAATGATTCTATGAGTTTTAATCACTAGTCCCTGCTGGGTCTCAGTTTTCTGATTTATAAAGTGCTGCTTTGCCAATTTCACAGGCCTGTGTTAAAAAAAAAAAGTGCCCAGCTAACTGACAAGTAAATTTGCCTAAGTAATTTTATGGCACACATGCCCAAAATTCATTTTTCCAATAAAAAGTCTGTATCCAACATAGTGCACTTAATACACAAGAGAAGAGCTTTAGCCCTTTAAAAGGAATTTTGTATCATTTTAAGCTTTTGAGGGAATTTTGTTTATTTTATCATTTGAAAGAAGTAGCAGCAGCATTTACATAGGGATTTAAGTTTTGTGAAAATACATAGTTCTCACTTGACCTACAATTCATAATTCTAATTATATATGTTAATTAAATTGACTTAGGCAAGTCATTTAGATTTAGGTGAATTAGTTTTAGGCAAAATGAATGAATAATGATGATAACATAAGGATATTGTGTATATATAAGTACTATAACAAGTATAAACCCAAGAAGGCTCATAGACAAATGCAAAATGAAACAATCAGAAACAGGAATGACTGAAGCATTGTAAATGGAAAAAACAATTGAAAATTAATGATATGAAGTTATAATGACCAATTTGGCCCCAAATAGAAAAAATATGAGAATGCATCTTCCTCTATTCTTTGTAGAGGTGGGGCACTATGGATATATAATTTTACATATAATCAAATTAATGAATTGGTTAGTTTGGCTGAGCTGCTTTTCTTTTTTTTTTTTTTTTTTTTTTTTAAGAGATGCATGTCTGGGTAAGAGAGGGGCTATTTTTGATAATAATAGGGATATTTTTGAAAATGAATGGGGTATAAAAATATAATCTAAATCTAAATAATCTTTAAAAGTACAAAAATGTCTACAGATTAATTTTATTATTCCCATTAGTATATTACAAGTGAAAAGAGCATGGTGTAACAAAAAGACTGCTTGGGTTTGGAAACAAATGACCATGGTTGGATTTGAAGCTGTCCCTTACTACTTATATGATCTTGGGTAGGTCACGTAACCTCTTTATGACTCACTTTCTATATCTATGAAATTAGGGAGCTAGACTAGATGAACTCATAGATTTCTTGCAAGTTTATAACTATAATTAATAATGCCTTTATAAAGTGGCTGGCTAGCATCAATATGCTGGCCTCAGGCAAAGACAAGAAGATCAGAGCTCAAATCTTGTCTGTTAAAATTTCTATCTGTGTTTGAACCTGGGCAAAGTCTCTTCTCTCTTTTTTTCAGGGAATGTCTTAGTATCTACCTTCTAAGTCTTAGATGAGCTTCCATCTGCCTTGCAGAGAGAGACTTCTACAAGATCAATTCACCAAACTGAAAAAAGTAAAATAAAAGATTCTTTGTGAAATGCATTTGTAATAAATAATTATTACTAGCCTAAAAATGTATGAGGTTACCATTCTGGATGTTTTAGCTCATACTGGTTTTTAGAATGATATTAGGATGGAAGCTTGGAAGAGAAAAAGCAAGCTGATTGAGAGGTTTATGAACCTATTTCTATAAAGGAATATCATAAAAGCAGCATAAAAATGAAATATATGCTTATTTTTTTTCTTTGAATTATAAAGTCCTGGGAAGCAGGGAAAGTATCTTTTGAGTTCAATAGCATTATGAATATTATGGTCCTTCACTCATTTTAAATGACATCATAAATATTCCAATCTCTAGCCATCAGTAGCATATCTTCTCTCTTTCTTGAAGTCTTCTTAAGGATTTTATAATAGAGAGAAAGAGAGAAGATTCCACATTTTTGACAGGATTTCCCTAAAAATACAGTATAGTTTAATCAACAGTTTTTAAAAATGTGCAGGAAGTTTCATGTTACAAAAAAAACATAGTATTCAGAATTAGAAGGATTGGATTTGAATCCTGTTATATCATAAGAGATATGATTTCAGTGAATTTCTTAAACTTTATGAATCTCAGTTGTCTCTTCTTTAAAGTAAGGCTATTAATAAAGTACTTATTTTCTCAGAGGAGCACCTAGGTGGCACAATGGATTTTGGCACAGGTTTTGGAGTCAGGAAAACCCAAGTTCAAATTTGGCCTCAGATACTTTTTAGTTGTGTGGCCCTAGACAAGTCATTTGACTCTGTTTATTTTACTTTCCTCTTCTACAAAATGACCTGAAAAAGGAAATGACAAAATCACTTCTGTATCTTTGACAAGAAAAGCCCAAATAAAGTCATAACGAGTTGGACATAACAGAACAAATTGCCTTAGAAAGGTTCTTTTCAATTTAATAATTTTAAGTGTCTACAATAACACTTGGAAATGGAACAATATTCCTAAAAATCTTTTTTAAAAACAATATTTTCTGGGGCTATTTTATAGCTATGAGTCATGGAATACAGCAGCTTTTGAAAATATTCAATTGAGAATTATCTAAAATGCAATAGAAGGGCACATAGTGGTCATGAGGAGTTTACAAATTTAAAAAAGAATAAAGGAAAAAGAAAAATAAACAGTGTCATCAAAGAATTGTGAGATCTATAAGGAGATTGGCTGGTCATATTAAAGCAGTGAATGGCATGCATTAGATATCCCATGTGTTCCTATATTATTATTATCATGAAAATAGATAGGCAAGGAAGGTCTCTAAGCACATTGAATAGCCTTCCTGTGGTGAAATTATAGAAGGACATGGAGAAAACTTTCATCAGATGACCTACTTCATTTGTTTGTGACACACTTCAAAAGAAGGACTGACCAGCTGTAATATTCAGATCATAGATGCATTTAAGTCTTTTTTTAATAATAGTTTTTTATTTTCAAAATATATGCAAAAATAGTTTTCAACATTCCCCTTGTAAAACCTTGTGTTCCAAATTTTTCACCCTTTCTTCTCCCCACCCTCTCCCCTAGACAGCAAGTAATCCAATAATGTTAACATCTACATTTCTTCTATATATATTTCCATATTTAATATGCTACACAAGAAAAATCAGATCGAGAAGGAGAAAAAAAATGAGAAAGAAAACAAAAAGCAAGCAAACAATAATAAAAAGGTGAAAATACTATGTTGTGATCCACATTCAATTTCAACAGTCTTCTTTCTGGATGCAAATGGTTTTCTCCATCATAAGTCTGTTGGAATTGTCCTGAATCCTACTGTTGAAAAGCTCAATGTCTATCAAAATTGATCATTGCATAATGTTATTGTTGCTGTATACAACGTTCTCTTGGTGCATTTGAGTATTAAAACTGGGTTGGAGAAGAATGAATGCTGTTCTAGTTTATAGTTATAATTATTATAAAAAAAAAAGAAGAAAAGAGGAAATTGGATCATTGGTCAATCAATAAGTATTTCTTGAACATATCTGACAGTTCTGTTTCCATGGAAAGAGGATTGATGAGTGTCAGAAGTCCTGTATTTGAGGTCCAGTATTACCACTTGCAATTCAAGTGACCTTAAGCATGATGCTTGACAGGTTTATTTCATTTTCCTCATCTCTAAGATAAGGATGGTGGATCAGATGAACTCTTAACTCTTTTTCAATTCTAGAATCCTAGTATTTTAGCTACCAAATGTTAGATAAACAAAGATGAATTGCAAAGGAGAAATAATTTACATTGGCAGAAGGAGTTTCCTCCCAGAGAGTTTAATATGTCAGTGGAATCACAGGTCTGGTTCAAAATAAAATAGTTATTCAAGTGAGGAAAAGAAAAAGGACAATCTAATAGTAATATTATTAATAATAGCATTTGCATAACACTTGGATAATTTGCAAAGAATGTTTCAATTATTATATCTTTTTTATTTTCTAGTATTTTATTCTTCCAAATATATGCAAAAATAGTTTTCAACATTCATTTTTGCAAAACCTTCTGTTCCAAATTTTTCTCCCTCTTCTCCCCCTTCCCCAAGGCAGCAAGTAATCTGATATAGGTTAAATATGTACATTTCTTCTAAACATATTTCCATATTTGTCATGCTGTGCAGGAAAAATCAGATCAAAAGGAAAAAAATATATGAGAAAGAAAAAACAAACAATCAAACAACAACAAAAAAGGTGAAAATCCTATGTTTTGATCCACATTCGGTCTCCATCTTTTTGGATGAGGATGGCACTTTTCATCATGTCTATTGGAATTACCTTAAATCACTTCTTACAAATATTATCTCATTTTATCCTCATTACAATCTAGGGAGGAACTTAACAGTGACATAATTCAGACAGATCGAGTTAAGGGACCCCCTCCCTAAACTCAAGATTACAAAGCTACTATGTATCTGAAGTCACATATAAACTTAGTTCTAACTCCAGGTGCAGGACTTACTACACATTGCGCCATCTAGCTGCCACAGAGTGTAATAGAGGAATAATGTATATAGACCAGATTTTGTATTAAAAGTCACAAATTATGAACGGACCCAGAAGAAAACCTCTAACATTTTTTGAAAAGTCGTTTTGAGAAGGCTTTATAGGAGGACACAGGAAAGAAAAGTATAGTGAGGACAGGAAGCAATTTGTGCCAGTTCACAGCATACCCACATTAATGCGGTCATAGCTTCATTGCATTAAAAAAATATAACTCAAACCATGGGAAAAATTCTTTGTTAGGAATTTTATTAGTGTAACTGATGTATTAAAATGCCTAGTAGAGTTATATATTTCCTCAAACTAATATTTCAAGCTAAAAAATCTATGATGATGACAAAGTAAAATCTGGAAAATGAATAGTTTATTACCAACAAACAAAGAAAAGTATAGCGGATGCACGGCTTTGCTGTAGACTTTACTCATATTTTTGTGGTTTTCTTATGGTACAATACAAAACAAAAATAGACAACCTTCTTGCCTGATAAGGTTTTTGATATTGTTTATTTCAATAAAGGTTTAATTCAGAAAAATGAAAACTTTTTCATTGATTCACTAGACTAAAATATATCTATATGTATACACATATGTATATATGCATATATATATGCTTTTTGAGTTTCTCATTTTTTTCTGAAAAAAAAATAGATCTTTTGACCTACCAAGTTTCTAAATAATTTGTTTCCTTCTTATTCTCTATTGCAACTTAAATCTGGCATGGCGTATAATTCCCAAAGAAACATGGCTGAGACAATCTGAGAAAGTAAAAACAGTGATTAACTAGATGTTTGGATTTTCTGTTCTATATGTATCCGGAACCAGTGTGTTTAAATGTCCTGAAGCAACATTGTAAGACACCTGCAATCTGTGTCTCTTTGCACTTGAGTTGTGGTTTATTTGTTTACTTGACTGAATATCCTGACCTTTATTTTGAATATGAACTTAAAAGAGAGAAATGTTCTTTATTCAAACATTTTCTCTGGAATCCTAAGAAGATTAAAAAAAAAAACTCAATAATTTCATGACAATTTTGTTAGCATTTTCACCATTACTTGGCACTAAAGTAACCAAAGTAAAATGACTAAAGTAAGATGACATGAGACCCAGACACATGAGCCTGCATACAATCTTCTAGAACAAATGATATCTTTGATTTAGGGCTCAATTCAAACATAATGACTTCCTTTTAATGATTCTTTATTTTTTGAGATGCTATAGAAGAATATATGCATATTTTCCTAAAATTATAATTCCTTCCTGTTACCCTGACTAAAAAATAAAGTTATATTCTATTCTAGGAATCTTACTAGCACTGGAAGAATTCAATTCTTGCATGTTGCCTTTTTGGTCTTGATATCAGTTAGAGAAGATTTACCTGCTTTAAATCTATTCTATTCAAACATCTACTTTCTCTCTTCTCACTCCCTTTTGATCCCTTATAATATAACTTCCAATCTCAACATCCATCAAAACTGCTCTCTGCAAACTTACTAATGATCCTTTACTTGCCAAACACAAATTCTCATTGTATTCTCATTCTCTTTGACATTTTAGCAGACTTTAACACTATTGATCACTCTTCTCTTCCTTAGTATTCTCTTCTAAGTTGTAAAAACACCACCCTTCCTACCAATGTTACCATTCCTTTTTGATCTCCTCACTTCCTCTAACAGTAGATAATTTCTTAAAGTTCTGTCCTGGGCTTCTCTTCTTCCTCTATATTACATCACTTGGTGATCTTATCAATTCCCAAGGGTTTGATAACTATCTCTGCACATTAAAGAGGACCAATAAAGGCTTAAAACGTGAGACTTTAATGTAGACTTTAGGGAAGTCAGGAAAGAAATTAGACAAAGAGGAGAAAGGATAATATTCCAAGGTAGACATCCAGGAAAAAAAGTCTACTGATTTAGAACATGATACATCATGTGGGAGGAACATACAAGAGAATGAAGGGAATTAAAGTTAAGAAGATTGCACAGGTAGAAGAGGTCTTTAAAAAATGGAAGAGTGGATTTCACTTTTATTCCTGTAGGAGTCACTGAAGTTTATTTAATAAATTAGGTAACATCCTCAGACCTGCACTTTAGAAAGATCACTTTGATAGCCCAGTGGATGGTGTATTGAGTGGGGAGAGACTTGGGACAAAAAGGCCAACCATAAGGTTGTACCAATGGTGCAAATATAAAGTTATACGCATTTATTCTAAGATGAAGTAAATGTCATAGAAGAGGCAGAGACACATAAGAGAGTTTTTAACATAAGTATTTTCAATAGGCTTGGCAACAGATTGGACATGAGGGATGATAAAGGATAAAAGATGACACCTAGATTGTGAGAGTTGGGGTTGGGAAAGTTGATGATGTCTTGTTCTATAGTAAAAGGAAAATTAGAAAGAGGTGTGAGTTTTAGGGGAAAGATAGTTAAATCATGGACACATTGAATCTAAGACAACTAGTTTGAGATGTCCAGTAGACAGAAATACAAGACAGGCAACAAGAAAAGAGATTAGGTCTACATAAATAGATCTGAGAACAATCTTCACAGAGATGACAATTGAACCTATGAAAGCTGGTGAGATAATTAAGAAAATTAACATAAAGAGGATCCAGGACAGAACTTTGGGAAACAATTTTAATTATTAATATGACTTGGATGAAGATTCAATAAAGAAGTCTGAGGAGTGGTTGCCCAAATATGAGGACAATAAGGAGAAGGCAGTGTTACCAAAAAAAAAAACAAAAAACAAACAAACAAAAAAAAACTATAGAAGAGAACATCAAGAAAAGGATGATTTACAGTATCAAAAGCAGCAGAGAGGTCAAGAATGATGGGAATTAGTAAAAAGCACCTTAGATTTGTCACTTAAATCATAGAAAACTTTGAAGAGAGGAGTTTCAGTTAAATGATGAGGATGGAAGACAAAATGAAAAGAAAGAAAATGGAGATATGAATTACAGGTAGCATTCTGAAATTGATGAGACTTGTTAATGAACTGAAGGATGTAGGGTTAGGAGGTAATGAGGAAGATGGAGTAAAAAATTAGGAATAGAAAGGCAAAGGAATGGAATAATAAAAAAAAAGTATCAGATAAAGGAATTTTAGAGTTCATGAACATCAAAATGCATGAGTGATTACAAGATAAAGAGTATCTTTATGGATAGCTGAGATGAAAGAATTAATGGGAAATGAGTAATTCGAAGAACTATGAAATCAGAGTATTTAAAGAAATGTTAATATGTATGTTTAAGTCCCTTGGTATGAGAGCAAGGATTGAGGAAGAAAGAATGACTTTTGAGATAAGCACTAAACTCACTGAGGAAGAAAGGAGATTGATTTCTGAGGTTGGCAGATAACAACTACCTGAAACTTAATTGGATGACAAAAATTCATAGAATGCTCCTGAAAGTGGAGAAGTTACTGAGTTATGGTGGTAGGACTCTAGAAGTGTCAATGGAAAGAAATTAGTTTTCCCTCACCCTCATTATGACCAGTAAATGATGATGGGGGAAGGGGATGCCAGAAGACAAATATACTAAGAAAAGAAAAAGTTTAAGATGAAAGCAAGTATGCTTTTATGCTATGAAGTAAGCATTCTAAAAAGTACACAGAAGGGAAGAGTAAATTTGAATGGGATATTGGTGGTATAAGATCAGGTTCAGTTAGATGGAACAAAGGATCCTAGTAGCTGGGCATGGGAACAAGGCTTGTATAATGACAGGTGAGCATTCAGATTCACTGAGATTTACTGAGGTGGGAGTATATTAATCATTGGGGAATGAATGAGTCCAGGCTTGTTTTCATAATCACCAGGAAGTGAGACAGCAGGTGTCAGGGTGGGGCAAGTTGAAGGGGGCCAGGGTGGAGCTAGTAGTGGAGAATGAGCAGTGATGTTTGGTATTCTTACAATAGATAGTTCTACTGTAGACAGTTACAACAAGATTACGTGATGATCAATTATGATGAACTTGGTTCTTCCTAACAATTCGGTTACTCAAGGCAATTTCAACAGACTTGGGGAGGAAAATGCCCATCAGATTCAGGGAGAGAACTGTGGAGATTGAATGTGGATCGAGACATGGATTTAAAAAAAAAACTTTTTGTTTGTTTTCTGTCTCATGGTGTTTGTTTTCTTTTGGTCTGATTTTCATTGCACAACATGACAAATATGAAATATGTTTTAAAAAGATTGCATACATCTAATCTATATTAGATTGCTTGCTGTCTTGGGGTGGGAGGTGGTAAGGGAGGGAGAGAGAAAAATTTAGAACATAAAATTTTACAAAAAAGGAATGTTGAAAACTATCTTTACCTGTATTTGGAAAATCAAAATGCTATTAAAAATAAAAATAATAGCTTTCAAAAATTAGGTAGGGTCTCAGCTGGGTCTCACAAATCATTTAGTCATCTTCAGAATAGAGTCATCCCAGTGCTCAGATAATATGTAATAGTAAAGAAGTGATGATGGTGGCCAAAGAGATCATGAGGAAGTGCATGGAAAGTGGTAACAGAAAATAAGAAGGCTGATGAAATAGCTATTTCAGACAAAGCCCTCCTCCTTATATAAGGTGTGAATGTATGAATGAGGTTATTATTGCATATTTATTTGATACGCTTTCCTGGAGGCTAGAGTGATGGAATTGGACTCAGGAAGACTTGGATTTGAATTATGCTATAGACACTAGCTATAAAACCATGGGAAAGTCAATTAATTTATGTTTACATTTTCCATTATCTGTAAAATGGAATAATAATGCCTATAATTTTTACTTTACAGGATTGTTATTTGATTCAAATCAGAAGCATGTACAAATAGTGAAGATTTAGCTTTCTTGTCTTCTTCACGTGTACTTACTCCTCACCATGTACTGTTCCATCCAGTAACATTGAGCTCCTTGCCATTTCACAAACAAGTCATTCCATCTCTCCTCTCCTAGCTTTCTCTCTGATTGTCCTCCATCCTTGAATGGTTTCAGTTAAATGATGAGGATGGAAGACAAAATGAGAAGAAAGAAAATGGAGGTATGAATTACAGGTAGCCTTCTGAAATTGATGAGACTTGTTAATGAACTGAAGGGTGTAGGGTTAGGAAGTTATGATGAAGATGGAGTAAAAAATTAGGAATAGAAAGGCAAAGGGATGGAATTACAAAAAAGTATCAGATAAAGGAATTTTAGAGTTCATGAACATCAAAATGCATGAGTGATTACAAGATAAAGAATATATGGATAGCTGAGATGAATTCCAAATTAAATTGAAGATTCAATTTCTTTAAAAGTCCTTCCTGCCTTTCCTGAATTAAAGAAGCAGGAAGCCAATCAATAGAAAATATCCCAACCCATATGTTTAGGATGAAAAAAAAAAGTACATAGCTTGAAATCTGAACATTGATCAATCAGTCACTAAATATTTATTAAGTGCATATTAAAAGCAGCTAAGTGATGCAGTAAAGTGCCTGGTATGAAGTCAAGAAGATTCATGTATGTAAATTCAAATCTAGCCTCATATATTTACTGGATATATGACTCTGGGCAAGTCACTTAACCCTGTGTAGCTTCAGTTTCCTCATGTGTAAATGAATTGGAAAAAGAAATGGGAAAAATACCCTAGTATCTTTGCCAAGAAAATCCCAGATGGGTCATAAAGAGTCAGCAACAATTACCCCCCCCCCACACACACACAATATGTCCTAACTACTAGATTAAGCTCTAGAGATTCAAAAAGAGGCAAAAAACACTTCTACCCTCAAGAAGCTTGTAATCCAGTGCTCAAAAAAAAAAAAAACAAAAAAGAAAAACAAAAAAACTCCTCAAGGTATCTTGACTCTGATTGGAGGACTGAAGAGTAGAGTAAAAAACAATCCTCTCTTGTAGCCCCCATTTAAAGAGGGTTCTAAAGATTCACAGTCCAATCATTTCCGACTGGCTGAATTCCTTAAATTTGACTATGCATTCCACATGTCCTTTCTGAGGTTACTGAAGTGCTGATGAGCTATGGGTACCAAATCTAAAACAATTTCCCAGATAATCAATTTTCTGATGAATATGATGAATATAGGTAGGGCTTCAGTAAGAAATGTGCTAAATTGTAATGATCTTTAAAGCAATACTCCAGAATAGATTTATTGCCTCACTAGTCATATGGATTTGAACAAATCTTTGCCATTTAACTCTCAAGATTCTTAGGAAGCAAAGATAATAAAATTCCTGACAAACACCTTACAAATTCCATATATCATTAAATAAGGAACCTAGAAACTTCAAAATGCATCTGTCAGGATTTAGGAAGAAATACTTTGCTTAAAATATTAATAGTAAAGCATCTAATCATATTTTTGGCTATATAGAAAAAAAGTAATATACTATGATTGTGACACCTTTTAAAACTCTTTTCCCTTTCCAATACATTGTGCTTTCAAAGACGTCTAGATAAGACAGAATTAGCTTTCTAAATCTTCCAAAATAATGTATAATAAAACAACTTTTATTATTAAACCAATGACAAAATGAGGAGGAGAGGAGGGGAATCTTTTTGCACATTAAAAAGACAAACCAGCGAAGTATACCTATATTGCTGGTCCTTTATTTTTTCCTACAAAAAAAGAGAAAGAAAAAATCAAGCTTAATGAATACTGCTACTCCTACTTGGATGGCTGAGATCTGAATGTTTACAAAATACTTTCATCTGCAGTAAAATCAGAAAGCTCCTAAGAGAAACCATACCTTAGATGGATTGTTATATTTTCTGATTGCAGCTAGTCATAAATTCCACATAGATATCTTTCCTGCAGGTTTTGTTTCGTTGGGGTTTTTTAATTGGTTGACTCTTGGTTCCAAAGTAAAGGGGGGGGGCAATTAGACATTTAATTAATACTTATGAATTAGTAATCATGAACCAGAAATTTCTAAGAAATATTAACCCAATATTAAAACAGCCCAGAATTCAAGGCCATCCTTGGGTAAAACAGTGAAGACCAAATTTGTCTTTGTCCCTCTTTTTCCCTCACCTCCTGACAAACACAGAACTTCCCCATCTTTCCCCATATTTTTGAATACACCTTTTTCTAAATAGTTGGCTATTTCCTTACCTGCATTCCTCATTTCCTAGAGTCACAGAATGATAGATCAATGGGCAGAGCAATGAATTTGAAGTTAGATGACTTCAATTAAAACCCTGCCTTTTCCCCTTATAGTTTTGCGGCTAAAAGGCATTTAATCTCACCTGTAAAATGAGGGAGTAGATTAGATGACTTCTCAAGTCCCTTCCAGGGACAAATCTATAATCTTATATGATACTCTATGACCCCAAACTTATATGATATATTTGTTTAATATGAATACTGTCAGCATTGATCAGCTAGTTCCACTCTGTCCCATGGTAGTAGATTATGCACTAAAATGATAGCAGGGTACAAGAGATAGAGCAATGATCTTGATGTCAAAGTATCACAGTCAGATTGTCTCAAAGTTGATAAGAGACCTCAGCAATTATCTGTTCTAACCCATACCTGAACAAGAATCCCCTGATTCTACAAAATACTTGACAGGTGATCATCCAATGTTTGCTTAAAGATCTCCAAGAAAGAACAACCTCTTTATTTTAGGTAATTGATTCAAAGTGAAGATAGTCTTTGATTAACAATCCTATTCAATTCATTGATAATCTGTTCGTTTAAAGAATGAATATTTATTAGGTGTTTTTCTTTATTCAAGGCACTGTGTATTCAATGATTTACAATGGTTTTATAACTTGATCTCAATATTTCAGGAATTAGCAAACTTTTATAGAAGATATTTTTTGCCAAAAGAATTATAAAATCAAAATATTATAGCAGGAGATTGGTCCCTTTTTGATATGAAACACTTGGGAAAAACTTAAGACTTACATCTGTGATTAAAGATATCACAATCATTTAAGCTTCTATTGGCATGTATCTAGTTTCCAAAAACATTAATAAGAATACAGACAATGTGGTTTTCTTCTCAGAGGAAGGCTTGGATATACAGGTTTATCTCTATTTTCATTGAGCATTATCTAGCAAAGATGCTAGGTAGTAGAATGAGAGGCTGCTGACAGAGTTCAATTTATTTGAATTTCTTTTGTGCAGACAGAACCACTGTGGCATATGGTCTGTGAATTATATTCTTTGGACAAGCATTTTGTTTCTTATTAGAACTGTCCCTGTCCCACAACTCAGAATCCCAAAGAATAGAATTGAAAAATACTTTCTGAGAAAGACAATTCAGAATGGAAACCTGCTCTGTAATAGCCTAATAACAACTTTGGTGATAGTCTCATCTTTATCAAGAGATTGGTTTAGCATCCTCTGGGACCACTTTGAAAATGGTGTTCCTAATTTCTCCCTGCAAACAACAAAAAGTGTCTGTTTAACACTCTAGAGATAAGAGAAAGCTACTATTACCACCAATCCCTCTTTGAACATCACTATCTGGCTCAAACATTACTGGATGCCCAGGGGGATTGAAGCCATGGATCCTTCATCTCAGAGACTGACAAGATACAAATCACCTGCCAATGAATAGGCTTCTCTTTCATTTAAACAATTTGCGTGTTAGGAGTGAGTGGGTGAGTTGTGTTATCATCATGAGAATTTCCATAGCTTTCCATTCTTTTCAATGGAAGTAACATGGCTAAGGTACTGAACTCAGAGTTAGAAAGATTTCCTATTTAAACCCACCTGCTAGATGTGTGAGTGTAGCTAAGTTATTTATTATCTTTGAGCCCCAATTTCCTCATTTGCAAAATGGGAATAATAATATCTGGAATACATGTCTCAAATAAGGAATACTCTAAAAGGTCACTATTATATCCTTACTAGCACATTTTTTTCAGTGTTTCATCCACTTTATCATCTTATGCAACATTTGGTATTGTTGTCAATCTCCTTCTTATTGAGATTTTCTGTGTTTGGTTTCTATAATGTTATACTTTCCTAATTGTCCCATTTTTTCTGACTTTTCCTTCTAAGGGATACTCCAAGTCCAATTCTAGACTCTTTACTGACTCTTCTTCTTTATAGGTGGTTTTCAGATTTCTGTCTTCTCTCATGCTGTACTTCTGTGTCTAAGCCTTCTTTTTTATAATTCTCACCTTTTCTGAGGTTTCCAGAGGTATCACTAATCAATCAATTAGCTAGCATTTAAGATCCTACACTGTGGCACTGGACTGGGCATGAGGGAAAAAATTAAATAATTCCTGTTCTCATGAACCTTACATTCCATTAAGGACAACAGTTATATAATATGTACCAAACTAATTTAAGGTAATTGGGAAGGATGAGAACATAATAAGCTAGACAGACAGGAGAGGCCTCCAGTTGGAGAAGTCGCATTAATTGAGCTTTGAAAGAAACTAGGAAGCCTAAGTGGTGAAAATGAGGAGGGAGGGTATTCCAAGAAGAGGGGATAGCACATATAAAAGTATAAGAATGGGAGGGATATGGAATGGCATATATGTGAGGAAGAGCAGGAAGGCAAGTGTGATTGTGCAAAAGGAAATAATGGTTAGTAAGTCTGAAGAGGTATGTTGGATTCAGGTTGTAAAGGACTTTAAAAATTAAAGAGAAGCATTTCCATTTCAGCAGAGTCGAAATTTAAGGATCTGATGGAGCGTTTTGAAGAAAAGTAAAAACACCACTTTCAAGTCTATATTTCTATCCCTGACAGAACCATTACCTGATTGACTTCTTGAGATCTCAAATGTAGAACAAAGACAGGTATATGAGCCTTTGATGTGACTGGTATAGAGGCCTCTATGGTGAGGAAACTCCCTCTGCCAATGCAAATTAGCACATTCACTTCCATTTATAATCTTAAAACAGAAGCTTAGTAGCAGTATCAAATACACCTTTGGGAGCATGCAATAGCGACCATTGAATAGGAACTAGATTCAAATATAATTAGAAAATATTTAACAAAATAAATGAAAATACAAAAGAACACAGATAATGTTAATCTTTGGTTTTCTAAGTCAATATGTAGTAGCAGAGATCCTTACAAAGAAAGAGTTTAATAGCTTTGTGTTACTATTTGGCTTTGATACCATTAACCTAGAATACTGATAGTTTAAGCAGTCTGCCCAGAGTCATACAATTATATGTCATTTCTCAATCCTCTCTACTATGCTGCTTCTTATTGCACATTCAATATGTCGCAAAGACTAGCTTTTCCTCTGAAATAGATTTACCTTTCTATATCTATTGAGAGTATTAATTTTTCAATCATGGAGGTTCACAATCTCAAAATCAACCTTGGTTCATCCCCTTTCCTCACCTCCTGCATCCAATTATTTGCCGAAATCTCTATATTTAACCTCCATGATATTTCTTATATATATCTCCTCCTCTCCCAAACACTCACTACCCTAATTCAGACATTCTTGCCTTGAGTACTGCAATGCCCTTGCCTCCAGTCTTTTTTGTTCTTCAATCCATCTTTCATGTAGCTGCAAAAGTGATAATCCTAAAACACAGACCATATTATTTCTCTGCTAATTCTCTGCTGAAGAAACTTCAATAGCTCCCTTTGTCGCTACATTAAGATATAAATTCTTCAGTTTGGCATATTTAAAGTTACAATGTAGCATTTTTATATCTTTCCAGGTTGATTATTACTTCCCCTCATAGCAACCTAATTGCTATCTCTATATACATACCATATGATCTTTCTACTTTGTACACTCTATTCCTCATGCCTGGAATGATCTATTAGTCTTTCTACTTAATAGTGAAAATTTAATCCATATTTTCCCTCATGGATTCTTCCATCTTTTTGAAGGATAAAATTATTATTAAAGCAAGAAATTTTAAAAATGAACTCTTAATCAGAGGGGTGAATATATGGATAGTTGAAGTACTCTCTTGCTATTATATCATGTTACTGTGCCAAGGTTAAGACCTTGATTGACTAAATTAATTGTTTCTTTCTCTATTTATGTCAAAAAATGATACTGATTAGAGGATTAGAGATTTCTCACTCTGATTCCAGATTTTAATCATAAGAATATAGTTGTTTGAAATGTAATGCTACTCTATACTCACTCCTTTCACCTATCTTTGGAATAAAAAAATAAAATAATCATTCAGAGTTATATTTTGGTCACAGGTTCCATCTAATCAAATCACAGTGACCTATGAGTTTAATTCATTTCCTTGTATTAGAACTTGTTGTTCCACTTACTAGTTAACTAATCTATAGACATTTTAAAATCATCAATTTTACTATTGGTTTCATTCTTGAATTTTATCTTCTGTGAACTTTTCTGAGATATTAATATTTATTATTTGTTTTTTATTTTAGGTATTTCCCTGCTATGATAACAAATATCCTAATAAATATACATATGCTGATATGTGATACTAACACATAGCACTTCTCACTTTCCTTTCTAATTACTTATAAACCATCTTTTAAAAAATTTTTAGGATTTTACTAGGGACTAATGTCATATCCACTAATTTGATAGAATTCCACTAATTCTTTCTCAAAAACCAAAATATTTACCAAACTTCCAGGAGCATATCCTATAGCATCCTGTTCCTATTATTAAGCTTTTTTTTTTTTCAAATATCAGTGTCATTGGTTTAGCAAACACATCCCTTGATTTGTTCTGTACATTGGAATGTACTCCATCCAACACCCATGACTTGAACTCAAAAAGAATATGTAGATATTTTCTTTCCTTTTTATCTTGGTTCAATTCCTTGTTAAAATTTTTTTGTTCTATGCTTCTCTACCTAAAATTTATTCTCCTTGATAAGAAACAGAAAATGAGGATTGGGTAGTTCTGCTATCTCTCCATCATTTAGCATTATAATTACATCTATCTCATGCTGTCATCCTACAACTCCTTCCATCCCTTCTTGCTCATAACATTGATTTGAAAAACCACTTTTTATTGCCCTGAGCATTCATTGCCAATCTCAGTTCATCTAGATTTTCAGCCTTCTTAATGTCAGATGTGCCAGAAAGTTCTGGGTTCAAGATATGTCTATGAAATATATTCTATTTAACCTTAGTATATTATATGACCTATCAATAATGCACACAACTCTGGAACTATAAATTTCAGAATAGGTGCTGACCCACTTGGATGTAAAAAGGTCCTCAATGGGAAATCTCTATGCAAAAAAAATCACAGATTCTGGGACAAAAAATGCTATTCATATAGAAACGTGAGTTTTGTTTTTATCCTCAGTTTTCTTCCTTTGCTTCAATGTATTTACAAAATTTTAATATATGATTGATTTTCTTGTGCAACAACCTAGATCTCTATGGATAATTATATAGATGTACATGACTATCTATATACATATTAGAATTGTTTTGCTTCCTTCTCAGAATAATTTGTGCTTATTTATCAAGATATCATTCTTGGGGGCCTCCTTTAATTCTTAAATTCATTTTCTTTTTAGAATCTTAGATCAAGGCATTCTCTTTCTCTAATTTAGAAATGTACTCTTTTAAATTCTATAGTGAAAGTGAGAAAGACTATATCCAATATTCCTCTCCTTGTTTACTATAAAGTCTAAAATGTGTTTGTTTCTTTCTCCCAATGTTGCTTTTATTTTTACTTCAGCAACCAATTCTTTCTGATTTCCAGAAAGAAGTCCAGAGAGCAATTTCTCTCATAAATTCTCTCTTCGAAAAGAAATGATAAATGGGTCTAGTCATGAATGGTTTGACTGCTGTTTTTTTTTTAATTTAATTGTATTTTATTTTTCCAATTATATGTAAAGATAAAAATTCAATATTCATTTTTGTAAGATTTTGAATTACAAATTTTTTCTTTATTACCTACCTCCCCTGTCTCCAAAAAGCACTATTGATATAGTTATATATGTACAATTATTTTAAATATATTTCCATACTATTTTATAAAAATCAGCACAAAAGGGGAAAAATTACAAAATAAAAAACAAACACAAAAGATGAAAATAGTATGCTTAGACCATATCAGTCTCCATATTTATCTTTCAGGATGCAAATGGCATTTTCTATCCTAAGTCCATTGGAATTGTCTTGGATCAATGTATTGCTGACAAGAGCTAAGTCTACCTTCGTTCATTATCACATAAACTTGATGTTACTGTGTTACATATTATAACCTATTTAGCCATTCCCCAGTTGGTGGGCATTCCATTCAATTTTCAATTCCTTGACACTACAAAAAAGAACTGCTACAAATATTTTTGCACATGTGTTTCCTTTTCCTTTCGTATGTGTAGTACTGGATACTACTTATCCAATAGTGACACTACTGGATCAAAGGGCATGCATAGTTTGATAGCTCTTTGGGCGTAGTTCCAAATTACTTTCCAGAATGGATAGTTCATTTCACAACTTTACTAAACAATGAGTTAGTATTCCAGTTTCCCCACATCCCTTCCAATATTGTCTTTTCCTGTTATCTTAGTCAATCTGATGGATGTGAAGAGGTACCTCAGAGTTGTTTTGATTTGCATTTTTCTCATCAAAAGTAATTTGGAGCATTTTTTCATAAGACTATAAATGGATTTAATTTCTTCATATATCTGTCCATATCCTTAGACCATTTATCTCTTGGGGAATGACTTGTATTCTTATAATTTTGAATCTGTTCTCTATATATTTAGAAATGATGCCTTTATTCCAGCTTTTAGCTGACCTAATCTTGACTGTATTGATGTTGTTTGTGCAAAAACTTTTGAATTTAATGTAATCAAAATTATCCAACTTACATTTCATAATGCTCTCTAGTTCTTCGTTGGCCATAAATTCCTCCTTTCTCCGAAGATCTGACAGGTAAACTGTACATTGCTCTCCTCATTTGCTTATAGTATCACCTTTGATGTCTAAATCATAAACTTGTTTTAATGTTATTTTGGTTTAGTGAGTGACATGTTGATCCACTCCTAGTTTTTGTTATATAGTTTTTTAGTTTTTCCACAATTTTTGTCAAATAGTGAGCTCTTATTCAGAAGGTGGAGTCATTATGTTTATTAAACAAATGGTAGATTACCATAATTATTGACCATTGTGTCTTGTGTATCTAATCTATCCACTGATCCACCATTCTATTTCTTAGCCAGTACAAAATGTTAGCTAGTCTGTTTTCAAAAAGAAGATACGTTGAGTAGGTATGACCACTAACTGGATAACTTATGTTTTTTTTTTTTTTTTTTTTTTTTTTTGCATCCAAGGCCAGTGTTTTTTCAACTGTGCCAAAAATTGCATATTAGGTTTGGTGGGAGACAAACTCTGAGACCCTGTCCATATTCTTATAAGATGATAAATCTTTCCTCAAGCTTTAGTTGGCTCGGGGAACTAAGGCTTTGGGTCAATGATAGCTTCTGGGTTGCTGAGTTTAAAAACTAGTTAGAAGTTGAGACTTCAGACAATAGATCAGTACCATGATCCACCACAGCACAAAACAGCTTTGTTTATCTGAATTATGACTGTATCCTCCATCACTATCTTTTCCATGTTTAAAATATTCTTAATTTGGCTAAGTGAAATTCCTTTTGGTAACAGAGCAGATTGTCTTTGAGTATCTTATTTCTATCCAAACTCAAACCCAAGTTACCAGCCCAGACTAAGACAATTCTGACCTATGACAGTAGAAAAGCCATCTTCTTATCACCTGATATTTTAGTTAAAATTATGCTAAATACCTATATAAAATATTCAGCTAATAGACTGGTATTGACTTCTGAATCTATGAAAACTGGTGGGCAATATAGGGTAATTAATTCCTAGGAGTGAGACAAAACCATTCAAAAGAAGATTTTGCCCAAGAAGAACAATAAACTAGGAAAGCAGGAGATCTTGATTCAAGTACCAACTCTGCCACCACTTTATGTGTGCCTTTTGGCAAGCTAATTAATTCTTCTCGCCTCAGCATGGCTAGTTTAGAGAGTCTTTAATATTCTTTTTATTGCTAAAATCCTGATTCCGTGATTTAAAACATACTTTATACCTGTGAGAAAAAAACTGCAATTACAATGTAACATCTCAATAAGAGCAAAATAATATCTTTCAACTGACCACATAAAAGCCCATATGATACAATGAAAGAATGTAGTTATTCCTCATCTCCATCAGAAGAAAAGTAATTAAATGGAATTCCTTGCTGCAAGTCATTAGCTAATCAGTGTGCCTATCTGTTATGTTTGTCCACTCTCCAGTACTCACACATAGTCCCAGCTGCTCCAGGAATCCCTTGAGTACACTTAAGAACCTTCCCTTTCAAAAGTTGTTTAGGAAAGCTTTTGACTTGCTAGAGCTCATTTGGAGATTTTCTTCACTTTATAAAGTAGCTGAAACAGACACAGAATATTTGTTCGATAAACCATGTTAAAAATAAAGTCACCAAGGAACAAATTTGTACTATCTGAAAATGAATATCTAGTCAAATTTTTAAACTCAAATATGAGATGAGCCACACATTATTTCATGGGATCCTAAAAGGTAGCTGAATATCAAAGAATTTTCAAAGAGCCAGTGATAGATTTACTGTCTCAGCTGAGCCCTATGCCAAAGCAATAATACTGAGAATTGGGTCCTTTCTGGTTCTTTCACTTTGTATATAAATGCTGACACAATATTACTGAAAAATTACCAAATATACTGCCAATTACATATTACAAGCAATATAACTCTAATCATCTGCTCCTTTCTTTGGCCATCCTGACTTTTATTCACATATGAAATTGAGGCAGATCTCTATACATAGTTATTATATAACAGTAAACACATTTTTTTTTTCCAAAAGGAAAGGAGCTGGAAGGAGAGCAGGAGGTCAGGACTTAAATAGTCAGAGTATCCTCTTTGTATCTGACCAGGCAAGTTGCATGTTGTCAAGCCATGAATCACAGAAAAGGGATGCAACTTTTGGAGAAAAATTTTAGGGATATGCTACATATTAAGTAGTACACATTTTAAAGTCATCATAGCACCACCAAGTCCCAGTTTTTAATTATAAGGGTATGTGGGGGCGGGGCAGAATAAGGCTTCCACTTACACACAAGTAGACATGATGTGATTTGTTAATGCTGGGCCTAGTTGTTCCTGCTCTCACTCTCCAGAAAGCAATTTGCTTTTTTTTTTTTTTTTTTTTAATACTGTCAGTCAAGTGCCAAGCATTTATTAAGTGCTTACTTTACTACCAAGCACTCTGGTGGGGTATTAAAAAAACAAACACATAAAGCAAAAAACCACAGATCCCACCCTCAAGGATCTCTCATTCTAATGGAGAAAACAAATGTGCTAATAATGTTAATCATAATAATACTGATGATGATAACTTCCAAAAGTATTTAGTACAGTGCCTAGTACATAGTAGGTGCTCTATAAAAGAGCACCTCTTTTTGATTCTCACCACAACACTGGGATGAAAATTCTATTATTTATCCCAATTCTATAATTGAGGAAACTGAAGAAAACAGAGGTTAAATGACTTGTCAAAGGTGGCCATAGTTAGTAAGTATCTGAGACTGGATTTGAATTCAGGTTTTCCTGATGCCAAATTCATCTGTATCTACTGCACCACTTACCTCCTCAACAACTATTTACATAGTTATAAAACTATACACGTTGAAGATAAATATAAAAAAGTTGGAAGGTAATTAATCTTGGAATGGCACTGTGGAAAGGAGGAGAAAGAGAGAGAGAGAGAGAGGTGGGGTGGGGGGGTGCAGAGAGAAAGAGAAACAGAGAGACAAAGACAGAGAAACAGAGACAGACAAAAAGAAATAGAGACAGACAGAGAGACAGAAACAGGGAGAGACAAAGTCAGAAAGAGACAGTCACAGAGACAGATACAGAGAGACAGAGTGATAAAGACTGAGAGAAAGAGACAGAGACAGGAAGACAGACAGACAGACAGACAGAGACAGAGAGAAAGAGAGAGAAACAAGGAAACTCCTATTGCAGAAGATAGAATTTGAGCTGTCTTGACAGAAGCAGAAAAGCTAGAAGGTGGATGAGGAGAGAGCATTCTAAGTATGGGGGATAGCCACTGAAAAGGCATGGAATAATGCACTGAAGTTCTGTATTTAGCAAGGGGACTGCATTGTAAAAATATGTAAAGGGAAGTAAAATATTTGGGGGGAAGGCTAGAAAGGTAAGAAGGGGCAATTTTTTGAAGTACTTTAAATAATAAAGAGGATTGTTTATCTAATTGGAGGTAATAGGGAGCTATGAGAGTGTTTTGAGTAATATATTCAGATTTGGGAAAATTTAGGAATTTTTACTTCTTTTAGGAAATTCACTTTGGTAGCTAGGTGGAAGGTAGTGTGGTACTCCTTATGAGGTTACACCTTGATCTATACTGGTATGTTTAGTCTCCCAGGAGACAACTATTTCAGATTCAAAATGCTCTATGGAGTCCATGCTCATGAAACTAGTGTTCATAATCAGAAAATAAAATTAGCTAAACTCCTCTTTACACCATTAACCTGTTTCTGTTGATTTGATTCCAAGAAAAGAGAATTACTACCCCTTCATCTCTTCTATTGTACTCTGGAAGGAACACAAAGAGAAAAATGGAGAATAATTGTTCCATCTCCTTTTGATGACCAGCAGTTTGATGACTGCTTTCCCCGAATTTACTTGTTCTTTTTTACTACTAAATGGGCATTACTTATCATTTAGCAAAAATCTAGTTCCTCTATAGTTCCATTAAGATATTTTGGGAACTTCTAAACTTCTAAAGGAATAAAGAAGTACTATTTGTTTTTTGTGGCTTTGTAACTTTTTGATAAGATGAAAATAAACCCTCAAACTATCATATCCTTGTGATTCCAGTATCTCAAAGTATGAAAGAGTAAAACCTTTAACACCTAAGGTCCTTGCTGTCTACTTATTATAACCTATAATTTCTTTGAGAAGGTTGTTGCTGTTTAGCTATTTTTCAGTTGTGTCAGAATCTTCATGACCTCATTTGGGGTTTTCTTGGCAAAGATACTGGAGTAGTTTGCCATTGCCTTCTTCAATTCATTTTAAAGATGAGAAAACTGAGACAAACAGTGTTGCACAGGGTCACACAGCTTATGAGTGCCTGAGATCAGTTTTAAACTCAAGAAGATGAGTCTTCCTGATTCTAGATCAAACACTTTATCCACTAAAAGATTACCTGCCCTCAAGAGGGTTAAAAGGACACAACTTAACAATTTATACCCTAATTAATATATGTTGTGTTAAATTTTACACATAGTAAGCACTAAACAAATTATATGTTGAATTAAATTGAATTTGTGAAATATTTTCCTAAAATCCTAAATTTTTAGTTTCCCAAAATATTCTTAATGTCATCTAAGTTCCAATGCCCTTATATATAAAATAAAGATAAAAATAACACCTACTTCACTGCATTATTTTGAAAATGAATGAAATAAATAAATATATATGAACATATATTGGAAGAAGAACAAAGAAGGAAGGAAGGAAGGAAAGAAGGTGGAAGAAGAAGAAGAAAGAAGAAGAAGAAAAAGAAAGAGTAGTCTTGTGATATTCATGACACTATCTTTTTGGTAATAAAAGAGTTGCAAACTAATAGTGTCTATTAATTAGAGTCTTTTCTACTTATTTATAATGTGCATAACATTTACTGTACATAAAAATGATGAAAAGAGTGGTTTCAGAGAAACACAGAGACTTTTATGACTGAAAATACTGTAAAAACAAAACGGTTCTTAAAACATGAATAGCTCTAATTGACACAGTGACCATTCATGGACCAATGATGAAGCACCTAACTTCCACCTAACAGAAAAGAGGATGAACTCAAGCTGAAGTTCATTACTCTTATTTTTTGGACAGGTTCCAATTCAGGAATATATTTTACTTGACCATGTATATTTATTACAAGAAACTTTCTTTTTCCTTCCTCCCCCCCAATAGTTGATGGGGTAGGAAGGAATGAAAATCAAATTTATACTTCAAAAAGAATAAATCCTAATTTAAAAAGCACTAAAGTTAAAGAGGATATAATTATAGGATATATTATTGGTCACAAGATCATTTAAGAATTCAAAAGGTGAAAAAATCTAATGTAAAACCTAATGTAAATGGACATTCATTCTATTTCCTGAGTTTTCTCATTGGAAGTCTTATTGTTATATATTCAACACAATCATCTACTGTGAGACTCTGTCACTACCCTCAAAAAATATTTCCCCCAAAGTCTTCCAGAATTACTTCTGCTCTCCCTGAGATTCCACATAAAAGCTAATATGTAAATAAAAATATTACTGTTACTGAAGATACATGATTCAAATCAACAATGTAAGATGCCATTCTCATTTGGGAAATCAAAAAGACTGCTATATTCTTAAGCCATATCTTTGTCTTTAAATCCAAAAATGGATATTTACTCAAGATAGCCACTTCCCACTGGGCACACACTCTGAGATAACTCTAACATTTTTTAAATTGAATATCTAATTTTCAAACCCACCTTTCTCCCCTTTCCAGCTGCCTTTGTGGGGACATTGTACTCCAGTCAGCGTCTGGTCAAAAAGCTGACCATAAATAAATGTTCTGACTTCCTGGCTAGCAAAAAAACTAAGATTATATTAACAGAATCTCTTGCTCTTTCTAATTTCATTTGACTTTGGTCAACTAGGACAATTGAAAATGATGCAGATTTGTAAAGGATAAGACTTGTCTGAAATTTAGAAAACTACATATTTGGTAAGTATTCATCACCCATGGTGTTAAGCAGACCAGGCCAGGTAACAGTTCAGCTCCTTCATTACCATTATTGAATACCATATTCAATAGGGAGACCTGGGCTCATATGGGAGGTGAGAAGAAAATGATCTGACTGATGATAGCAGGAGGAACACATTGTCCTGTTACCTGAGGCTGTATTTAAACAGCCCAGAGATCATATCTTTGAAATTCTATCCATCCCAGTTTCAGAGATCATGTCTGAGACTTAGAAACTTCGAATCAAAGATTTAGACCTGGAAAGGAATTTGGATGTAAAGAAATCAACTCTCTCACTTTATAGATGAGGAAACTGAGGCAAAGATGTTTTGTACATGGTGATTTGTACAGGGTCAAGTACAAATAAGTACTTGAGATGGGATTTAAACGCCTTCCTAACTCCAAGTCTAGTATTTTGTCAATTAGCCAACTGTGCTTTTTTACAAAGGTTTCATTCCCCTGCAAGTGTTCTAAAAAGAACTACTTTAAATATGAAAATTATCTACTTTAAGTTGTGCTGGCTAAATTTCAAATAAAACTGCAACCAATTTCTTGATTTTATATATACATATATATATATATAAAATCAAGAAATTGGTATATATATATTATATATGTATACATACATATATATATTTATATATACAGATAAACTATAAACTAAAGTGGCGGTTGATAACAATATCGTTAGTTTGATAAAAGTTAACTACTAAAATATAGAGTCTGGGTCACAATAATTGTGTAAGGCCTGTCAGTATGACTACATTGGCCAAAGCAATGCAATTATTTATAAAAATTTTACTTCCTGTTGAGTTAGACAAATACATTGAGTTGATCACTAAGCAGAGGCAACTGGACTCTGGCCAGGATACTGAAATACACATGACACAAAATTTAAAGTCTTATAATATTTTACAGTGAACATAAGGGTAGTAGATACAAATCTTCTCAGAGCAGGTAATAGTGGACTGGATAGGATTTCCAATATACAATCCACTCCAACTTTTATATCTTGTACTAAGATTTCAAGCTCAAATAGCAAAGCCTAACTTCTCCAAGGATCAAGTCGCAGGTAGAATCTTTTTCATCACTTGAGGCTTCTCCTCATAAAAATCCATTCACCCTCTTTCTTTTTTTCACAGTAGAACATCCCTTTGCCATGCTGCTCCACTCAATTGGTGAACTCTTTACAGAGTGCTTCCATTTTGGGAAAAGTTCTAGGATATCTAACATTATTCTTCTACCTGTGTTTTTGATTTTCAAATTCAATACCATACTCCTTCAAAAGTAACTTTAACCATCTTTTAAAATTCTTGTTTTTCAGCACATTTTTGCATGTTGTCTTCTAACATTAGAATGCTAGCCCTTTGAAGGAAAGAAATATCATTTTTGCATTGTTTGGTTCATTGCCTAGAGTATATTAAGTGTAACAAATACTTGTTCCCTTGCTCCACCTTTACTGATTCTTTCCCCACTTATTTATTGGAAATGTAATCATAAGTCTTCAGCTATAGTTCAGTCAAGGTATATTTACTTTATTCATTAACTTTGTGGCCATATGAGGAAGAACCATGATAGATTCTGCACTTAACAATTATCAATTCCAATCATTATTTGCACTGCGAGAATCTCTCAATAGACAGGAGTAAAATAAGACTTAGTTTTGTGAAATAGAATAAAAGGATAGGAGAGGTATAACTCAATATTGGGAACTGTGATATAGGGAAAATTGAATAAGGAATAAGGGAGATTAATTAATTTAAAGAATTGCTATTAAATTGAAGGGTGAACATTCAAAGATAAACCATTGGAGTTAAGCAACTTCCATAATAGAGAAATAAAAATTATAATAAATAATATATAATTTAAAATCATACATGTTTTGCCTAAAGGCAATAAACTTTTTCCTTCCACTATGGAAACTATGGAAGAAGATACATTTGTCTGATATTTAGTACAGTGGATGGAGCACTGGGACTCCAAAAAGACCCATGGCATCTTTCTGAATTCAAATCCAAGCTCAGCTACTTACTAATTGTGTGACCTTGGACAAATCACTTTAACCCTGTTTGCCTCAATTCTTTTTGAGCTGGAGAAAGAAATGACAAGCTGCTCTAGCATCTTTGCCAAGAAAACGCGATATGTCATACACAACAACAACAGCAATTCTTCTAAATTCGGTTATACAAATTGCTGAAACTGTTCAACTTGCCTCTATTTAATGTTATTTACTTAACAGTAATCAAGGCTTTGTGCTGAGAGTTTTGAGAAGATAAAATTATTTTTCTTGTAGAGTTTATAATCTAATCTTACAGGGTGATATTGTTCATGTTAAACAATCTGCCCCAGATATACAGAGAAAGCTACAGAAGTCCAAAGTAGGATTATGCTTTGCCAAGAGACTTCTCTTCTTGGCACAACTGCCTACCAGGACTCTTGTCCTCTGTGAAGACATTCTCTTCTCAGTGATAACCTTTGTTATTTCTCTGACAGGACCTCTTACCACTGAGGATTCTGTTTTCTATCAAAGCTGGCTTCTCAGTGCCAATAAAAATCTCTTTTGCCATTTAGACTTTTCAGGTTCATGAATTCTTTCACATTGGACCTGAGTCTGAAAAGTCTGAAAAGTGGGGAGAGATGATATTGCTCTTATGGGGAACAGCCTCTCCAAAAACAATTGAGACAGGAGATGAAATAACATATGAAAAGGCTCACACAAAAACTACCCCTCCATATCATAGTGTGTATAAAGAAATAATCTCAGAAAAGTAGTTTGGAGATAGATTATGAAAGACTTTAAATACAAACAAAGGAATCTCTATTGATGCCAAAGGCAATCAGAAACTCCTGGATCTTTCTTTATCAAGAGAGAGTTATAATCATACATATGCTTTAGGAAGATTACTTTGGCAGCAATGTGGAAGATGAGCTGGTGAGAGGAAGAGACTTGATACTAAATGATATGGGGGAATTAGGGAGGTATCTAATAAAAGATTATAAGAGGATCAAGATATTTTTAGGATTAAATGCATAAATATAACTCTCAACAAACCTTTAGCAATTATGTCAAACAAATTAAATGAATGTTATTTTTATCCTTCTAGAAAGAAAATCACATAACTCTAGTAATTTTATTTAAGATGTCATATTTACTTTTCCCATGATCTCTGTGGCTTTATATTAATTTCAGTACTTCTAGACACACGTAAATTACAGTATTCACTGAGGAAATAATTCTCCCTTTGGATGTTTCTTCCCTGTTACAAAAGTTTTAAGAAACCTGCTAAATTATTTACAAAGCACGTGAAAGTGTTCCCAAAGCATTGATTTTACATGTTGCTATTTGATCCTTGATGCTGAAGCTTCATTCCAGGACATAAATGGGAATAGAGTAGAGAGTAAGGATATATAGAACTTAGGTAGCTCTGGCATGAAGTGATAATCAGTCCAATTCACAGACACAATAATAGGAAGAGTGAATGAAAAAGCAACAGTTCCATTTCCCCCTTTAATTGAAGTGGGGAAAGAGGATAGGCTTTTTGTAATGAAATAAAGAAAATATTCTCTACCAGTATAATGAAGATCCTTTAAGACAAGAACTACTTTATATTTGTCTTTTATCATCAGAATCTAGTATAGTATCTTTGCATACAATAGGTACTTAATAATTATTTGTTAGATTAAATAACAAATGTATTTATACATTTTAACAAAGAGGTAGAATGTCCACAATAGATATTATACAAATATATTAAAGAGATAGAAGAGGAATTCTGATAACAAAATATATATTCCTAGTGACCCAATATAAAATATCATATGATAAAGCAATTGAATACTATGGTATAGTAGATAAAAATTTAAAAGTTTGAGTTAAAAGATGTGGCTTCAAGTTTCCCTTTAGCCATTTACTAGTTACATGAACCTAGATAAGACACTAGGTCTCAGTTTTCTCATCTGGAAAGTAAGGATAATAATGTTTGTAGTACTGTTCACATTGTTCAGTTGTTTCAGTAATAGCCAACTCTTTGGGACCTCATTTAGGGTTTTCTTTGCAAAAATATTGGAGTGGTTTGCAGCACAGAATATATTAACTTGTTTTGGATGCCATAGGATTAGAGATTTCAAGCTGGAAGTTTAGTGTCATTGCATCCAATATTTTAATCTCAATAAAACTGAGGTCTAGAGAAGTTATTTGACTTGAATAAGTTCATAGCATCAATAAATGTTGGAAGCAGGATTTGAATTCAGAGGTTCCTGATAACAGGTTCAGCACCAACCTGTCATTAAGAGTTGACATTTTTAAAGATTGTTCACCATTCTAGTATTCATTCTTTGTTATCTGTTCTTGGTCCAGTAATCTCCATACTGTTAAATTCAGTAAATAGTCATTAATTTTAATTCAGAAGTATACCTATATATAAGAAACAGTGGTTATAAAAAATTTTACAACATTCCCTATCTTCAAGGGAGAGGGAGAGAAACACAGAGAGATACTTTTGCCTGTCAAGACCAGACAAGGCTTCATTATTGATTCTTGAATTTCAACAAATAACTGACCCAATTCTCCTCAGAAAGATGTAATCCATCAATCAATTAAAAGCATTTATTAAGTTCCAGACATTGGTCTAAGCACTTAGGATAAAAAGAAAGAAAAACAAACAAACAAAAACACCAATCCCTGCCACCAAGAGCTTACATTCTCACTGGAGGGAAAATATGAAAAAGGGTCCAAAGAAGAAACATACAAAATATGTGAAAGTATCCTGAAAGAAGAAGGCCTTAACAGGCAAAAGAACCAGAAAAGTTCTCCTGCCCAAGGCAAAGATATAGAGACAAGAAATAGAATATTGTATTCAAGAAACAGCAAGATGGCCAGAATAGCTGAACTATAGTGTGTGAAAGGGAATAAGGAATAAGAAAGCTGGAAAGGTAATAAAAGGCCAAGTTATGAATGTGAAAGTTCAGGTTAAATACCAAATAGTAATTTATATTTGATTCTATAGATGATGGGAAATGACTGGAACTCCCTGGGCTGGGGCAAGGTCATTTTATAATTTACTTAAGCTTTAGGAAAAATTACTTTTTGCAGATGAGTGAATGCGAGATTGTGATGATGAGAGATTTGAGGCAGAGAGACCAGTTGGAAGACCAGTGTTGTCCAAGAGAAAAGTAATGATAGCTTGACTTAGAGAGTGGAGAGAAGGAGACATGCATGACAGATATTGTAGAGGGAGGAACAAGATTTGACAATGGGTTGCATATTAGGGTGACTGAAAGTGCAGAGACAAGAATGATCCCAAATTATAGGCCTGAGTGACAAGGAAGGTAGTAGTAACTTCCACAATAGAGAAGTTCAAAAAACAGAGGGTGTTTTGATGTGAGGAGATAATGTATTCTTTTTTGACATGTTAAGTTTGAGATATTCATGGAGTATACATTTTGAACATTCAAGACACAATTGGAGCTATGTGATTATCACTCAGGATAGAGAATAGATCTGGGAATCAGCTGTATGGTCATCTAAATTGAACCTACTGAAGTTAGTGGTATTGCAAGATAGTTGGGAAGAAAAAGAAAAGAGAGTCTTGGTAGAATCTTGGAAGATACTCAGATTAATGGACATGATATAAATGAAGAATCAACAAAGGAAATTGAAAAGGAATTATCAGACAGCTAGAAGAACCAGTAAAAGAATAGTCTCATGAAAACTTACAGAGAAGAGAGTACAGAAGCGATTGATGAGCAGTGTTAATCCTAAATGCTGCAAGAGGACTGAGAAGATCAAGACTGAGAAGTCGTCATTAGATGTGACAATTGAAAGATCACTGGTAACTTTGGAGAGAATAGTTTCAATTTAATGATGAAGATAGAAGCCACTACCAGTCATCTCCTCTTACTCCTACCATTAATAAATGATTTTTTCTGTTTCAAAGTTATTATATAAACAGGTCTATGTGAAAATATTTATCTCTTCAATTTATTTACCCACTTTGCAATAAAATATGTAAGACCAATTCCTTAGCTATGATAAAGCATTTTTGATTCATATGTCTTAAAAGGAATTATCAAACATCTAGAGGTATAGGGGAGGACAAGGTAGTATCCTATAAAGTGCCCTAAAATGGAAGTTAAGAAAGCTAGAATCTAACACCTGCTTTCTCACTGTCTGCCTCAATTTCTTCATATGTAAAATTGAAACAATAAGAGCATCTATCTCCTAAGGATGTTCTGAAAATTTTTATTTTTAGATATTTATAAAGTTCTTGGCCAAAGAAACCATTATATATTATATTATAAATGCTATCTATCATATTATCAAATAAGATGAATTTAGAAGATAATAAAATCGATAATAATAACTAGTATTTGTGTCACTGAAAGACTTATAAAGAACTTTACAAATATGGCCTAATTTTACTTATCCTCACAATGCCACTGGGAATAATTATTAGCCCAATTTTATAGATGAAGAAACTGAGGCAGACCAATGTTAAATAACTTCCCCAGTGTCATACAGCTTATAAATTGGTTTAATAAATGTTTATTAATTAATAAAATTGATTATATTTATCTATACTGTACCATATTCTCTTTCTAGATTATAAGGGCTCTAAGCAGAAAACTTTAAAGGGAATTAGATAATTTGCTTTTTTACTCACTCACTCATTCATTAATTCATGCCTCTGTTTTTTTTCCATGTTAATATTCATTCTTTCAATAAACATATGTCATTGTGCTAAGTGATAAAAGATGACCCCCACCTCAAAACAGCCTACAGCCCAGAAAGTAATGTTTGTTTGTTTTTTAAATATATAAATATCTATAATACTACTTTAAGAACAGTTGATACATAGGAAAGAGAAATGATCTGTGACACATAGATGACAACAAAGACATTCTCCACCTCAAAAATGAAGGTATTTAACATGGAAACAGAACCCACAAATGCAGTTACCAAAAAAACAATACTCAGTATGCAGGGACATTATGGAGGACAAAGTATCAAAAGGAATATACACAGGGAAGGAAGAGAACTTATTGTAGTTACACAGTTGATTTAGCACAGTGCTTATAATGCCCTTTTTGTATGGGAATAAAACTTTCTGTGCCACATATGATCTATCATATTTATCTTTATATTTTATCTTTATTTCCTGCTGAAATTAAACAAACAAACAAATCGAATTATTTCTTAGGAATCTGATAGAGGGGAAGGAAGAAAGAATTGAAGTCTAGTTCTCCTATTGAGGAGACAGGCATCCCCATAGCCATGAACCCAAAATAAACTGAGTGCCTCTTAAAGATATGGATTGGCAAAGATCAGCAAGCTTTGTAGCTTCACCCTAGGATTATACTGGTAAATGTTTAACAATCAGCTCTATCTCTTCCCAAAACATATATTGATTAATCTATATTACTTTTTATATACTTTACATAAGGTTAATCTATATTATTTTTAAATCTAGAGTTTAGACAATAAAACAAATAAAGAAAACCTTTATTTGTAGCATTTGCCAATTTCTGAGGTGTAAATGCCCACATTAAAAATTTAATGTTGAGCTATTAGGTAACTCCTTGGAGACACTATCACTGTCTTCCAGATGAATTTTCTTCTTATTTTTTTCTGGTTCTATAAAGTATTTTGGCAGTTTGATTGGTATGGCATTGAACAAGTAGACTAATTTAGGTCAAATTGTCATTTTTATTATATTAACTTCGCTTGCCCATGAACAATTGATATTTTTCCAATTGTTTAGATCTGACTTTATTTGTTTGAAAAGTGTTTTGTAATTGTGTTTACATCTTTCCTGATTTGTCTTGGCAGGTAGACACCCAAATATTTTATTTTGTCTAGTTATTTCAAATGGAATTTCTATCCCTTGATGTTAGACTTTATAGTATTGATATTGACTTCATTGTCTATGGTGCTCTTTAACAAGATTCCTTCCTTTTCTCTTTTAATTAGATCTACTTATGTGTGAACAGAATTACTATCCTTGCTTTTTTTTTTTGCTTTGGCTGAAGCATAAATTTTGCTCCAGCATTTTAACCCTTACTCTGTGTGTATCTCCCTATTTCAAAAACATTCCTTGTAAACAGCGTAGTGTAGGATTCTAGTTTTTAATCCACTCTGCTTTTCACTTCCATTTTATGGGAAAGTTATGATTACCAGCTTTGTATTTCCCCCCATTCTATTTTCTCCCCTTTATATACTTTTGTTCTCTTTTCCCACCCTATCCCTTCTTAGTAGTTTATTGTTTCTAACCCTTCTTACCCTCCCTTCTATCACCCCTCCTCTTTTCTCTTACCTCTTTCTCTTTCTATCCAGCTGTCCCTTTTCTTTCCTCTTTCTCCTCTTACTTCCTTATATGAGAAGATAAATTTTTATATCAAATGAGTCAATGTTTTTACCTCTTTGAACCAAAAATGATGAGATTAAGCTTCAGACAATGCTCATCCCCCTTCCTTCTTCCCCTCTATTGTAACAAGTCTTTTATGCCTCTTCATGTGACCTAATTTATCCTGTTTTACTTCCCATTTCCTCTTCTCCCAGGACAGTTTTCCCACCCCTTAATTTCTTTTTTTTTTTTTTTTTTGATATCATCACATCAGATTTAATTTATACCTACACATTCTGCCATGTATGTCCTGTCAAACTGTTGCAATAAAAGTTACATCTAGGGATGTAAAATTTTTAACTTTTAAATACTGTGGTGTTTTTTCCTGTTTAGCCTTCTATACTTTTCTTGAGTCTTGCATTTGAAGATCAAGTTTTCTGTTTAGTTGTGTTTTTTTTTTTCAATCGAAATGATTGAAAGTCTCTTACTTCATTGAAAATCCTTCTCCTCCCCTGAAATATGATGCTCAATGTTGCTAGGTAGTTGATTCTTGGTGGTAAATGTAGGTCCTTTGTTTTCTGAAATGTGGTATTCCAGGCCCTCCAATCATTTGTTGTGGAAGTTTCCAAATCCTGGGTAATCCTGAGTGTTGCTCCTCCATACTTGAATTGTTTTTGTATGGAATTTTGCAGTATTTTTCCTTTGAGATTATATTTCTAGGGTTCTGCAATGTTCCTTGGGTTTTTCCTTGTGGGATCTTTCTGGAGGTGATCCAAATGGATTATTTCAATGACTATTTTCCCCTCTGCTTCTAGTATATTAGGGCAGTTTTCCTTGATGGTCTCTTGAAGAATGCTATTCAGACTCCTTTTTAGATTGTGGTCTTCAGGTAGACCAATAATTTTTAAATTGTATCTCTTGGATCTACTTTATAGGTTGGCTGTTTTTCCAATATATTTTACATTTTCTTCCATTTTTTCATTCTTTTCAGTTTATTTAATTAATTCTTAATGTCTCATAAAGCCACTAGCTTCCATTTCCCTGGTTCTAGTTTTTAGTGCATGACTTTCTTCAGTTAGCAATTTTATTTCTTTTTCTATTTGATTTATTTTGTTTTTAAGGTGTTTTCTGTGGTATATTTTCCCCATTTGGCCAATTGTGCTTTTTAAAGAATTGATTTATTCAGTAGATTTTTTTTTTTTTTGCATTTGACCAGCTATATTTTTTAAGGAATTGTTTTCCTTTTCCAAATTGTTGACTCTCTTTTGCATGCTTCTCATTTCTTTTCCCATTTTTCTTCTACCTGTCTTATTTGCCTTTAAAAATCCTTTATGAGTGCTTCCAAGAAGCTTCTTTGGATTTGAGACTAATTCATATCACTCTTTGAGATTTCCCATATGGGCATTTTGTACTCTCCTGAGTTGGTGTTTTGGTCTTCCCTGTCACCATAGTTGCTTTCTGAGGTTTTGGATTTTTTTTCCTTTTTATTGCTCATTTTCCTTTTTTCTTTCTTTTTTCCTATTTTGTGACTTTTAAAGTCAAACTCTGCTCCTAGGGTGAAAGGGGCACTGTTGGAAAATCCTTGTGCTACTGTGGGCCTTAGCTTTGAACACAAAGGCTCCTTATTTTGATGTCTTGCCCACAGCAGGGAGTAACCCTACTTGGTCTCTCTAGGAAACAACCTGGTTTCCTAGGCTGGTAATTTACCTACTGCACTGGGAGTGGAGGCTGCCCCACTGAGCCAAGAAAGGAGGCCTCAGTTGCTGAACTGCTTTGATTAAGACCTAATATCTTTTTCATCACAATGAAATTGTCCTTTCTTTCTTTTTTTCTTTTATTTTCCTTTTCAAATTTTATTTGTTTGTTTGTTTGTTTAAGATTGTCCTTTCTTGAAGTTCTTCCAATCTATTTTGAGATGGAAAGTGGTTTCATGTGTTTTTCCAGGGAAACTGGGAAAACTCAAGTAGCCTCCTGGCTTTACTCCACCATCTTGGCTCTGCCCCCAGAACTCACACTATCACTGTCTAACTAGTCTTGATGCTAGTTAAACTTTGAGAGATGCTAAGGATTCTAAGAAGAAGAGATGAGGATGTAGTATATTCCAAGCATAAGGGATAGTCTCTACAACAGCAGGGAGGAGGGAGATAGAATATCAGACATAATATTTGAAGGAGGAGAGGGAGAGAGAAAACATTTATTAAGTATGTTCTAAGTACTAGGCACTGTCCTAATTACTTTAAAAATATTATCTTACTTTAATATTCAAGGAAGAATAGAAAATCCTGGGCAGACATTCATTTAGGGAGTGACCTTTGTGGCCAAGGAAAAGAACCAAAGACTTTGTTTCTACTACTCAGGTTACTAGGGGGTGATTCCAGTTAATAGGTATTGACTCCAGGTAGGCTTGAACCTAAAAGAGTTCTTCTCCATTAACTGTTCTCTGTGTATCTTCTCTAAATGGAATAGTAGAAGAAGGCAATCTCCTTACACAAAGTGCTTTGAAAAATATTACATGTGATACATAGGTCAGATATGATTATCATATTTTTCCATGAAAAATGTGTAAATGGTAAAGTAACTGGGTATATAAATTTCCTGTTGTTTTTATCTTCCTTAACTCTGACAGATGATAATCTACTGACAACTTTAATGCTGTATATGTGATTCTATTTGCAAGTGAAATTTATTTAACTCAATATTGTAAACCAAACAAATAAGTCAGAAATATCCTCTTTTCTATTTTGGATCGTGGCAATAACCTTTTCTCCTATATTTTAAACTATTCCCTTGATTACATTATTAGTAAGTTGATCTGCTTTCTGCCATGTACGATCTAAGCACTAAGACTCTGTAAAACTGAAGAAAAAAAAGGAAATCTTCTTTAAATACTTTAAGTTCGTCTTCTGGGAAAATAATTTAGATAATCCATTTTATTTTCAAACAGGAACCTGCAATAAACATGTTCATATATTGCTCAGGTCACTCCTTACCTTATGATTTCCTCCTAAAGATCACTAGCAATGTAGGGGTTCCCCCAAAATGAAATAGTTTGATTCCCTAACATTTGTTCAAAGTTGAGAATGAAATGGCAAGAAGCCACATTCTTCAGATTGTGTAATTGAGTGAAATCGGGAATTCAATCCCCTAGCAGATGACAAGTTCAAGGATGACCCTGTTTTAACAAAAGCCCAGTTGGAACACGTTAAAACCATCTAAATCTGAGTTTTCATGTGAAACTTTTTGGAGCAGCAGGATTAATGAATGTATGAGAATGTGTCCTTGGATTAGAATGCATTCCTACAGAATGAGAGTAAGAAATATGAGAGATATTAGAAAGGAAACAAGTGCAGCATTGTTAATTTCTTGCTATGCAACTGAAGCACTTGAAGTAAAGTGCTCATGTGTGACTTCAGTAGTGGTGTATTTTCTCACAATGCACCTGCATGGCCACAGACACGTGTAAACAGTTCATGATTCTGCTTAGAGACAGGAAAAAAAAAAAAAACTCATAAGCTACCATTAAAAGCTATTTAGTCTTCTACTAAACACTGGTAGGTTTACCTTCTGGAACTAACAAGATCATAAACTTAAATTGACTCAGATTTTGAACTGAGCAGCCAAGTACTCTCAAACAGAGTTTTGTAGGAATATTTGGGGAAAGGGGGATGATGAACTTCAAAGTACTTGAGATATTTATGAAAAGTAGCTTTTGGTTAAAATAAACAATGCAGCTCTAATTTAAAATGAAAGTTGATGTTACAGATGAAGTATAAAAGAAAGACTTAATTTTCTGTAACATTTTATTCACTATAACAATACCTGATAATTGTAGTTGAGAAGAAAAATGCAATTTAGAGCCCTTCTTCATTTAAAATAAAGACAAGACAAAATTCTAGAAATGGGAAATTTCACTGAGGTCAGTGATCAAGAAGAACAAGGGTACAATGGACCACTTAGCTTTTCTATAAGGGAATTTCTTAGATAAATATCACTCTAGTAATAGAATTGTAAATTTTCATACTCTGGGGCAATAATG
This sequence comes from Antechinus flavipes, assembly GCF_016432865.1. Lineage (NCBI taxonomy): Eukaryota > Metazoa > Chordata > Mammalia > Dasyuromorphia > Dasyuridae > Antechinus > Antechinus flavipes. The sequence goes on from NC_067398.1 coordinate 449,891,807, forward strand.
CCCTAAAGGGGAGAAAAATAATTATAGATCATATTTGAAAGACACTAAAGACTAATGTTTTCCATTACTGTACTCTCCTTTCAGGTTAGAAAATGTCGCATTTCATTATACTGTGCTTTTATATTATTTGGCCACTTTACAGTACCATGAGCATCAGGATATTTTTTGCAAGTACAAATACCCTTTTATTTTTTCTAGATTTACCAATCCCTATAAAACCCAATATGGATGAACTTCTGATTTGGATTTTCAAAAGAGATAATTCTTTGAGAAACTAATTAACACACACACACACACACACACACACACACACTACACACTAGGAATACTCATTAGCAAAAAATTATGTTAGTAGCAAAATGCTGGAGACAAAAATGATTGCCCATTAATTGAAAGACATCTGAACGAATTTTAGTATATAAATGTAAAAGAATATTATTTCACGAAAAGAAATTAGGAATTCAGGGAAACATTAGAAATCTGGTGTGAATTGAAGCTGAATGAAGTAAGAAAAACAAGGAAACCAGTTTGCAAAGTAATCACAATGATATAAACGAAGAGAAACATTACAATGAAGCTGAGCATTATGAAATGTCAATGAATAATTTTGGACTCAGAGGAAAGATGAAGAAATACAACTCTTCTACTTGAAAAAGTGGTGTGTAATGGATACAGAATGTCAAATATACTGTTAGATGTAGTCACAGTATCAATTGACTTTGATTAAGAATTATTCTTCTGTTGCTATGAGGGAAGACTTTCATTATGTAGGTAAAAGTAAGGACAAAAATTATTTTGATGTAAATGAAAAATATAAGTCATTAAATTTAAAAAGAAAAATTTAGTAAAGTCTTTGCCCTATTGATTGATATCACATTGAAAAAAATATTCTTTTGTTGTGTTTTATTTTTTAGATTATAGTACCCTTTGAACTTCCAAACACCTAAAAATTGTTTTCAGGAGGAAGGGAGAGAAATCATGATCTTCTCTGGACTTATAGCAGAAACACAGGTGGGGATGTTGATAAACTTATCCTGACTGCAGCTGCTCTTTGCGGTGATGGGAAAAAATCTGTTCTAGGGATTATGGGAATATATTGTAATTGTGTAGCCCAAACATGCATGACAGTTGAAAAAGAAGGGACAGCCATATAAATGTGAGGCTGCAATTTCAGGTTTTCTTTAATCTTGCACACATACACACAATTCTTTGCTAAATTATACCATCCCTCATCAAGATGATTCCAGAGAATTCACATTTAAGCTGTACTGAAGAGGTTCTGATAGTAAATCATACTCTTCATTCCAACTGTGGCTTTAGAAAGATTTGAATTATGCTGCAATCTTGTTCTGACATTTTGAAATCAAACATGAAGATCCCAACTTTTAGCCACTGAAGATATTTCATACCACAATATGATACGCATGGCTAGCATAAAGTAATACTATATCAACATTTTTCAAGCAGAAAGCAGTTGATCTGTTTTTTTCCAAGGCAGATGTTTTCCAGATTTGCTATTGTCACTCATTAAGAGAGTAAGGAAGGTTTGTGTGATTTATGATATGGTAAATATTAAATATGCCATCTCACCCATAAAACACTATGGATTTCTCAGATAATTCTTTTTCTTGCTTTAATTGTTTCAATATGATGCTTTTCTCTTTTTCAATTCATTTTATATAGAACAAAATGCAATTAAATGAACTGAATAAAGATATATCATGTTATTTTGTTTTGTTTTTTAAATTCGGCTAAATAATAATAATAGGAGCATTGTTTTTGTTGTAGCACCTTCCAGAGGTTTAATTAGGTCTTTTGATATATACTATGAATTCTGATGATGTATATATTTGAGGGAAATTCTGAGCTCTATAAACAGTTTTGATTCATGATATTCCATCCTTGAAAATAAGTAACAATACCTATAATCTCTGTTCTCTATTAGGGGAAACTAAGGTGCTATAAACAGCTTGATACTCTCATCTGTAAATTCTAGAAAAGCATAACAAAAATCTATAGGCATGTGAATGGGGTAGGGAAGGAGATGAATTACAAGTAGAATTTTATTATAAGAGTTAGCTATCCTTTTAGAGTGCTACCAAATATTTTTGTACATATCAATCTTTTTTTTTCCTTTAAAAAAAAGGGAAAAAAAAGATTGATATGTACAAAAATATTTGGTAGCAAATATTCTTCTTGAAGGAGCAAGGAACTGGAAATGGGTGGTGCATATCTTGTTGAACGACTGAACAAAGTGCAGTATGTGCAATTAATGGAATGCCATTTTATTATAAAAAATGATGACAGGGATGACTTCAGAAATACCTGAGAAGAGTTGTATGAACTGATACAGAGTGAACTAAGCAGCCACTAGGGATAAATTTATGCAATAATAATACCATTGTAAAGATAAACAACTTTGAAGGACAAAGGAACTCTGATTAGTGCAATGGCCAACTATAATTTCAGTGGGTCAGTGATAAAACATAATACCTATCTCCTCACAGAAAAGCAAGGAACTAAGGGTACAAAATGGAACATAATCATTTTGAACATGCCCAATGTGGAAATTTGTTTGCTTGATTATGTATATTTGGTCACAAGGGTTCTGTTTTTCTTTTACAATGAGAAGAAAGAGAACAGAGAGAAAATGGATTTTTGTTAAATAAAATTAAATTTTGAAAAGTACTACTTCTAGAGTGAATGAATTTATTCCTCAATTTTACTAATGTTTATTTAAAGTTATAGTCTCTTTAAAATACATTTGTCTTAAATATTCTTCCAGGTAAATAAGAGATGAATTCATGACTGAATATATTATAATTTAATAAAGTCTATGGTGTACTTTTAAAATATATAATAAGATATTGCCCTCCTTTCTCTTGTTTCTTCGAAGTTTTTGACTCACAGTGTCTCTTGAACAGGGAGAGGATCAGTTTCCTGTTACTCCAACCACAATCTCTTTTTTAGTAACCTTAAGGGTCACTAGAGGGTGAAAGGAGATCCTATTTTCCCACAGAAGTTGAGCACACTCACTGTGTAGAGTTCACAGCTGGCCTTAAACTCAGGACAGAATGTAGAAGCCAAATTCCAAATCTCCATGAAGCAGCAGGAGAGATGCTACAAAGTTAATATGTGCATATTCCAAAAGACAATTAAAATAAAAATACAAGAATAACTGTTTTCAAAAACTTAAAAGTGATTGCTTTTTAAAAACCTAACATCACTGAAACAATTGATCTGAAAATTATGCTTTGACTAAATATATGTGTATATATGTGTATGCATAAAATTTTATATGAAACCAGGGAAGATTTTCCCTTATAGACTTCAGATTATACCAAATTTTTAAAATTCATTAGTTTATTATAAGCCTAAAATTATGGAAAATTTTTGGGAGATTTGTGTAACCTGATACTGAGCTGCACTATTAACACTGGTCCAAAAAACATTACATGATACTGAGGGACAGAATGCCAGACTTACAGTCAGGAAGACCCAAGTTCAAAGCCAACTTTTAGTTTTTCAGCTCTGCACAATCTCTTTGAGATTCAATTCTCTCATCTGTAAAATAAGAATAATAATAATAGCATGTCCATTACAAGATTGTTCTGAGGCTCAAATGAGAGTATAACTAGCATTTATGTGGAGCTTCAAAGTTTGCAAATGTTCTTTCATAAATAGTCAACTCATTTTATCTTATAACAACTCTGTAAGAGGAAGATGACATCCATTTTGCAGAGAATAAAATCAAGGTAGATATAAGTTAAGTACTTGCCTGAAGTCACACAGCTAATAAGTGTCTAAGGACAGATTTGAAGTCAGATTTTCCTGAATTCAGGCTCCACTTTACTAACCCATTTGGCTAAAATGATTTCACATAAGGTAAAGCACTTTACAAAAACTAAAAAGTGCTATATAAGTACTCATAAATATTATTTTTGTTATTGTTATATTAATCATGAAATGGCATGTGAGAAATGGCAGGCAAAGCAATAATCCTATATAGTAGAGTTCAATCAGTGGTACATAAAGAATGTTTTCCAAAGCACAATATTACCAAATGTGAAAATGTTATACCTTCCCTTCTTTTCCTTCCCTCTTCTGCAATCAAAATGTAATTTCTCTATCAGGTAGCAAATTGATACCACTGATTGTCAATGATTATGATGGTGATGATGGAAGGAGTTGTATAGCCAGGGGAAAGGGTTTTTGTGGATGAAGATCAGTCTCTTGAATGGGAGCCAGAATAAACTGATAGCTGGGACTGATTAGGGATCCCAGATGTCCCAGTTGATATTTCAAAGCAGATGGTCTGTTGGGGCCTGAATCAAGGGAAATTTGTAATCCTCTTCAAGGAGAATTCACAGCCGAGTCTATATATATAGGAGTACTACTGGTACCTCCTATGCTAAGAAACTTTACTGAGTGAAAGAAGCCTGAGCCTTATAAAAAAAGATGCCATATCTAGAATCATCTGATGTAACTCATTCATTCATTCAAGACAAAGTCATTCTGGCCCACATCTGATTGATTTTGTCAGCAATTTAATCTGAAAACCAGGGAGAAAGCATCAGCTCTGGAACTGAAGAAAGACAGCTTGAATTAATCGGGCTTCCTGACCACCCAGGATGCTTCCAATGGATGAGAATTGCCAGTTCTTCTAGAGGCAATGATGACTTCCTTTCAAAGAAATCTCAGCACAGCTGATGATGAAATGATGATACCATTCTACAGAATTGTCAGTGGAGAGACCCTGGGCCAGATTTTACTCTATTCTTGGAGCATCTGGAATCCAAATATTTGAATTGAATTGAACTAAACTGGAGATTGCTTTAGAAAAATTAATGGCATGATTTTCTATTCTTATAATTTAGGTTTAAATTTCTGGTTACTTTTTAGGAGTGGGATGAAGGGAAAAGAAAAAATAATTGAAGAATATGAAATTGAAATTATCTTTGTAAGGACAAAAGTTAAATTATTGACCTTGCTTTCAGATCTGTGAATTGAGTTCAAATTTAGCCTCATACAATTTAGATAGATATATAATCCTAGGCAAATCATTTAACCTCTCTGAGCCCCAATTTCCTTATTTGCAAAATGGGAACAACAATAGCATTCTCACAGACCTGTTGTGAGAATTAAATGAGAATATATATATATATATATATGTATGTATATGTATATATGCACATATATGTATTTATAATTTTATTAACCTTAAAGGCCTACATAAATATTATATATTTTTCTCAGCTGTCTTTGAAAAAAAAAGAAATTATGTCTTCTTTCATTTTAGATGGCATTTTGGAGCTAAGCTGATGAAACAGAAAAAGTTATAAATTAGTCAGAATTTCCCTTTAGCATCCTTCTCTGTTATTTCAGACATGTCCAGTATTTTCTGACCACATCTGGGCTTTTCTTGGCAAAGATACTAGAATAGTTTGCCACTTTCTTTTCTAGATCATTTTACAGATGAGGAAACTAAGGCAAACAAGATTAAGTGACTTGCTCAGGGTCACATAGCTAATAAGTATCTATGGTAGAATTTGAACTTAGGTCTTCCAGGCTCCAAGTTCTGTGCTCTATTCACTAATATCCAGCTGATTTATAGAATGTTTATTAAGCACTAACAAAGTTTCAGTCCCTGTAGTAAGTACTGAGCATAAAAATATAAAAGCAAGGTAGTCCCCACTTTCAAGGAGCTTTCATTCTAATGGAGCAAGACAAAACTTAATATAAAACAGGAGATGAAGATGGGGCAGTTGCATGATATGGAAGAAAAGGGGAAATTGGAACCTGGTTGTTACGAAGATAAGGTGAAAGTTCACCTATCAGAGTCCATGGTATAAAGGCCAAAGTTTCAGGTTACTGTAGAAAGACACTAACCATGAAAACTAGCATGTAGTATCCCAAACCCTGATGTTTCTTCTTATAGCTCATTTGTCCTTTCCCAACATCACATAGTGTCAAACAAGTCTATTTTCCTCATCTCTTCCCTTCTCCATCTAAATGTGCTTCCTAGACATCATAAAGCATATTATAAAATATTTCACACTAAAAGATGGATTATCATACTATTTTAATATATCATTTCTCCTAAAATTAATTGCAATTTAACAAAAAAATCATGCCTTAATCCAAAAGCATGGACTTAAAGTGATAGACTTTAAATTATGAGCTATTTGCTGATGAGAAAATCAATGTGGAATGAAATGAGATGACATTTGTAAAGATCTTTGCAATCCATATAGTTCTATATAAAGATTATTTTCACTAATATCATTAATATTGTTAGCAAGTTCTAACAGTAGATAGGGTCTAATAGTGGATATGGTCTAATAGTGGATAAGGAAATCAAAAAGACTCATTTTACTAAGTACAAATATGGCCTCAGACACTAACTGTTATCCTAGGCAACTTATTTATTCCTGTATGCCTCAGTTTTCTCATATTTAAATGAGCTGGAGAAGGAAATGACAAACCACTCCAACATATTTATGAAGAAACATATAGGGTCACAAAGAGTCTCAACTAAGAAAACAATTGGACAACGACAATAACAACAGCAAAATGTAAGCCCATGGGCCAGATGCGGAAGCTGAGGACGTTTATCCCCCTCACCCAGGGCTATGAAGTTTCTTTATTTAAAGACCCACAAAACAAAGTTTTTGTTTTTACTATAGTCTGTCCCTCCAACAGTCTGAGGGACAGTGAACTGACCCCCTATTTAAAAAGTTTGAGGACCCTAGCAATCAGTCCATAGTCAGTATTGTTATTAGTAAGTTTTTATAGTGTTCTGGGACCTATATTGGTGCAGAAGTTAATACTCACATTAAAAATTTAAAAAGTATAGCTTGAAAGGAGAAATGACATTCTAAATCCTTATGTTATCTATCCATGATCATGAAAGCTGAAATTTCTTTGAGTTTTGAATTCTGTGAGTTTATGAATGAATTTTTTTTTCAAAAATTCTCTCACACACCACAAATATCCTTTCCTTTCCCTAAACTTCAAAAAGACTTCATTGACAGAGGACATTCATCATGATCAAGAATGTCATTTTACCAAGAGGAAAATTATTAGCCACTGGCTTTACAATGGCCTTGCTGGTTCTTGAAATTTTTCCAATTACAAAAGAAGTTCAAATTTCCAATCTATAATGGTAGAAGCTACAAGAGTAACTAAATTCAATTTCCTAAGAATGTTTGACTATTATATAGAAGTTTATGTTTTACAATACGCTTTTTACACATTGTCTTACTACACTCTCAACACAATTTTATGAGATACATGCTATTTTCTCCCTACTTTACAAATGAAGAAACTGAGACTGAATGAGTTCAAATGATTCTCCCACAGTTAGTTACCCAGTTAGTAAGTGTCTGAGGCAGGATTTGACTTCACCTTCCTAATTCCAAGTGCAGCACCAGATCTCCAACACACTTTAGTTCCTCAAAGTGGAACAAAATAGATGAATGAGTTCAGATATTTCATGCCTTTGATCTTAGGCAAGTCACTTAATTTTATTGCTGTTGTTTTCTACTCCCAGATTTATATCTATAAAAGAGAGGAGTAAGTACAGAATATCTCTAAGGTTTCTCCTAGCAAGAAATGCTAGTAAAGATTAAATAATAGACACTCCAGAAAAAAAGTACACATTACATACTTTTAACTTTAGTCTACAACATTAGCATTTTCCCATCATTTCCTTAAGTCTACAAATCAACCAAACAATAAATCAAGTCCTGATATGTAGAATTCTCAAATTTTAAGGTGTAAAAGGTCAAACTGAAAATATGTAATAATGGCTCTCACTAGCAGGTTGAAGCTATCTTAAGCACATCCCTGCTCTTATGATCCTTGTAAGAATACATTTGTATAAATACTGTCACAAAACTAAAAGATTATCTAGTTCAAACTGAACCATGTATCCTTTCTATATTTCTGACAAGCCTAACAATAAACTTCCAAGAAGAGTCAGCTTATATCTTGTCGAGGCAGTGCCCTCACATTTAGATAACTCAAGTTAGATTTAGATGTTTGTCATTTCTGCAACTTTCACACCTTTTTCTTAGTTCTATTCTTTGTGGGTAAGATAAAATCTAAACTTTCTATTACATATTACTTACCAAATACTTGAAAATAATGACAATGACCCAAATCTTATTTTTTTATCTTCATTTGGCACAATACTTTCTTTTCTTTTCACTTTCATCATACTACATCTTTTCATTTTCTTCTTGATACTTCATCTTGTCAAAGCCCTCCCTAAAATATGGTACTAGAAAAGAACACTGTAAGCCAGAGGTTTTTTGGAAAGGGCAGAATATGGCTTTCATCATTCTGGATCCTGTACTCCTCCTAATTCACCTTAGATTATTGTTGATTGTCTTGAATGCAAATGTCACTCAATTAACTTTTACTTAGTTTGAAATTTTAGTGATATTTACAACTTTCCAGGTGATTTTGTATATCTCATTTTATCCTTTTAATAAGAACTTGGCAGGCATGAGGACCCTCATTTTTCATATGAGGAAAACTGAGGCTCCCCCGCCCCTGACCAATGAGTGGCAAAACTGCATTCAAACATTCAAGAGCAAAATCATGAGATCACAGAAATAGAATTATTTTCAGATTACTAAATTGAAGAGATCTCTATGTCTCCAAAAATCCATTCTTACCTATAACCTCTTACTTCCATCTGGCAAAGGACTGATAGAAAAGATTCAAAGATCCAATCTTTTACATGTCACAAGGGACATGGCTGACATAAAGACCTAAAAGGAACCATACGGCTAGACAGGTGCCATAATATCAGGTGAATGCTATAATTTTTTAAGTTGTTATGATGTCTTGACAAGGCAGACCTTAGAAGAGATAAATTTCAGATGTTATACAGTGTGGACTCCTGGAAATTTTGCTGTTGACATGGAAAGAGTTGTATGCCATCAATACTTGGCAAATGTGTCCATGCTACGCTTTTTAGGACTTTCCTAAGTAAGACACTGGATATCACCAGAGACGATGCAAGCCTTCCAAACAAGCCATCTGTGCACCTGCACCCAGTCTTCTGCTTTGGCAGCTCTCAGGCACAGTACAGAAGCAGCTGTGGGAATTCCCACCCAACCCTACCACTGTGGTAGGGAATATTGATCCATATGTTAAAAGAAAAATGTGAATGTTTATGTGAAAGAGAGAAAGAACCAAAAAGTCAGGATTAGCAGGGGCTTGACATAGAACAAATCCAGCCATTCCAATCACTTTACTTCAAGTGCCAAAACATGACTATCTTTTCCAAAGTTAATAAATGGGCTAATATTGTTACCTTGGCACATATCTAGTATGCAAACATAAGTATTCAAGATCAAGAGTCCTTCTCCCATGATCATGATATCCCAGATTAATTTTTCAATCCATTTCTTGTCATTGTATCCTCTGAAGAAGTTGTTTTGCAAAATTTTCCCTCTAAACCAAGGAAAGCTTTTCTCATATGTCTTACTCCAAGAGACTTAAAAGCATTTTTCCAGTACACTGTCCTATTTACTTTGAATTGTTAGTTGAAGGGAAAGAAATCAGGCCTGGGACTAAAGAGGCTAATATCTTGTCCAGGTTCTGCCATGAATAATGTGGGAGAGGGATTTAGAAATTAGAATTATCTAGATGGTACAGTGGATAGACCCGAATTCAAATATTGTCCCAGACATTTACTAACTATTGTTTACCTCAGTTTTTTCAACTGAAAAATGGGGGAAATAAAAGCATCCATCTTGCAAGATTGTTGGGAGGATCAAATAAGATAATATTTGAAAAGCATTTAGCACAGTACATAGTAGCTGATATATAAATACTTATTTCTTTCCTCTAGAATTCATTTTTTTCTTTCATTTATAAAGTGAGAAATACAAGAAGTTATCTGAGTTTCCTTTCAGATGTAAAATGCCTTGAAATACACAATAGGAACAATAATTTTTAAAATGTTTTTAATCTTTACTTTTCCTGCAGACAGATATTATGTAATGGCTCTTAGCACAACTCCTTCGGAGTATATACTAGATAGTGAACAAATCTAGTTAAAAACAGAAACTCTCTACAATTATGCTCTTAAATGTATTTTATTTTGGACAATTGAATGAATTGAATCTTAAAGTAAAAAATATTCACTATTAATAAATGGAGATTATATTAATATGGGATTTTAGAGTTATAAATACTTTACCCACATCTGCTCATTTTATCCTCACAAACAACTTCATAAGGTAGTTAGTACAATTATTATACTTGCCATTTTATGAGGGAATGCTGATAAGGAAATTGAGGCTCATATGAATTAAGTGACTTGATGAAAGTCACACTATGAGTTAAGTGTCATAGTTAGAACTCCAAGTCTCTGTTCTGTCCATGACACTAAGCCAACAGAGTTGATTATAAACAAAGTTTTCCATATTGTCATCTTTTTTTTTAATTTCAAGGCTAAGTATAAGCTTCATGTGGATTATATTTGTTGATGAGACCACTGATAGGAACATTTTAGTAAATCCAAAACCATACAGATATTTCATGGTACTTATACCCTAGGATGTGGTAAATAGTAGAATATGAAAAAAAAAAAAACTAAAATCTGTAGTGACTGTATGATGCTGGTATGGAGTTTTAAGCTTTCAGTCTTCCCCAGGAAGATGAGGGTGTACAAGGGAAGGAAGAAAAGAAGGAAGGGAGGGAGGGAAGGAGGGAAGGAAGGAAAGATGAAGGGAGGGATAGAGGAAGAAAGGAAGAAAGAGAAGAAGGAAGGAAAGAAGAGAGAGGGAAGAAAGAGAAAAAGAGGGAGAGAAGAAGGGAGGAAGAAAGAGAGAGAGGGGCAGAGGAAAAAAGGAAGGAAGGAAAGAAGGAAGGAAGAAGGAAGGAAGGAAGGAAGGAATAAAAGAAGGAAGGAAGGAAGGAAGAAAGGAAGGAAGAAGGAAGGAAAGAAGGAAGGAAGGAAGGAAGAAAGGAAGGAAGGAAGGAAGGAATAAAAGAAGGAAGGAAGGAAGGAAGGAAGGAATAAAAGAAGGAAGGAAGGAAGGAAGGAAGGAAGGAAGGAAGGAAGGAAGGAAGGAAGGAAGGAAGGAAGGAAGGAAGGAAGGAAGGAAGGAAGGAAGAAAGGAAGGAAGGAAGGAAGGAAGGATATGTGCTACCTCACACCTCCCTTCTCTCTGGATTTAGCTCAGTCTTCCTGCTCTCAAACACCATCATCCCAGGTTTAAAGCTGTTGAGGGGAAATACACTTCCTTAACCCTAGCTCTTGAGATCCCCTCCCATTTGTTTCTATTTTTACAAATAACTCAAAGGCAATATATACACATGGTGCCTGATATATGGCCAACCATTCACAATAATGATACTTTTAGATAGAATCCTAATCATTTACTTAACAATAGGCAAAAGAAATATTATCATGTATGCTAATATATGAAAATAAATATATAAATAATAAAATACACCATAATTCACATATATGCACTGTCCTTCCAATGCATTCAAATAGCACTGCTAAAACACGGGCTCACAGTTCTAATAACTTGACAGGGAAGACCAGGAGGGAGGAACATTCATGTATTCAGGGTTATTCACACCTCTGAACTTCAATGATATCCCCCTTCCCCCAAAAATGGTTTCTTTGTTCACTGCTTACTGGTCCATCCTCACCATTCAGCTGAAGAAATCCTCTTCTCTATTTGCATACAGCTTTTATGTACTCTTTCAATTACTTACATCCCTTAAAGTGGTATTACAGAGTCTAGCACATAATTTTTTTCGAAGAGGACCAAAATGATATTCCTATGTTTGGCTGATCAGACCAATATGAGCTTGGAATGCTCTGCCACAGGTTGAACACAATAATCCATATGAACATTTGGGGTAGCTTCTCTAATATTGAGTATTTTGAATTTCCTTTGGGCTAATTCGATGCTGTTTTGTTTATAGAACACAACACCTTCTCTAATGAGGGCACTCCATGCTGGGCTGTCCTGTGCCAGTGTTACCCATGTCATGCAATAGATTCTAAAGTCCTTAGGAGTTACCTTGAGATTATCCTTGTGTCATTTTTTTCTGACCACCTTGTGAGCACTTGCCCTGTGTGAGTTCTCCATAAAACAATATTTTTGGGGGGACAAGGGCACATTTGGCAATCGAACAGTGTGGCCAGCCCAATGGAGTTGTGCTCTCTACAACAGAATTAGAATACCTGGCAGTGTAGTTCAACAAAGAACCTCAGTGTCTGGTATCTTATCCTGCCAGGTGATCTTCAGAATCTCCCTAAGACAATTCAAATGGAAGCGATTCAGTTTGCTGGCATGGCGTTGGTAGGCTGTCCAAGTTTCATAGGCATCTCTTAAAATGTTGTTACAGAGTCTGGCACAGAATAAGCACTTAATAAATGCTAGTTGACTTTACCTGATTAGTTGGTGTTTTAATATGATTAGCATTACTCACTCACCTGGATGCTGCCTTGTCCAATTATAAAGGAACACAATAAGATTGCTGTAAAGTCATCACCAGAATACCAAAGTAACTGCAAAAGGCCCCTGGCTTGGGGCAGCTAGATGGATAGAGGGCTGGCTCTGAAGTCAGGAGGGCCTGAATTCAAATCTGGTCTCAGACACGTAACACTTTCTGGATGTGTGACCCTGGGCAAGTCACCTAACCCCAAATGCCTCAGGGGAAAAAAAAAGGTCCCTGGATTTTTTTTCCCTTCTTAAATCAGAGGTTGCATTGTAGAGCAAGCAGTCCTTTTGAAAAGTTTCCACCTTAGGTGGGGCCAAAGAGCAATTCTCCCTGGAGCTCTTAACCAATGAAATCAATTGTTTCTCTCTGACTAATCTGGAGACATTTGAACCTTCTAACTTTTGGTGACTCATTTTTTAATTAGAGTCTGAGGTCCAGGACCTGTGCTCTATCCACTGTGTCACCCAGCTCTAAAAGGCCAAGATCTCCCATTGCAACCAGAGCCATCTCTATTTATTCTGATCTATATAGTGCCATTAGACCTAGATGTCTCTGAAGGAAAAAGTGAGGCAAGTGACCTTTCCCAGCCATCCCTCACTTAAATCCAATTCACTTGCATGTCATGGCACCACCTCCCTGATATCATGGTCCTCTTTGAGAATAAAGGACAAACAACAACAATAACAATAAGTTATTCAATTTTATAACAACTAATTATTCAATTTTCCCCATCAAATTTAAAATCCTCTTAAATCATACATTAGTTTCCAAATGTTCGCATTATTTCTAATTTTATTTGTTTTTAACCTCTTTAATCATAAAAGTATATATTATATAACATAATATAATATTACATATATAATTTTATTCTTATATTTCTGAAGGCTTCAATATCATCATCAATCATTTTGTGTTTTTTGAAACTTTGTTTCTTTACACTTAATTTTTTCTAGTTTTTTTAATAAAATGTTTTTCTTTGCCTCTTTATAACACTAAACTATCCACACATAAGATAACCATTGTTCTTTGTTTTGACAGAGATCTGAGTCCTAAAATCTACATAACAGATTGTTTTCTCCATCTTGTCCATCTGGAAGCCATGCTACTATCCTGCTGAATAATCCCATAACTTGATGCTAGGACTTTAGCAAAGATCTGTTGATTGATTTCACTACATAAAGGTTTTCTCTATCCTTCATACTCCATTTAGCAATTAAAGTGATTTTTCTGAAGTATAAGTATGACCATGTCACAAATTCCCTATTCAATAAACTTCCCTGGTTTGCCCCAAGAATAAACCCTCTTCTCTTTGACTTTTAAAACATTTCATAATCTTACCACTTCTTATCTTTTCAGTCTATTACATCATAATACCCTCTGCATATGATGAAATCCAGTCACAATGATCTTGCTGTTCCTTCACACAAGAAACTCTGCCCCCCACCCTCATTCAGAGTATTTTCACTGACCATATCTTCCATACCTTTAATCTTCATTTCCATCTCTTGGTTTCTTTCAAATCCCAGCTAAAAGAGCAAGGATTGGTTTTGTTTTGTTTTATTTTGTTTTTTTCTTTTTGTTGTTGTATGCCTGGGTTTAGCACAGTTCCTGGAACATAATATGCATTTAATATGTGTCTACTGACTTTTTTTATTTTAATAATACTTGTAGAGATTTTAAATTTTGTGAACTTCCCTCTTTCATAAACTTAAAATCTGATCACTTGAATATTACTATTATTACAGAAGCTTAGGTGAATAAAATTTCAAATTTGTAATGGACCTTGGAAGCCATCTAAATTAATTTGTATCCCCCTGAAACATATCAACATGAAGTATTTTACTCTTTACTTAAAAACTTCCATTGAAGAGGAAAGCAAAGAGATTTATTACTTCTTCTATTTGTAAATATTTGAAAGCAGTTATCATAATCTTCTCTAAGTTTTCTCTCCATCAAGATAAATACAACCAGTTCTTTCATTTAATACTTGCATGGCATAGATCTCCCAGATCTGGTCAATTCTACTTTAACAATTTTTCTTACATATATATTTCCATTCTCTCTTCTTTACATACTTGACAAACACAAATATGACTCCAATCTCTACCCCAAGCAGTTCCAATGACTCCTTATTGTCTTTATAATAAAATTCAACATCCTCAACTTGGAATTGTAAGGCCTTCACACTCTGATTCCCAGCTATCTTGGTGTTCATGTTTCATATTTATATCCTTTTATGAACCATTTCAGTCTAACTGCCTTGCTAACTCTTTCTATTGCTGGCATCCTATTTTTACTCCTCTTACTTCATATAAAGTCTTACATGTTTAGATGTAGATAGAAGATAGCTCTTCTATACCTCATAAAATTTCATGTTTCCTAAAAAGTCTAGCACAGGTACCAATTCTTGAAGGAGACCTTTACTGATACCCTTTGTTATCAATACTCTTTATTAAAATTACTTTGTTTAAGAAGGTTTTGCAAGGGTTAATACTGAAAAATTACCCCTGCATATGTCTTATAAATAAAAAAAAAGAAAGCATGCACATCTAGAACATGGAAACAGAGTAAATTGAGGAAGGATGCAAGCTAAACTAATCCATTAAAAATAGATCCAAAAGAGAATGTGGGAAAACTGGGGATACTAATACATTATTGGTGGAGTTGCAAACTGATCCAACCATTCTGGAGAGCAGTTCGGAATTATGCCCAAAGGGCTATCAACCTCTACATACCCTTTGATTCAGGAGTATCTCAATTGGGTCTGTATCTCAAAGACATTTTCAAAAAGGGAAAAGGACCCACATGTGCAAAAATGTTTTATAGTGACCCTTTTTGTAGTGGTAAACAACTAGAAACTGAGTGGATGCCCGTTAATTGGACAATGGCTGAATAAATTATGGTATATTTATATAATGGAATATTAATGTTCAATAAGAAATGATCAGCAGGATAATGTCAGAAGGACATGGAGAGACTCTCATGAACTAATGCTAACTGAAGTGAGAAGAACAAGAGAACATTGAACACAGTAACAGCAAAATTATATGATGATCACTTCTGATGGATGTGGCTCTTTTCAACAATGAAATGATTCAGGCCATTTCCAATGGCCTTGTGAGGTAAAGAGCCATCTGCAACCAGAGAAAGCACTGTGGGGACTGAGTATAGATGACAACATAGTATTATGATCTTTTTCTTGTTGTTTGCTTGCTTTCTTTTCTTTTCCTTTTTGATCTGATTTTTCTTGTGCAGCATGATGAATGTGGAAATATGTTTAGAAGAATTGAACATGTTTAACCTATACTGGATTATTTGTTGTCTAGGGGAGGGTGGGAAGGGAAGGGAGGGAGAAAAATTTGGAACAAAGTTTCACAAAGATGAATGTTGAAAACTATCTTTGCATGTATTTTGGAAATAAAAAGCTATTATACAAAATTACTTTGTTTATGTACATGTGAAAGGAAAGAAATGACCAATGCAAGTCCAGACCAATGTAATACCAACGTAAATCTAGGCTCAGATTTGCATTTTCTGTTTCTTTGTTTTTTGTTATTATTTTGCTTTGATTTGGTTTTTATACAGAATACTTTATGGATATTATTTGTCTAGTTCTATTACAATACATGGAGATTTGAGGAACCTATATCTAGCCATAAGGGATTGAAAGTCTAGTTCAACAAGGTGATACAGAAACTTCTAATTGATTTCAGAGCTAAATCAACTAATGATCAAAAGAGACTAAGATGTAACTTAATATTTATCTAAAAAGTGAATGGATATTCCAAGAGGGGAATGTTCAGGTAACTTAGGAATTCAAGAGACCTATCAAAGACATCAGGGGTCCCACTGGAAAATAATCAAGAGTAGACTCCAGAGGAATGGTAGTAATGGACAGAGAAAATACCTGTAGGAAAACAAAAAATAGCTCCCTGTAGGACAACATCAATTTTGAGAATCTTGATATCTTATGAATGAGAGAAACACTGGCCATGCATTATAGAAGATACCAGTCCTCAGAGCCCAGGGGAGAACTATACCTAAAGAATACCTAATGGGGACTCTCCAAAGGGAAAAAAGACTTCCAGGGATAGGAATTAGAACTTCACTTTTGACATATATGTTTTCTTTTCTTTTCTTTTCTTTTTTTTAAATTTTAATAGCTTTTTATTTACAAGTTATATGCATGGGTAATTTTACAGCATTGACAATTGCCAAACCTTTTGTTCCAATTTTTCCCCTCCTCTCCCCACTCCCTCCCCTACATGTCAGGATGATCAATACATATTAAATACATTGGAGGATAAATTAAATACAAAATACATGTCCAAACCATTATTTTGCTGTACAAAAAAAATTGGACTCTGAAATATTGTACAGTTAGCTTGTGAAGAAAATCAAAAATGCAGGCAGGCAAAAATATAGGGATTGGGAATTCGATGTAATGGTTCTTAGTCATTTCCCAGAGTTCTTTCGTTGGATGTAGCTGGTTCAGTTCATTACTGCTCCATTAGAACTGATTTGGTTCATCTCATTGCTGAAGATGGCCAGGTCCATCAGAATTGATCATCACATAGTATTGTTGTTGAAGTATATAATGATCTTTTGGTCCTGCTCATTTCACTCAGCATCAGTTCATGTAAGTCTCTTCGGGCCTTTCTGAAGTCATGCTGCTAGTCATTTCTTTTTGAACAATAATATTCCATAACATTCATATACCACAATTTATTTAACCATTCTCCAATTGATGGGCATCTACTCAGTTTCCAATTTCTGGCCACTATAAAGAGGGCTGCCCCAAACATTTTTGCACATACAGGTCCCTTTCCCTTCTTTAAGATCTCTTTGGGATATAAGCCCAGTAGTAACACTGCTGGGTCAAAGGGTATGCACAGTTTTTTAACTTTTTGAACATAGTTCCAAATTGCTCTCCAGAATGGCTGGATGTGTTCACAATTCCACCAACAATGTATCAGTGTCCCTGTTTTCCCACATCCCCTCCAACATTCCACATTATTTTTCCCTGTTGCTCTAGCCAGTCTGACAGGTGTGTAGTGGTATCTCAGAGTTGTCTTAATTTGCATTTCTCTGATTAATAATGACTTGGAGCATCTTTTCATATGGCTAGATATAGTTTCAATTTCTTCATCTGAGAATTGTTCATATCCTTTGACCATTTATCAATTGGAGAATGGCTTGATTTTTTAGAAATTAGAATCAAGTCTCTATATATTTTGGATATGAGGCCTTTATCAGAACCTTTGACTACAAAAACGTTTTCCCAGTTTATTGCTTCCCTTCTAATCTTGTCTGCATTAGTTTTGTTTGTACAAAATTTTTTCAATTTGATATAATCAAAATTTTCTATTTTGTAGTCAATAGTGATTTCTAGTTCTTCTTTGGTCATAAATTCCTTCCTCTTTCACAGGTTTGAGAGGTAAACTATCCTATGCTCTTCCAATTTAGTTGTAATCTCATTCTTTATGCCTACGTCATGAAACCATTTTGACCTTATCTTGGTATATGGTGTTAAGTGTCGGTCAATGCCTAGTTTCTGCCATACTAGTTTCCAATATTCCCAGCAATTTTTGTCAAACAGTGAGTTCTTATCCCCAAAGCTGGAGTCTTTGGGTTTGTAAAACACTAAAGTATTAAGGTTATTGACTGTTTTGTCCTTTGAACCTAACCTATTCCACTGGTCAACTAATTTATTTCTTAGCCAATACTAAATGGTTTTGGTGATCACTGCTTTATAATATTATTTTAGACCTGGTACAGCTAGGCCACCTTCATTTGATTTTTTTCATTAATTCCCTTGAAATTCTTGACTTTTTGCTTTTCCATATGAACTTTGTTGTTAAAATAGTTTTTTGGGAGTCTGATTGGTATAGCACTAAACAAATAGATTAGTTTAGGTAGTATTGTTATCTTTATTATATTTGCTCGCCCAATCCAAGAGCATTTAATATTTTTCCAATTGGTTAGATCAGACTTTATTTGTGTGGAAAGTGTTTTGTAGTTTTGCTCATAAAATTTCTGATTTTCTCTTGGCAGATAGATTCCTAAGTATTTTATATTATCAGTAGTTACTTTAAATGGAATTTCACTTTGTAACTCTGATTGTTGGATTTTGTTAGTGATATATAAGAATGCTGATGACTTATGTGGGTTCATTTTGGATCCTGCAACTTTGCTAAAGTTGTAGATTATTTCTAATAACCTTTCAGTAGAATCTCTGGGGTTCTCTAAGTATACCATCATATCATCAGCCAAGAGTGATAATTTGGTTTCCTCATTGCCTACTCTCATTCCTTCAATCTCTTTCTCAACTCTTATTGCCAAAGCTAGCATTTCTAATACAATATTGAATAGTAACAGTGATAGTGGGCAACCTTGTTTCACTCCTGATCTTATTGGGAGTGGTTGCAGTTTGTCCCCATTACATATGATGCTTACTAATGGTTTTAAATAGATGCTACTGGTTATTTTAAGGAAAAGTCCATTTATTCCTATACTCTCAAGTGTTTTTAATAGGAATGGATGTTGGATTTTATCAAATACTTTTTCTGCATCTATTGAGATGATCATAAACCATAATATGTTTTCTGCACATCCCATAATTCACTGTCCTGTACTTAAAAATTGAGATAATTCTCCACTGGGCCTTGTATACACAATATTGGGGGGAGGGATTTTTTTTTATAACTATTGCCTTTCCTGTGCAACCTGAGTAAATACCATTTTCTAAAAGCTAATTAATGTTGACCAATTGATTGATGTTGATGAAGAAGTGTGTCACACCAGATAAAGCTCAGTAATAGAATGTTATAAGACCATGCCATCAGAATTTATCCTAGAATCTAAAGAGAAGTGCTATTCTCCCCTTTAAGAACTTAATGATGCAGTGGGAGTTGGTTGCTCAAGTGGGAGGACTGCATGGAAGTTTTATCTCACCAGTACCAGTCCCAAGCTATATGAATCTCACACAAATAGCAGATATTTAATCATTTGTTGAATTGCCATGAATTAAACTTAGACAAGGTTCTATTTAGTCACATTTTTTCTTTTCTTGTATTTGTGAAGTTGATACTTGTAAACTCAATACATGAGTTTATATGTATTCTTATTAGTTTTCAAAGTTAAAGACTGTCAAAAAATTTAAAATTCACATTTTGTCATCTGACATGTTAATTGTTCTTCCTAGTTTCTATACAAAATGTATTAAACATGTAAAGTAGGCCTCCAACAAAGTAATTAAGAAAAAAATATTAAATAATACGGGGCTAAGAATAGATCTCTGAGGCACTCCATTAGGGAAATAAATTTAAAGGGAAATTGACTCATTAATATAAGTCCCCTTTTTGTCTGGTCATTCAACCAGTTCTGAATTTACCTACATAAATCATTAGCTATCTCATATGTTTCAATCTTGTCTACAAGGATATTATGAGAGAGAGCTTTGCTGAAGTCACAGTCAACTATATCTATAACATGTTCCCTCACCTACTAGTCTAATAATCCTGTCAAAAAGTCTTGAATAACTTGTTTTTGGTAAAACCAAGTCTGGAATAATAACACAAGCTAGCATATATATAAGGCTTTAAGATTTGCAAAGTATTTTACATATTTTAGTAATTTCATTTGACCATTACTCTTTGTAATCACAGCTTCCTTTCTGAGATAATCCCCAGGTATTCCTAAAAATGTCTAAAAATTTCTAAGGAGTTGAAGTAGAACTTATTGATCAATGTTTTTCAGATTCTACTGACTTCTCTTTTGGAAATTGGGATATTTTTCATATTTTTCATGTACATTTCCATTCTTTCAAAGATCTGTGACTCTGTCTTAGGAATAGTTCTTTATGGAACTTGGATAGGACTCTTCAGTTCTTTCACTATCCCAGGTACTAGTTTGGGGTTTTGTATTAGGTAGTGGGTACCAGGACAAGTAGCTTGAAATCAAGAAAAAAAGAGTAGATTCTTTCTATATTTGTTTCTTAGATTTAATATTCATTTAGCTAGTTTTGTTCTTTCCGGTACAAAAGATTATTCTCCTTGGCAGAGAAAACAGAAGTAAAATAAATACTGAGTAGTTTTGTCTTCTCTGAAACATTTGTTATGATTACTCACCAATTTCAAAAAGTATACTTTGCTTGCTTTAATTTTCCTTTTTCCTCATTAGAATTTCCCAAATTCATCCATATTGTTCTCTAAGATATTCTTTGATAGACTCAACTCAAAAATAATTTTGGTTCTGATTATTCCTACAAAAATATGCCACTCTTTTCCTTTTTTTCCTGTTATCTAGGATGACCTATAATCTCTATGTTCTTAAAAAAAAAATAGAATCCAGTAGAGTGCCCTCTGCATACACATTGCTCTCTTCATCCTTACTCTTCTTCATTAGACTTATACTCTCTTGTTTCCTCATAGGTAACAAAATATTCTAGAATTTAGATTTCTTTGAGTAGGGAAGCATATAGTGGGACTATTATTTTTTTTTTAGTTTAGATATTACAATTCTCTTGTGAAATTGGTTGTTGTTTTTTAATCTGTATTATGTTATTGACCCATTTTCAGAAATTCCAAAACCTTTTTTATATAAGCTGCTCTAAATGCTTTTCCCAGACTGGAACTGTGGAATTTTTTAAAATTTGATTGTAATACTTCCTTTATTCATTTTTTGTGAATTTTATTCTGCTATTCTCACCTACTGAAATCTTTTTGGATCCCAGTTGAGCCATTTAACCTACCTTCATGTTATCCTAAAACTTTAAGTAAGCCATTAACTCTGTAATTAAAGTAATTGATAAAAAAAAAATGAGCAGAACAGGAAATGAGATAGAATAGTATAATAATCCACTAGAGACCTTCATGCAGCTTTAATATTAGTCCCTTAATCAAAACTTTTTGGGTCCAACTTGTCATCTGATTCAATATTCATCTCTCCATCTTGTCTATACTGATATCAGGGAATACTCTAATATTTTAATTGAATTTAATTCTTTTTTCTCCAAATGCTTTATTGGAATTGCCATTCTCTATTACCCTCCCACTTCAACCCCTTTCCCATGTAATAGGCCTGATTTCAGAATATCTGGAAGATCACACTTTCTTCTGGGTACCATATTTTATAAAGAGGGGTGTAATAGGTATGCTAGAGCCAGCTTGAACTAGCTTTTAAGCACCTATTGTTAAATTTTCAATGTGAGCATTTTCATTTCAAAAAATAGGCAAATTCAAATCAGGGATTTTTCCTGTATGTACAACATAGCATATATTTCATTTTCAGAGAGCCCAGTTGTTAAACATTTAGCAGCAAACCCTTGGGCTTGAACAAGTTTGAGATCATCTAGAAAAAGGTGGATCACATGGTATGGAAACTAAAAATTACAGGATATAAAGATCAGGTGAAGGAGCTGAAAATTTTACTCTGGTAAAGAAAATACGGTAGATATGATAGATGTTGTCAAATATTTGTGAGACAATAAACTCAAAAACATGTATAGACATTCTTTTTTACTCAAGAAGATAAAAATATGACAGAGGTAAATTATAAAATGACAAATTCAAATCAATATAAATAAAAATTCTTCAGTCTTTTGAGGTATTAAAAATGGAGTAGGTTACCTTAGGACATCCTGAGTTCTCCATCATCAGAGACATTGGATAAGAATCTGGATCATCAATGAATAATTTTTTTAAAGCATAGGATTTAAAAATAATAATATTTGTTCCCTTTTACCATCCTGTTCTTGGCCTCCTGCTCTTGGCCTTTAAAATTTTCAAAGTATTTACATATTTTGGTAATTTCACTTGACCTTTACTCTTTGTAATCACAGCTTCCTTTCTGAGATAGTCCCCAAATATTCCTAAAAATATCTAAAATTTTTTTGTTATTAATAAATTTGTTAATAAAATTTATTTATTAACAAAAAGTTGTTAATGATAAATTTATTAATAAAATTATTGTTATATTCAACCCAAAGTTCTTTTCTCTTTTCCCAGTTTATCAACCATATTCTAGCCTCATTGTCTTCCCTATCCAACCTTGGGTAGGCCATGTAGGGAAGAAGACAAGAGTTCAGAACCTGGAGTCAAAAAAAAATCCATATTCAAAACTTGCCTTCAATATTTACCACCTGTAACCAGAGGCAAGTTATTTGACATAATTGAGCTTTGATTTTTTTCAGTTGTAATATGAGGATGAATCCCATACTTCCTATTATAGTGGTCTGTAGTAACACTCAAAAGAAATAAGAAAAATCTAGTGGTTTGCATTCCTTAAAGCTCTATCCAAATGTCACCTATTATTATTGGCTATGGGATGAGACTCTTTACTAATGGTCTCTCTTCCACTCACATCCCTTACATTCTTGACATTCCTACATTACCACCCTGATAATCCTCAATTCAATGTTAATCCTTTCACCAGTTTCTTCTCTGACAACCAAACACTCAAATGTATTTGGAAAAAAAATAATGAAATAATGAAGAACACAAATTTGCAATATCTAACTTTAATTAGATCCTAATTAATACACAATAATTCTTTTAAAATATATATTGATGATCTAATTCCCCACAATGTTCATTCAAAATATTTTTCATATTCCTTACTTTAGCCCTTTATCCTTAGAGTTCTTACTATATGATAGACACATTATTAATAATAATTTGATCCTCACAACAACTCTGGGAAGAAGGTACCACTATTATCCCCAGTTTACAGTTGAGGACTCTGAGGCAGAGAGAGATGAATTCATAGCTAATAAGTCTCTGAGGATAGATTTGAACTCAGGTCTTCTTGACTTCAGGCCCAGAGCCCCTATCTTGCAACCTTACTGCCTCTAAGTAGCAGAAAGCAGGTTCTCTCATCACCATATAATGACATTAATTCATAATATCCCAAAGGGAAAATACTATCATTCTCACTAGCACTTAGCAGAATGTCTAGCTCATAAGAAGCATTTAATAAATGTTTGTTGACTGACTTCTATTCTTTTGATGAAAAGAATGAGATCAAATAACATTAATTACTTCAACTCCTTTCTTCCATTCCTTCCAAACTTGTTGGTGCTCTTAATCACCTCTCTTTCACTTCAGCCTCAAAAAAAAAAAAAAAATAGTCTTCCCCTTTGTCAAAGCTAAGCCCTGTACTTTTTTCTCATCCTGTACCATCTCCTCCATTACCCTGTCCATTTATTCTTGTGCATCTTCAGTCTCTCCATTGTTATTGGATATCCTGATGCTAAAAAGGATGGCACATGTATATCATATTTTTAATACATTGACAGACAAATAAAACCATGACCTCAAAGTCAAAGTGTTTCACGATTCAAGTCCTGACTGTTACATGACAACTTTGGCTATCAATTAACTTATCAGTCTCCCAAGAAACTTTCCATAAGTCTTGGAGGTAAAAGGTACAAATGAGGAAAGTTCTTCATTCAGAAATTCCCTATGTCAGTAAAATCTCAGACCTAGTCTCAATCCTTTCAAAATATTATTCATTCCATCCTTATAACAGCTTTGTGACATACCTTATACAAAATTATCATTATCATTCTTTTTACTCTGTACCATTAGGACTATAAGAATAGATCCTTTAAAAAGCCCCATTAAGTTCCTGCTATCCCATCAAATTATTTTCCCATCTTTCACCTTCCATTCATTGCCAAGTTTCTACAAAATAGACTAAACTTGGCTGCTTCCATTTCCTCATAACACACTCACTTCTCAGTCCTTTAGAATTTGGCTGCTATTCCCAATATTTTCCTGAAACATGTCTCTCCAAGGTCATTAATGAACTTATTGTTAAATCTAGGAACTTCTCTTTTTTTATTCTGCTGTTATCCTCGTTTTATTCTCTGATATGTTTGACATGTTCACTATATCTATTCATTTTGAAACTCTTTCCTCCCATCATTTCCAGGATACTGCACTCTCATGGAATTTCCTATTTGACCTCTCTTTTGCCATGTCTTCTTCTGGCTCATTCCAATCCTTCTTCCCATTAAACATAGATGTACCTCTTGCCCTCTTTTCTTCTTTCTCTTTACACAATTCCCTTTTGCAGGGGAGTTCATGAATGAATTATTCAGATGACTGCCATATCTATATCTCTATTCTCAAAGTCTCCCCATTATTCCCATTCAGAATTTCCAACTGCCTGTCTTTTTTCTCCACTGAGATGTCCATAAACTGATCACAATCAATGTTTTCAAACTAGAACCCAATTTCCCTCTCCAAACTAATTATTTTTCATTGCTCCTTTTTATTGTTGATGAAACTACCATTCTTATATATACTTGGGCTTATAAATTTAGCCTGATTTTTTACATCTTCTCATTCAATTAGTTGCCAATTTTTGTCAATGCTATAGCGGCAATATTTTTTAACATCTCTTCTCTCCTTTCCTTCTTGTATAATATCCCTTCTGGAATACTGCTACCTGACCTAAACTTGAACTCACACATTATTTCCCTATAAGAATCTTTTCTTTTTAATTTAAGTTCTAGGTCTAACTTTGAAGATATGTATTGTAGACAATCATTGGTTTGGTTCTCTTCTGGTTCTATATAATTTATTCAGATGCCATGTTGACTCCCAAGCTCAATGTGTCCAAAGCAATTCATCTTCCTCACATGTTTAATTCAACCCTTTTCCAATGTTGCTTATTTCTATTGAGTAGTACCATCTTCCTAGTCAGCCTAGTTATACCTTTGAGGTTATAACCCCTGACCCTTCACTATTCTTCCTACTTGTTTGCTCCTTTTGCAGCTATCCTCCTGACCTCTCTTTTTCCAAATTCCACTTAAATATGATTTGATATATTTAAGTTTTATGAATTCTACCTCAACAACATTTACCTCAACTTTTTTTCCCTTTTCAATTTTCATTTTATTGACTTTAAAAATTTAATATTTTAATACATGTGTATTTTATAGGATCAAATAAAATACAGAAACAAAGCTCTTTTCAAACTTCCTGACACTATACAGAGTATCAGAGGTTTTTGAAACACACTATAAATCCTAGTTATTACTTTTGTTATTACTATATAACAAAAAACCTAGCATAAAATTTAAAAAAATCCCTCTAAATTTCAATCTCCTGCTAAGAATATTGGAGTAGGAGATAGACCACAAGTTCCAATTTCAATTCTCAAAACCTCTACCTCTTGGTTCAGTTCCTCATGGCCCTCACTACTGTAATAGTTTCCATAATGTTATCATGCCAGTCTGCCCCATTTCTAATCTAGAACTGCCTCAATAGTATAAGTGTAATTCGGAATTTAGTGACTAGGCCCCAAGAATAGTCTGACTACTATCTTGTTCTGACTACTATCTTGGAAAATGTCCTCTAGTAAAATGTTCTAGGAATCTATGCTTGGATTTGTAGTTTACCATATTTCTCAATTACCTAAATAGCCCCTATATGTGATTTGAGCAAAATCCATTCAAGGTCCTTGCTTTCTAGGCTAAACAAGTCTTAAAGGGCTGGAGGTTTCCCCTAAAAGGTGATGAATAGATTTTTGAAACTTAATTGGTCCAGAGAAACTAAGGTATCAGGGTAGTTTCCTGTTTGCCTAGGAGCCAAAGATGAGTACTGGAGGCATCAGGGCCTCCTCAGGATTGGCACAGCCTCTGATCAGGAGCAACAATACAGTAAATAGGTTGGGAAAGGAGTTGTACCCAAGTGAATCAATGCTGTGTTCTTGCTAAATGTCCTTTTTATGCTATTGTAAGTAAATCTCCTTTTGTTTTATTCTAGATAATCTATGAGTCTCATTTCAATCCATTCCATCCTGAATTCCTGACCAGCTTTAGCTACTCCTGATCAAGAAAAGCATTCTTAACATGTATAAATGATACAAACCCTAAAGCATTTACTAATACACAGTACCACAGAGTCCAGAACCCAAAATGATCTTGACAGGAATAAATGTAATCTGGTAATAGTTACTAACAATAAACTTCGGGGGTATCCTGCTTGGGAGCATAATATTCATAGAGTAAAGTTATAATAATTATAATAATATATAAAATTCATATATATATAATTATAAAATAATAATAATAATATAATAATAATAATAATAATAATGTTCAAAAGCAAGAAGTTGGAAAAAAATCCAAGTCCTCTATTATTGGAGTCCTTGGAAGGAGTTCCCAGATCTGCACTCTTGTCCTCCAATCAGAGGGGAGAAACAATTAAGGGTATGAAGATATTGAGTATCAAAGTTGATTGATTATCAAGGGGATGCGTTTGCAGGTGATGAGCTTGTCCTTCAGGAGTCTTGATGATTTCAAAAGCTGAAACCAAGTGAAATAGTTAATGGCAAATGAAGTAAAAAGCAAAAATATGTCCTTCTTTATGAAATATGAAGAAGTTTCTCTGGTGGCACTGGAATGGTAGCTTACTTGGCTGGCAGAGGATTGACCTTACCCTAGTGGTCTTTAAACTCTCAACTTGCCACCCCTGGAAACAACTTAGGAACAGTGGAAGAATAAACAACTTTATGCAATTTCTCACCCTGTGCTTCAACCAGAGGGCAGAACTAGGAAAGAAAATTTCCTTTTCCTCCTTTTCTACTGACTATATAATTTTAAATTGAAACTATTTGTTCAGTATGACACACTGAATTCAGTTCTGGTGTAAGAGATCAGGGCAGGAAGCAGCTTCAAGGAATATCATCCTTGAAGAAGAAGAGAGTCAACGTTTTAGATTCAGAAGCAAATTAAGCCTAGTTATTTAGAGAGTTATTTAGAGTTGTTATCCAATATATGTATACCTATCCATACAGTTATCTTGCTGCACAAGAAAAATCGGATAGAGAAAGAAGAAAAAAACCTGGGAAGGAAAACAAAAATGCAAGCAAACAACAGAAAGAGTGAAAATGCTATGTTGTGGTCTGGGTGTAGGTGACTCTCTTCATTACTGAATAATTGGAACTGATCTGAATCAATTCATTGTTGAAGAGAGCCACATCCATCAGAATTGATCATCATTTTTAGAGCTGCTCATTAGTCAGTGATAAGAGATGCTCTATCCTTGGGAGTCGGGGATGGCATTGTTGTGAGGACATTATGGGATGAAAAGAGACATTAAGATGCCACGAGGTGAAAGATATGTTACCTTATCCATATATATTCCTGGAATGTATGCCTAACTTATCAGTGTATTTAAATGTATGCCCACTTTCCACACTATTTGTGCGAGTCTACCATGGACAAAATGTTGTGTAGCTGTGGCTCGCCTTTTGCTCTTTTAATTAAACAATTGAACTTGATAGGCATTTATTAAGAATTTATTGAATATTAGATTTCTCTTTGTCAAAGAAATCCACTTCCATCAGAATACATCCTCATACAGTATGGTTGTTGAGGTATATAATGATCTCCTGGTTCTGCTCATTTCACTTAGCATCAGTTCATGTAAGTCTCTCCAGGCCTTTCTGAAATCATCCTGCTGGTCATTTCTTACAGAACAATAATAACCCATAACATTCATATAACATAATTAAAGGTAAACATGCTAGTAGCACCTTACAAGCCATAGTTCGAGGAGGAAAAGCCCACAGAATACTTTTGAATTTGAAAATGGAGATAAATAATCACACTTTCCTCTTAATTCCTTCCCCCGCCCCTCCAAGGATATAATTTGTCCATGTGAGTATGAGTTGTGGAGAATGTGCCTAGAGTGAGTGTTAAAAACAAGTAACTTTGCAGGGAAATGTACTAGAAATGGTAGAGGGGAATTCATGCATTTGTGCTGAGTTTTTTTTTTTTTTATTATAGCTTTTTATTTACAAAACATATGCATGGGTAATTTTCCACACTGACCCTTGCAAAACCTTCTGTTCCAAATTTTCCCCTCCTTCCCCTTAACCTCTCCCCTGAATGGCAGGCATTCCAATACATGTTAAAATATATGTTAAATCCAATATATGTATACCTATCCATACAGTTATCTTGCTGCACAAAAAAAAATCGGATCAAGAAAGAAGAAAAAAACCTGAGAAGGAAAACAGAAATGCAAGCAAACAAAACAACAACGAAAAGAGTGAAAATGCTATGTTGTGGTCTGGGTGTAGGTGGCTCTCTTCATTACTGAATAACTGGAACTGCTCTGAATCAATTCATTGTTGAAGAGAGCCACATCCATCAGAATTGATCATCATATAGTCTTGCTGTTGCCATGTATGGTGATCTCCTGGTTTTGCTTCTTTCACTTAGCATCAGTTCATGTAAGTCTCTCCAGGCCTCTCTGAAATCATCCTGTTGGTCCTTTCTTACAGTACAATAATATTCCATAATATTCATATACCATAATGTATTCAGCCATTCTCCAATTGATGGGCATCCACTCAGTTTCCAGTTCTTTGCCACTACAAGGAGGGCTGCCACAAACATTTTTGCACATGTGGGTCCCTTTCTTTCCTTTAAGATCTCTTTGGGATATAAGCCCAGTAATAACACTGCTGGGTCACAGTTTGATAACTTTTTGAGCATAGTTCCACATTTTGAGCTGAGTCTTTAAGGAAATCAGGCATTCCAAGAGATGAGAATGAGAAGAGACAACAGATAGGAAATGTAGTGAATGTAAGGAACAGCAAAAAAAAAACATGTATGAACCATAGAGTAAAATAGGAAGGATAATAAGGTATGATGGTAATAAAGCTGAAGAAGTGGGGCGGGGACAGATTGGGAAGAGCTTTAAATACCAAGGGAATTTATTTTTGATTCTAGAGATGCCATTAGAATTTAGGCTCTAAGGAGCCATTGAAATTTACAAAGCAAGAAGGAAGCAGATCTTTACAAAGACCTGCTTGCCTTAAAAATACTCACTTGACAAATGACATTTTAAAACTAAAGGAGATCTTTAGGAGTAACCTTCATTGATGACAGATAACTTGAAATCACAGAGCTTTAAGAGAGATTATTAGCCATTAAATACTTTCTTTAAAGACAACCAGGAAGAAATTTATAAATGGGGTATTGAATCATAAGAAGAGAAAGGATAGGACTGAATAGCATAGAAAAATATAATTCTTGGCAAAGGCAGTGGGAGCTAAAGTCTTCCACAACACCTCTTACTGTTGAAAGCACGTATGTACTGATTCCATAGTTATTGAAGTCTGATTGGGACTCTGCTTTAGAATCCAAACTTTAGCAATCTTTAAACCGTAATCATTAGCCCTCTATTCAAAGTAAGATCATCTTTTGCCCTAGTCAAACTCTAAAACTTAGTCTCCATGTAGACCACATAACTTGGGGGAAATTCTTCCATGATCACCAGAATACTATATCTTGTAAACGTTTCTAGTAATTTAAATTTTCTTGGGACAGGAAAATTTGTGTAGTGCATTCAGGATAGAAATTGCTTGTAGGAATCAGAATTTTTTTTCATTTGCTTTATTTTGGCACTAATGTGACCTTCTTGCCATGATCTCAAGATAGCATTTCTAAAACAAAAAGAGAGAGGGTGTTAAGCATGAATATATCCTGAAAGGGATAGTTACTTGTTATCTAGTCCCATCTCTTCCTTCTTATTATAAGAATTCTCCTTTGAGACTGAAACCCAAGAAGAAGTGTAACATATTGCCTTCTGCCTACTGCTGGTCTATTATCATTTCAGTTAATTGACTGGAAAAGTACAAATAAGTCAAAGCGCTACCACCAAGATAGCGTGAAGCTTTTTCCAAAAAAAAGATTATTCCATTCTCCGGGACATCCAGATGAATGCATATTCTAAAATTAAATCCAGGATGTAAAAGGGAAGGAAAGGGTCATATTTACATTCTCTCTTTCTCTCTCTCTCTTTTAAAGAAAGGGAAAGGGAGAAGAAAGTTCGTTAAGGGGCTGATTGACAAAGTGTACTGAATCTATGTTCTAACACCAAATGGTATCTATTACATGAGAACTTTCTTCTGGCGCCAGGAGGTATTTAGATCCTGTGCTCAGTTATTCCGCAGGGGGAAACGCGCAGAAAGCAAGGGAGGGAGTACCTGGAGCACACTCACTACCCTGAAGGAATGAGTGCCTGGGGAGTCGGGATCTACAAGAAAACCTTTTGTCTCCTAGGTTATGCACTTGTAGTTGAACGGATGCAACTTATCTTTGAGAAGACAAAAGGTTTTGTTTGTTTAAATTCTGCAAATTTCTAGGAACCAACCGCGAGAGAAAATAATTTTTTATCTATTCAAAGTATTTCCAAGTGACTAAAAAAAACTGAAGAGTTAACATTTCTTGAAACATAATGGATCGGCTTCTGCCCGGGAAAGACCAAAGGGATAAGAATAAGCAAAAATAACTCCCCCCTCCCTCATCCTGCAACTACTTCTTACATTCTCCCTACCCCAAACCAGAGCTCTTATTTTCACAAAAAAAAAAAAAAAAAAAAAAAAAAAACCTTTTCCGATTTCTCTTAAGAATAAGTTCTTATTATATATTAAAAATAAATAAAATTACTACAATATAAAAGAACAGCTGCTTATTCAGAACTATGCCCAAAGGACTATCAAACTGTACTCTTTCATGCAGCAGTGTCTCTACTGAGTCTATATCCCAAAGAGACAATAGAAAAGGGAAAGGGACCCACATGTGCAAAAATGTTTGTGGCACTCCTTTAAGTAGTGGCAAGAAACTGGAAACTGAATGGATGTCTATCAATTGGAGAATGACTCAACAAGTTTGGTTGTTGTTATGGAATATTATTGTTCTATAAGAAATGATGAGCAGCCTGATTTTAGAAAGGCCTAGAGAGACTTATATGAACTGATGGTAAGTAAAGTGAGTAGAACCAAGAGAACACTGTACATAGCAATAATTACAGTATGTGATGATCATCTGTGATGGATTTGGCTCTTTTCAATAATAAGATGATTCAGGCCTATTCCGATAGACTTATGATGGAGAAAGCCATCTGCATCCAGAAAGGATTGTGGGAACTAAATGCAGATCACAACATAGGTGTTTTTGTTTATTTTTTTTTTGTTTGTATTTGCCTTTTTTGTTGTTTGCTTGCTTGCTTGTTTTTTTTTCCTTTCTTTCTCATTTTTCCCCTTTTGATCTGATTTTTCTTGCACACCTGATAAATGTGGAAAATGTTTAGAAGAATTGCAGACATTTGACTTATATTGGATTACTTGCTGCCTAGGGAAGGGGTGGGGTAGAGGGAGAAAAATCTGAAACACAAGGTTTTGCAACCATTAATGTTGACAACTATCTTTGCATGCATTTTGAAAAATAAAAGGCTATTATTACTTTTAAAAAGAATAACTGCTTAAAAACCAAGTTCTAAGAGAAGCCAGAAATCTGTTGCCTTCTGTTCTTACTTCTATGTATAGCTGTGGAACTCTTGGGGGGTGTTTAATGGCTTAGCAATTTAAACCAGAGATACTATTTTCTGAGGTTGTTCCGGGTTTCTGTTCACCTCTGTGCCTGGATGAGGGTTTTTTCTTGGAGGAGGTAAAATTCATGCCAAACTCAATTTCAGTTCATCAAATATGTACTAATTGCCTAATCGCCAACTTTCAAAGAGTTGAGGATTTTAAAAAAAAGAGAGAAGTATTCTCTAAATATCTTAGAAAATACTTTTTCCTCTTCAGCACTTCTTTTATGTATCGAATATTTTTCTAGTTTCTTCAAGTAGAGAAAAATCCAAACCTGTGTTTCTGAAACTGATCTGACATTGGACTATATGACTATTTTTGCCCCAATCTAGGCACTTTTAGGGTGGGAGCTTCTCTCTGAGCATCTTCTATCCTAAGAAACTATTTGGTATCCTCAATACAAGAAAACCTTTGAAAGAGAATTCTATTTGATGGGATTTAGGCAAGTTGTTATTCTTCCTGTCCTGGAATCCCTAATGAAGTCTTGATAAACAGTGAAAAAAAAAAAAAAAAAGCTGGAAATCAAGTTGTTATTGAGTACCAGTAGCTACTGTTTGTGATTCCATTTAGGGTTTTCTTGGCAAAGATAAGGGAATTATTTCTCATTTCTTTTCCCAGCTCTCCAGTAGAGGAAACTGAGGCAAAAAGTGAAATAACTGGGTCCCTCAGTTAGTAAGTATCAGATGCTGGATTTGAACTCCTAAAAATGTCTCTCTGCTTTCAAATCTAATTCTCTATCCACCATGCCACCTAGTTGCCCTATTTAGTCTTCTTGTTGTCACTGGGAAACTATGTAACTTTAGATTAATTTCATCTCTCTCTCTCTCTCTCTCTCTCTGACTAAACCTTGCTTTCAAGGGTTATACTGTAAGAAGATTCCATTAAAAGATGTCTAATGTGCTTTGCAGCTTCCAAACTAAATATTTGCTTGTGACTTTAAGGTTTTAAAAATGTACTTATGTTTAATATACATGTGATCACTTGATCCTCTCTCAAATTCTGTGAGATAGGTCTTCCCAAATTACCATTACTATTTTAATGGCCCAGGGTCACATATCTGATTTGTCAAGATGTGAATTCAGATCTAGTCTGATGCCAAACCCAGAAGCTCTTATTTTTTTTTAATCTATTGAATCTTTATGTTCCACCATCATGAATTTTAGCAGGTACTGGTTCTGCAACTAATGACAGTATCAGATGTGTGAAGTTTCTTTTTTCTTTCTTTCTTTTTTTTTTTTTTTTTTTTTTAGTAGGAGCCTACTGCACTCTTTCTCACAGACAGGGTGCAGTTGCAATTCAGAGAAAAAGTGTTTTTTGCATTATTGGTTTTGTTTTGTTATTCTCCCACCCACCCCCAGGCTATACAAGAAAATCCCCAGAAATTATTTTTATAATTGTGCTGCTCTGAGAAGCTGTTCATTAGACAACAGAGTTAAGGACTTGCCATTTAGAAGGCATGGGTTCATATCACTCTGACATTTATTAGCTGTGTAACATATGCAAGTCTCAATTTCTTTATCTCTAATATGAAGTGAGACTAGAAGACATTTAAGGTTTCTTTGAGCTTGAGATCTATGATCTAGTGATTCCCTTCATTCAGAAAGGAAATGATTAAGATTCAAATGAGATGAAGTATAAACTCAATTTAGTGGTTCTCAATAGGTGCCACTGTCAGTTTGCAACATAAGGTCATCTTTTTTTTTAACCCCTTCAGTAGTAATATCTCTAGCTGTTTAAAGTACCTTTCAGATTATCTGATTATATACAAAAGAGAAGGTGGAAATTTAGATTAATGATCTGGCTATTATTCACCAATAATCATTACTTGCAATCTCAGCAATTCATAATAATAAACTTCATCTTTCCTATTCTGGCATTAATTCATATGTATCATCGATTTCAACTGTACAAATTGTTCCCTTCTCTGGCAGGTCTCTAGTGGACTAGTGTAAGTAGTATTATCCCCACCCTTCCAGATGAGGGAACTGAGACTTAAGAAGGACAAGAGATCTGAAAACAAGGCAAGAGGGAAAGAAAACCATATACTTCACTCATGTTATACATGCTAAATCATTCAAATCTGTAATACTTGCATAAGACTCAGCTGATATCAGGCATGTATCTGCTGCCCTGAGAGAAGTTTAGTATAGAAAAGCAAGGAATCACTACAGCAAAGCAGAAACAAATAGCATTGGTGAAAATTAACTTGCTTTTATTGAAAACTGGAAGTTGAATATGGAACCTTGAAAGTGCTAGCTGCAGAAGCTGCTTCTAGTTGGTTCTCTGACTCTAGGAGAATCATATATTTAGAGCTGCAAGAAGCCTTAGAGGTCGCCCAGTTCACTCCTCCCCTTTTACTGGTGAGAAATTAAGGCTCAGAGGTCAAGCGACTTTTGCTCTAGGTCACACAGGTGGCAGAGTCAAGATTCTTACAGTTCCTCTGCTCTGAATCCAATGATCTCTCAATAATCCTTGTCTTGTAATTACCTCTCTGAAACTTTTTAAAAGGAAAGGAAAGGAGGCAAGGAAGAGAGAGAATTCTTACCTGTCTCGTAGGGTTGTGTGGAATTAAAATTAAAATCAATGAACATTTATCAAAGAACCATTGTGCGAATTCTGAGTCGGGGGAAAGGTTGGGGGAGGGGGGGAGAGTGGAGGGGAAAAGAATAATGACCTGGGACGATCCAGATCTGAAATTTCATCAAGATATGGAACTCCATAGAGGAAAGGCTCTTCAATGAAGAGCATTAGTCATTTAAAGGCGTAGATAGTTTCCTAGTCACGCAGGCAGAATGCATCATACACAAGACTTCAACCAGCATCTTCCGGACTCGAGATTCAGCCCGTTATCCACTATGTCAAAAGGTGACCTGTTCGCTAAAGAAGACGAGATTAAATACCACATGACTCCTGCCTTCTTGGAGCTTGAAGTCTAGTAAGGAAGTTGCTACGTATGTAAATAAATGTGTCTATAAATCAATCAAGATACAGTACTGCTAGTGAATTAAGCAGAAGATTCCACAAAGTTTGGACTTTATTCCATACGTAAGCAGTAACAATCTAGGCTTCTGAGCAAAAGAAGTAACGCGAGAAAGCCAATTGAAAACCACAAAGAGCTCTCTAAAAGCATCATCAGTAAGTACTGAAATCCACTACCCAAGGAAAGACACAGCCGATTTGGGGGTTTCTTTCTTTTCTTTTCTTTTCTTTTCTTTTTTTTTTTTTTTTAACTCTAGTCAAAATGAAATTGACAAACTTTTCTATTAAAAGGAACGTACTTGAAAATGTGGCTAACTTTAAGAAGATGTATGAAAGTGAAAAGTCGTTACTGTGCTTTCTTTTAAAAGGGGTTGAATTCTATGGCGGGAAAAAATGCAACGGATATGCTAGGGTCAATCTATTTTTTCAAGAATAAGAAAGTGAGTATGACCAGTATGGAGTTTAAGGTTGGGTACCATTCTCGGGACTGTTTAGAAAAATCTAGCACTCTCTCCTCCATTAATCTTTCCTAAAGAAAATACTTCGTTCCGCACCTGTATAAACAACCTAGATTTTAAAACCTATATATCTGCGCCTAATGCGTTAGAGTCTGTATATATTTATAGTGATAATTTTGTGGCAGTTTTAGGCGATGAGTATAACTGGACTGAGCAATCGCCTGGAATCTTTTTGTGCTCCTTCCCCCTCCCTCCTGGATCTCAACCAGACTAAGCGCTCGCTGTGCGCGCCTCAGCTTCCAGCCAGGATCTCTGGTTACAACTGTATCCTCGCCGAGCTTTCTCTAACAGAAAGGGCAGGTGAACGACTCCTTTACTGAGCTAACTTTCTGAAGAAACAATTCTCCATCCTACTGTCCGCTCGAACTCTGCCAAATGCAGCAGTAGGTAAAAGCTATAGTAGAAACTCAAAAAGTTGACAATGTGAAAAATCAAGGCAATATCGAGAAAGGGACACCAGAAGCTAAAATGAAACGATATCTAATCAGTAAGGTCGCAGCTGAGCTTTCACCTCTTATGCAATTTGTCGGTTCGTTTTAACTTTGTCTTGTGTTTTTGGTCTGTTATTTTTGCACTAACTTTATAGTGCCAACGAGGAAATAAATAGCTTTGTTTTCCTGGGCAGATAGTTTTTTAATGTAGTTTTCCCCTTCCACTACATTTAAGATCATTCTTCCTTCCAAAGATAGAAATAGAGGCTTGATCCCTGATTTCTTCCATATAGGCAACTCCAGGATGAGAAAACTTCCTCCATCTCCACCGGTTGGCGTCTTGCTCCACCACCGAGAGTTTATTACCTACCCATCATACAGTCAATACCAGTCAAAGGTAGATTTTACTGGTTTCTCAAATCTGCCTCTCTCCTTGTTCCACTATTTTAGTTTCATAGCATCTACAAATCTCTAAATTGGAAGGAACCTCAAAGATTCCAAACGCCCATTAACCCTCCTGAATAACATCCCTCAACTGTTCTTTTTGATACTACTTGAGTAGCACCAGTGACCGAAAGTCATTACCTTGTGAGACAATTAATTCTATCTTCGAACATCCCTAGATGTTGAGAAATCCTTCCTCCCTTTCTTTTCAGGGAGGACTGAGGAAATTACAAAGTATAAATACCCACCAAAGTCAAATTGGAAATATCAGGCCAGTGTTAGGGCTAACACTACCTTCATTAACTATATTTGGTAAATAAATGCTCTACTTAGCTTTACATAAAACAATGTTGCAAAGGAAGAAAAATATATTGAGTCTGTTTATAGGAAAATGCAAGAAAGCAAAACTATCTTTCTCTAGTTCTTAATCAGATGAATGTTTTTGCTGATGAGTCCTGCACCTGGCAAGTGTTCAAAAAAATTTTGGTGAATATTATGATAGTATTTTTAAATTTATACACACACGTCTGTGTGTCTTCTCTAGATTCTAGTGAATAGGGTGAAAACATCATGTGTTTTTTGCATTTCAGAAATGAAATTCCAATGCATTGTTCATAAGTCAAACCCCATTCTCTCAGTTACTATTGCTGTGTAAGCTTGAGCCTCTCTGATTCTCAGTTCTCATATCTTTAAAATGAAAGCATTAGACTAAATGGTTTCTAAGCCCTCCAGTCCTAAAACTTAGTATCATCTGTCAAGAAAATAAACCAAACATTCTCAGTTTAGGTGTAGGGGAAAGAAAAGGGAGAGACACTACTCACATATCAAAGATCTTAGGATTTAAGAATGGATAAAGGCTTTAGAAATCATTTAAACTATTTCCTTCATTCTCCATCATCCTTCAAACAGGTCTAGAACATGGGAAGTTAATTGTCCAAGGTCACATAGTTACTAAGCTGTAAAGCTAGAATTCAAAGCAAGGTTTAATGCTTTTCCATATAGCCATGTGTGCATGTTTTTCCCCAGACTTATATCACTTTAAGGCTTATAAAAGTTTTCACATTAACATCAACCCAGCAAGGAAGGTAATGCAAGTAGTTTCTTCCTCGTTTTACCGAGAAGGGAATTGAGGTCCAAAGAGTTTAAATGATTACCCCCAAAGACAGAGCTAGTAAATGTCAGACCATCAGTCCACCTAAGAGAACTTAAACATAGACTATAGAGACGACTCTTTGTTTTAAAAGTGCTGGGGGGGGGGGAAGACAGAGGAAGACAAATTTTATAATGGTCAGGGATTCTTGGTTATAGAAATTTTTGCTCCAGTTTTTTTTTTTTTTCCCTCCCCCTTCACCCTGCTTTCTCCTGGGCTAGCTGGGCTCTAGCTCCAGCTGTAACATTAGAGCTGATCAGAGGGACTGAATGAATGAATGGTTTGCTGGAAGACTTTCTCAGTCCGAAGGCCAAGATAAAGCACAGCTTGCTCCTGGTTCCTAACAGTTTCCCCAGGGGACCACCCCTGGGCAGGGGGAGCGGCCAGAGTGGTCTGCGTTCCCGCCCACCAGTCTCTCCTTTTGCTAATAGTATACTGGTCCCCACCCCTTGCCGCCCCACCCTGTCTATCCCCCTCTTCTTTCTCCCAGATGGTTTGCTCCGAAAGTTGTGGATAAATTCTCCTGTCAAAAAAGTAAGCCCTCCGCACATCTCAACCGAGCTAGTTGTCCGAGCCTCAGTTTTCTCTTTGTTACGCTCAGTTTCTCCCTCGAGCGCACGTTTCTGACCAAGGTGTCCGTGTCTACGTCCGCTCCTGGGTTCCCAGCCATCGCCCTATGTGCTGACTGCCCTCCCTGCTGTGTAGCGTTTGAGGGAATTTGGGGGAAGGAAAAGGACTGGGTGGCTTGGAGTGGAGGTCAAGAGGGATTCTGAAGCTCCTAAAGGGCTCGGCTGACGTGATGTCTACTGGCTCAGTGAGCGACCCTGAGGAGCTGCCTGACATGGAGTTGCGTGGGCTGCAGCTGCCGTACACACCCACGACATCCTCCAAGAGGCAGCCTCGCCGAGGACGCAGCAACAGCGAACTTTACCCCTCTGCGGACAATACGTCTGCAGAAGAGGACGAAGACGAGGACGTAGAGGAGGAAACTTGCACCCTGGGAGCACCCCGCGCGGCTAGCGGTAGTTGCAAGAGGAAACGGACTCGGGGAGCTGCCGGGAGCGGTGGCGGAGGCTGCAATAGCAGCAGCAGCGGAAGCGGGAGCAACTGCCCCAAGAAGTCTCTGCTACCCAAGGGCTCATCTGCTGAATGCAAGCAATCTCAAAGAAACGCGGCCAATGCCAGAGAAAGAGCAAGGATGCGAGTGTTGAGCAAAGCCTTCTCCAGGCTTAAGACCAGCTTGCCTTGGGTACCCCCTGATACCAAACTTTCCAAACTGGATACACTCAGACTGGCCTCCAGCTATATAGCGCATCTCCGGCAGCTGCTGCAGGAAGACAGATACGAGAACGGCTACGTGCATCCCGTGAATCTGGTAAGAGGGCAGAAAACAAGTTACCCTCCCCTCCAATTCTGGAGTTTTCCTTGCCTAGATTTCCAGCACACTGCAGTTTTTGGGAAGTGTGGGGATGGCGGGACAAGAGGAGAATTCTAGTTCTAGGGGGAGAGACTTCGAAGAAAGATTGAGTTTGGTTTGGGGAATGTAGAGAAGATAAATAAGGGTTGCTTCTTCAACTAAGAATAGGAATTCTGTGACTTGGAGAAATTTACTTCCTCGAAATTGAGGAAAGCGATCCACCCTACCAACCAACCAACCCCCTCGAAAAACCACTCAAATTATTGTTATGCTCTCATCGTTTTGTTGTTTTGTACACTGTGTGCAACGCTACTTCCAGTGACCTCATGTTTGGCTGATTTAATAGTTCCGGTCTAATTTTCAGTTAGAACTCAGTCCACTATGCTGCAGAAATCTTGCATTGCAAATTGCTCCACCTGACTCTTTCCAGTTGATTATCTCTCCTTCCCCTTAGATGTTATGCTGATTATTTAGGATGTGTCTCTAGGGGAATAAGGAAAAGTTAGAACTCTAAAAAGCAGATAGTTCTCTTCCCCCCGCCCCCCCTTCTCTTACACTGTTAGAAATGAGCTTTTCGGAAAGTCCCTCCCAGAAAAGCCAATCCTCAGTTTGAGAATGGGCTATATTCAGTTCGCCCACTTCAAGAACACCAAGCTTTCCAGAGTTTACACTATGAAAAGACAGGTTGAAAACTTGACCTCTCTTTTATTTTGAAGATCTCAAATAAAATGAAGTACATAAATTAATAAATTCTCGAATAAGGACCTCACACAAAGATTTAAAAACAGATTTTAGACAAAGGCTTTTGTAGTGTTCGCAAGGAATAAATTAAGCCAAAATCACTGAGCGACAACAAACACCTGCAGATTAAACTCAGTCAATTAGGAGTAAATAGCATTAGATAGTTAGCTCTTGTTCTAATATATTGAATCACTTTTATTGCAGACTTGGCCATTCGTGGTTTCAGGAAGACCAGACGCTGACACCAAAGATGTTTCGACAGCCAGCAGATTATGTGGAACTACAGCTTAAATCGAGGGACTGACTAATCAATTTAATTGGATTATTCTTTAGACACTTGTTCTGGGGGAGGGAGGGAGGGAATGGGGACGAAAATGTTAACAATAAGCTCCCTTTTTCTAAGTTAAAGAATTATTTCTTCCCCTCCTTCAACCAGAGAATTGGAGATATATGGTGATATTTCTAGGAAGGTCAGGGAGGTAACACCCACAGGATAGACAGGAGTTACATTCGACTTTCTCTGAATAACCTAAAAGAACCACGGTTCTGGACTGCAATAACCTATATCTCCTGGAACGTTATCAATATTACTCCCCCCAAGAATTTTTCATAAAATGGTTTTAAAGCATTGCAGGAATATGATCTATTTTGTAACTAGCAGGTAGGAATAAAAATCAAGGCTCAGTGTTTGTCTTTAAAATCACCAACAACAGTGTTATTTGCACATCAGTGCCAAACAATATTATAATATAATGTCATTTAAAAAAAACATATTGATAATATATTTGGTTGATACCTCTTGAGAGCTTCTATCCTTTGTGGTAGTGATGCAATATGTGCAGCTGTTTTTTACTGTCTTTTAAAGGACAATCATCCAAGGAATACATACTAGTTCCCTATTGGTTCCTCCCAGTATGGCTAGGACAGTTTTTTTTTGTTTTTTTTTTTTTTAACATTTCCAGTTTCTGCACTGAATTTTACATATTATATATACAGAAGTTGATCCCATTCCTAACAATATCCTTTCCTCCCCTAAGGATCCAAAGGATTTCAAGCTGAAGGAGACCTTAGATATTAGACAACCCTCTCATTTTACAGTAGAGGAAGCAGAGAAAGAAAAAAAGTGGAGTGATTTGGTCAAAGAATCATTGAAGGATTAGGCCCAAATCCTCAGATAGCAAATTGCACAGTCTTTTCAGAGCACTGTCCCATAGGCCCTCGTGATTAATTTATAAAAGGAAATAATTTCTTTCTTTAAAGAAAGGGGTTTAGAGCCAATACTTCCTGTGGTAAAATTCAATGCTTGGTTTTAACTCTGATCTAATCCAGAGAAAAGAACTTTACAAACAATATAAAATACTTTTGGTGGCCTGGGAAGAATGGTTGGGTTTGTTTACATTATTACAATCAAGTTTTTGTCATTTTGCTTTTGGGCTGATATTCTGCTGTAAGGAGAAGTTGCCCTCATAATGACTGGTAAATGTAAATAACTTTTATTTTTTTATGTGTAACATTAAAATTATCATTACATGGAGCCATCCCCCAAGGGGCATCCCAGTGTCTTCTTTCCTGCACCACACTAAAAGGGAGTATATATAAAATTCAGTTGAAATTATCTTTTCCTTAAGCATATATTCTCTCACATAATTGTCAATAGGATGAAGATTGTGCCTCCTCCTCTCTAGCCCTCAATTCTCTTCCCCATATGTTGGTGATCATAGATGAGCAAATCCATTCCAAAGCTATTGTTAATAGAATATGTGTCTTTGTGGGCCGCTTACTGGGGACACCCTGTATGATTTGATATGACAGAGCTTAGATATAGCAAACATTTTACATACAGAATTGTTTAATCTATGATTGTTTATGAGCCTGTCACAACCTGTATAGGAAGTGGCGATCTAGGAAACAGGTCATGACATAACGTAAAAAAAATTAAAAAGCATGCTCTAGCCTCATAGGATAGTAGAATTTAGAGCTGGAAGGGACCTCAAAGATTATTTCATCTGATTCAAGTAAAACTAAAACTTGGAAAGGGAAAGGAAGTCTGTCTTCAAATAAAGCTGTCTCATGGAAAAGGAATGAGACTTGTTCTGATTGGTTTCCAATGGCAACACTAGAAGCAATGGGTGGAAGGTACAAAATAACTTCAAGCTTGATGCAAAGCAATATGTCTTAATACATTAGAATTATTTAAAGAAGAATGGCTTGTCTAGGGAGATTGTGGGTGGTCTTCCTCACTGTAGGTCTTCAAACAATGACTGAATAATAATCTGAGGGACATGTTAAAGAGGGAATTATTTTTCAGGTATAGACAGTTTTAAAAAACCTAGTAAAGATTTTCATCAAGTTTCTCTGACATCAATTTCAGTATATTTTAATAACATCTTAACTTTTCACATGTCACCTTATTTTCTATATAGTTTTGGAAAGGAAGAGAGAATCATTATTACTGTGTAAGATAACTGAAATTTACTATCTGCCAAGTCCATAAGTATGAATGCAAGGGAATGACACAGAGAGAGACAAAGAGAGACAGAGACAGACAGACAGAGATAGACAGAGATAGAGAGGGAGTTTACTTTGAAGTAGCCTTTTTCGCCTTAGAAACTCTTTGATATTAAGAATCTCCACATAAGGCTCACTTCTTAGAAACTGTTAGAATTTTAGTCTCAGAGAGGGCATAAGAGCATCTTCATAGCGACTGAAGCATGGAATAAATGTTCTGGGATCATAACAAGTTTTAAATTCTAAATGGGAAGAGATGTTAGGAGCTTAGTCTTACTTCTTCATTTTACAGATGAGGAAACTAAGATCTAGGGAAATCATATGTGACTTGCCCAGATTTACATATAATAATGGAGAGAAAGGGGATTTAAACCCAGATCCTCTTCCTCCAAATTAAGTCATCTTTTGACACATTGATTACATGGTCTGATGTGAATCGCTTCTGAATAGACAAATAGTTGTGCTAATTCGCTTATTTGAAGGATGTTTCCTATGTGGCTTTTAGGAAAGCTGATTTAGGCAAAGGTAAGATTAAAACTGAGTTGCTAAGTGGGCAAAATGGATAAAGTGCCATGGCTAGAATCAAAAAGACCTTCTTTCCCGAGTTCAAAACTGGCCTTTGTCACTTACTAGCTGTGTGCATTTAGCTAAATCAATTTATTTGTTTAGTTTCATCAAATGATCTAGAGAAGAAAATTGCAAACCACTCCAGCATCTTTGCCAAGAATACTCCATATGGGGTCATATGATATTAGTCATGATTGAAAAACCACTGAACAAGAAGCAACAAGAATAAAACTAATGATCATGTTTTCCTTAAAGCAAAGGGAGAAATACTTTGAAGTAAAAGAACATTTATCGAAGTAAGAAAACCTTAGACAATACCAATAAACTTAGGTGATATTTAAGACAATAGGATTTGTGTTATCTATTTTTACTTGCAATTTATTTGCAATTGTCAAAAGACTACTAAGAAGCAGAGGGGAGATATATTTCAATACTGTGTATGATTTGTGTAGCTTAAAGTATAAAAACCTAGAAAAGAATAAATAAAATACTTGGTGACTGGGGTGAATGGAGTCTAGTGTACACAGTACATGCTAAATCTTACACAGGTACTAAAACATGAAAATATAAAGTTGTAATACTGCCATGCTAACACATCTCTCTCCCCCCTCAACATTTTCTAACACTCCAGAGGGTTTCAGAAGAAAAGACATTTCTCAAACATCACTTTCACTGCAATTTTTGCATGATTTCTAGACCAAAACATTATGTGACCCCTTCTCCAATCCAAAAACTTCCATTTGTAATAAATCATAGTGGATAAAATAATAGATAAGCTGCTTTTCTGTGTAACAATAACTAAAGGAAAGTCTTAGTCACCATAAAATATTTCTTATATAAAACCAACACACAGAGAGTGTGAGTTTTAAAGTGGTAGAAAAGACATTCCATCTTAGGTTTCTCAATATTTCCTTGGAGTGGGAGGAGGGAGCTTTAGATTGTATTTGATGATAATATCAATGCTGCATGGATGATCTTGAAAATCTGGTAATAATAATAATAATAATTTGGCTTCTGTGAGTCACTAGAAATAAGAGGAAAATATGTTACTGAAAAGAAATGGCAATCAGAGAGGAGAGGGAGCTCTTCTATGCAATGATGGGTAAATGTCGGCATAGGAAGTAAACATTTTTATAAAATACTGAAATAATACAAATGTCCATGATACTGGTTATAGTGGAA
Source organism: Antechinus flavipes (assembly GCF_016432865.1). Lineage (NCBI taxonomy): Eukaryota > Metazoa > Chordata > Mammalia > Dasyuromorphia > Dasyuridae > Antechinus > Antechinus flavipes. The sequence goes on from NC_067398.1 coordinate 449,935,628, forward strand.
GTAGCCTTCTATGCGGTCAAAGTAGTGATGCTTCATTGATGTCAAAGTAACAAAAATCCCCTTTTAACATAGACCTCTTTGCTTATATGAATGTTTCAATAAAGACTAATTTCAGAACTCTCATTTTGAAACATCCAGGCTCAAAAGGCATTGGTATGACTGTGAAACTGACTGCAGAAGTCCAAGCTAGAGGTGCAACTTGCTCAGGATGTTTGCCCCTGACTTTCTACCACTTATATCATGTTACATTTTTTTTTCTTTTAAAATGCTGGCCCCTGCAACAAAAGCTGGAAAATGACATTTGCAATTTAAAAACAGATATTTTTCAAACATCAGTTTATTTATGATAAGAAATAGCTTTTACACTATTAACTGTCACCATGGTACTCCATAAAAAATAAATGAGCAATTGACTTTCAGGAATTATGCAAATTCCTCTTCTACTTTTTCTTCATTCTTTCCTACTTCCCTTCCTCTTTTCTCCCTTCTTTCCTTTCTGCATTCCTTCTTTCTTTCTTTCTTTCCTTACTTCACTTTCTCTTCTTTGTTTTTTCTTTGCTTTCCTTTCTCTTTTTTCTCTTTCATTCTATCTCTCCAAGTTTCTATTTATAGTCTTTTTTTCTCTAACTCTCTGTCTGTATTTGTCCCTGTATCTCTCTCACACCTTATACAGAATGAGTTAGGAGAATCTGTAACTGAAAGTATAACCAAGTTTCCAAATTTTGGAAAGTGTGGCCAGGGAAGCTGCACCATCAGGAGGGTTCCAAGTCTCAGAAAGAATCATAAAATGAAGGGAGTGAGAAAGGAAAAAAATAGGATAGAATCAAGTTTGTTACTTAGAGAGCATAAATTCCAGGAAACATAGTGAAAGTGATGAATTAGTAGTTTTATGAGCGAGAGAGAGAAAGAAAGAAAGAGAGAGACAGAGAGACAGACAGAGAGAGAGAGAGAGAGAGAGAGAGAGAGAGAGAGAGAGAGAGAGAGAGAGAGAGAGAGAGATCCTCCTTCAACTGAGAAATTTTAACCCAGGTGTGTAGGTATATAAAATAGATAGATATACAAATGACATTTGCTAGTAATAAATCAGCAATTTTGTGATTCTCCTACATTCAGTTATGAGACCACATTTAGGTCATGAACCACAGTTTAAGAAACTGGGAGTTAAGGGACTTGCTAAAGATCACATAGCTCATAAGTGTCTAGGATCAGAAGAAAGTAATTATCACTATGAGAATCTAGGTACCACTCCACCCAAAAGCAATACCCTGGGACATCTGCAGGAGCAGCTAGGTGGCACAGTGAAAAGAACACCAGGTCTGGGGTCAGAAAGATTCATCTTCCTGAGCTCAAATCTGTCCTCAGATCCTTACTATCCGTATTACTCTGGGCAAGTTATTTAATCCTGTTTGCCTCAGTTTCCTCATCTGTAAAATAAGATGGAGAAGGAAATAGCAAACCATTCCAGTAATTTTGCCAAGAAAACTTCCAATGAGGTCATGAATAGTTGGACACAAGCTGAAAGAGCTGTATGTAAATAGGGCACATTTAGCCCTTGAGCTCTTTCTTGCCTTGACTCTGCTTTCTCTACAAACTACATAGCCATAGTTTGGGGCTACAATTCTAGGAAAACCCATTTTTGCTTATGCCCTTGCTTAATCTCCCACAAACCACTTTGTAATCTATAGTGCTCCTGAGAAGTAAAGTGGATTCCCAACATAGAGTGTGAGTTCTGATAAATCAGGGCAGTTGGGGCCTAAGATAGGGTAAAAATTGTTTTAAGATATAAAAAACGATTGCATGTTCTTTGCTTCATTTCACTAGGCGAAGGTGATGCCCTTTTTCTGAAGAAAACGAATAAAGTGCTTTCTACTCTGGCTCTGAGAAATATTTATTTGAATTATTTTGGGTTTTGTCTTTGTCCCACACAGTTTTCTGGAGGCTGATCCTGGGACTTGTGCTCTCTCACTGGTGAAGCAACCCCATAGTCTTTGGACATGATGGGGAGATCCCGCTTTGGAAAAAGTTGGAACCCAAAGATACAGACTAAGCAGAGCAGAAACTAAAAGAAGCTCTGACAGACTAAGAGAGAAAGTCTACCTAGCTGATGAGAGGTACAGTCACAACAAGGCATACCCATATAGCTCCTAGGAAAAACTAAATGGGGCCTCTGGCATCTTTAGAGATAGTGATCCAGTGAAAGGGGCAGCCCCTAGTTAACCCCTTTGGATGACTAAGGGAAGAGAGTGACCCTTCCATAATTGGCATTCAGAAATAAATTGGAGAATGAACCCAAGAAACAAATTGAAAATTGGGGTGAGTCCCCTAGGTGTAAGCTAGGAGGAGATACCATTTGGCCCCAAGTACAGATCATCCAAGGATTGTGTATGTCAAAAATTAAATTCATATGTAAATGCTAAGAAGTATTTCAATAAGGAAGAAAGCTCCTATGCTACACTTAAGGAATTTAAAAGCAGTGTGTGGATATGAGTCTATGATTTGTCTTCAGTGCTTTTCTCAGCTAAATTATAAAATAAAAGAAATGGTTATTTTGGGTTTTAAAGCTTGTTTTGTGCATCTTGATGCAAAGTAAACTGAATTTTTGTCAAGCTTTCAAGCTTCTCTCTCCAGAGAGGATTGGGAATGACCAAGGCTGCTGCATGTGGACTTATGTTCAGTCTAGCCTTTTCAAATAATGATAGGCTCACACAAAGCCCTGCTCTGGAGTCAGCCTCAGTTTCTCTCTAGATGAATCCCTCTGTTCCCCAACTCTCAGAGTTCCAACTAAAAGAGTGTGATCTATCTCCACAGTAGTTCATAGAGAAGAGTATAAAATTTAGGGGGTGAGACAGGAGCCATTGCCATTTTGCTCCTATGAATCTGTGTCTCTATCTCAGATCTCATATAGTTTACTGTCATTTCTGAGATTTCAGGCAATCTAGGAGAATGGAGTTTTTTTGAAGGGAAAGAGGAGTTTTCTCCCCAAAATATGATTTTTCCTTTTATATCAAATTTCTATAATCAGAGTAAGTGGTCAATAGAAGCCATAAGCATAGATCAAATATGTAATATTTTGCTCTTTTCGATCTGAAATTATGTAGTCATTATATCTTATAATTAAGTAAATAAGTATTTGGCCTGGTCATCTACCTGTTGCTAGATGTACATATCTGTATGAAATAAGGTCCTTCAAGAACCTTATATAAATTTTAAAATAATTGGCACAACTGTCATTTTTATTTCATTGATTATTGAAACTGAAGCTAAAATATCTTTTGTATATTTTAGAGAAGAAGATTTTAGTATAATCAAGGTTTTTTTTAAGAGAGATGTAATTTATGGAATGCTTTGTTGCCTCAATGGGAAAAATTATAGATATCTGAGTGATTTTTTAATACATCTCTAGGTCAGCTTCTAATCTCAAAGCCAAGCCAGTGGAATTTCTTAGGCCTACAATAGGCTACAAAGGCTCTTGGGAAATCTATTTTCATTGGTCTCAGGCTAGGAGCCCAAGTGACTCTGGAAAGTGCCATTGAACCCCCTCCTGAAATCTATTCAGGTTCAGAGTAATAGGGATATATACATATATATATATGTGTGTGTGTGTGTATATATGTGTATATATATATATATATACACATATATATACATATACATATATATATATATATATATATATATATATATATATATATATGTAATAAGCACATCCCAAGAATGAGAGTTCTGCTCTTTGTACTTATTCTCTCTATATAGTTCCTTCTAAGTCTGTTTTCCCCTAGACTTTGAGCAATTCATCTTCAAGTGGCCAGCACTAGACAGATGTATTGACCAGTTTCAGAAGTCTGACTCAATGTCATAGATCTTCAATCAGCTTAAGCCCTTTCAAATGGAACCTTGTAGGATGACTCAGCACAATGTTCATTCTTAGCATGAAGTATTTTCAGAAGATGAGTTCATCATCCCACACCCTAAAAGACTTTGGGTCCCATTTGTTTGGGAAGAACTGGAACTGGTTGGTGAATGGGCCCCAAACTACCCAGTGTCTGAGTGTGTTCCCTGTAAGGAGTCCATCAATCCAATGTGAAGGGGGGACGTTATTTAGGATTCATGTTATTTCCTTGCTTCAATAGTATTTGGAGCTTAAGATGGGGACAATGGGTTAAGATTTAGGTTAATATTACTGGGAAAGAATATCACATAAACAATTTAGTTTGATGTTTGTCAAATTACAGAATTGTAGAGGCTTGGTAGTCTTAACAAGTAGGTACAGTTGTGTCTTAATAGAAAAAGAGGTTTTTGGAACTACCTGTCCAATTTGGGAATAATATTTGGTTTACTACAAGGGATAGATATTTAGAAAATGCAGACCAAAGAGTAAGTTGGTTATACATGTAATAGGTATAGATCTCTTAGGAAGATTTGGAATCAAGGACTTAAGACAAGTGATAGACACCAATGCCTGGGTAGAATTGGTAAAGTACTATATAAAAGAGTCAGATCAAAAAGCAGTTTCTATGTGCTACAGGTTGCTCCATGTCTAGATAGTATCATTCCCTATGGGTATGGAAAAACACCAGAATGAATTCCTTCTGTTCCCAAAATAACATTTCTTGGGAGTATTGTGATGCTTTCTATTAGTCCCTTAGCTCTGGAGATCAATCAGCTTGCCTCTCATGGCAGGGTGAAAAATTCCAACATCTAGGGACTGTAGCAGTGTGTCCCTGAGTCTGGAATGTAATAGATAGCAGGTCTGGCAATTTCTTGGATGAGTACACCCAAGCAAACCTTGGGTGGTATTGTGAAAGCAGGGCTCTCAAACCTACTTTGCCCAGGAACTGAGTGGGCACCTTGCACGGGTCCAATTGGCTCTTCCCTTTACTGCTGCATTTGATGGAATAAGAAAGACTGAATCAGGAAGAATTAAGTCAAGGACAGTATAATTCCCTGCTATAATTAATGTTTTTCTACCCTTGAAAGTGGAGTGGATTCCTGTGATAGACTGAGTCCTGATAAGTCAGGGACAGATGGGGCCCAAGCGTTGTTTGAAGGTATAAAAATCTCTATTGCCTGTCCTTTGCCTCACTTCACTAGAATGTTCTGGTGAAAATGATGCCATTTTTCTGCAAAAATTGAATAAATTGCTTTCTGCTCTGGCTCTGAGAAATGTCTATTTGAAATATTTTGGGTTAATGGTCACTGTCCCACATATTCAAAAAAGTTGTTAATCTGCATTGATAGAAACTGGCATAAAGAACTATAAAGAAATTCCTTGTATTAGTGGTATTGCAGGCCTTGACCACTAGAAATGAATTATCAACAACTTATTTCATTGAACTCTCAGGGTAGAGTGTAATACGAATGAACACACATAAACTTTGCCTATTTCTCAATTTTGTATTGAGTTGTCCCTGATGAGTCAAATTTTCCAATGTACTTCTTAGTATTAAATCAGGTACTTTTTCAATACCATAATTCAGACATTAGGGTAATATTCTTTAACATATTGCTGTTATTTTTTTCTTTTTTCTTAAAAATACCCAAGATAAGGAATAAATTCTAAGTAGAAAAGTTTGTTGAATGTGGAAATCATTTGCCATTTGTTGTTATTGTTGCATCACAGTAAGTTTAGCCTTTGGGCACATGTGCTTTCTCAGTTTTAGACCCTGGACTTTAAAGATTTCATATGTGCAAGGGGAGAGTGTCATTGATAAAGTTTATTTGTTTGATGGGGGAGATGATTGGCTTGTAACTACTTATTCTTACTGGTTTTTGTTGTTCAGTCATTTTTCGATTATATCTGATTCTTCATGACCCTATTTGAGGTTTTCTTGGCAAAGATACTAGAATGGTCTGTCATTTCCTTCTCAATAAATGTTCCTTTGTAAAAGCATAATTTGAGGTTCACTAGTTGATCAATATAGAAGTGCACTGAATGGCACTCATGAATAAGAGCAATACAAGCATACTCCCTCTCTAGCGTCCTAAGGGGACTGGAATCTTTTAACCTGTCATTCTTAGTTGGGAAAATATTCTTGAAAAGGTTTATATAGACTTTCATTTTACCAGTAAAGTGCAATTTTTTAAAATCAAGATGCAGAACTTTACTAAATGGCAAAATATTGAATTAGGTTAAATTCTCTTAATATCTTAAATTCAGTACATACTAGATAGAATTTGTCTTTCCTGATAAACCTTATTTTTTGTTTACTCATTTCAGTTGTCTCCAACTCTTTGTGTTCCCAGATAGGATTTTCTAGGCAAAAATACCAAAATGATTGCTGTTTCCTTCTCCAGGCCCAGAATTCTTAATACCCCCAAAGTGCCTGGCCCCAAAAGCCCCTACTTAGAGCTACCTCACTTCTCTATCTTTATAATTTTTCCCCCCAAGGTTTAATCCTTTCTTCTAATCATCCTACTTTGCAATCTTGGAGTTAGTTTCCTAGAATCTTCCCTCTTAGTCTCTTAAACCTTAATCTCTATAGCCAATCACTTGCCCAGTGTTGAGAATTTTCATCCTCCTATCTCTCTCACATATTTCTACTCATCTTAGCTCATGTGTTTACCACCTTAGTTTAATAGCTAACTAGCAACTGTTTAGTGTTTTAAAGTGTGTGATGTGTTCTCTCTTTTCATGTGCACAATAATCCTGGCAAAAGATGCTCTTATTATTCCTTTTTTACAGATGAAGAAAAAGAGGCAGAATGGTGATGTGACTTTTGGGGAGTGGCAATGCTAGTCTGTCTCTCAAGTCAGATTTGGACTGAATTCTTCCTGACTCCAGGACCAGGACTTGGTACTTTACATCAATGAGATATATCATAATAATAACTAGAAGTTATATATAGTGCTTTAAAATTTACAAAGTACTTTATAAATGATATCTCATTTTATTCTTATAACAACATTAGGAGGTATTTGCTACTATTATTCCCATTTTACAAGTGAAGAAACTGAGACGGAGGTTAAGTGGAGTCACATAGAGGTCAATGGTCTCATAACTGGATTTGAATTAAAGTCTTACAAATTCCAGGTCCAGATCTTTATTCACTGGGCCCCTAAACTGTACTCCCACTCATGTCCTCATCATTTCTCAAATAGTCAACTGCTATCATCTTTTAACTAGTTTTCTTGGTTTTATTATATCCCTATTCCAATCTATCCTCTACATTCCTGCCAGAGTGATATTTCTAAAGTATTTCAGGGAATAAAGTGCCAGGCCTAGAGTAAGTAAAACCTGAATTCAAATCTGAACTCAAGCAGTACCTGTGTGATCCTGGGCAAATCATTTTACCATTATCGGCCTCAATTTCCTCACCTGTAAAATGGGGATAATAACAGCACCTACCTCTCAAGGCTGTTATGATGATCAAATAAAATAATAATTGTAAAGTACTTAATATAGTACCTGGCACACAGGAAGCATCATATAAATGTTATTATTATCATCTGCTCAATAAATATTATTATCATCTGCTCAAAAAATACCAGAGGCTCCTTATTTCATTTAATATCAGTTAGCAATAGCTCAGGATTTACTGATTGACCCCTTCACTTATTTAATTTATCTTGATTTTGTTAATCCAGGAGTGTCTTTTATGCTAATGATTCCAAGTGAATTAGTGAAGCATGTTCTGGGCATTCAAACTAAGAGTTAAGTTTCCTAAGTCTACAAAAAGACTGACCCTTATAAATCCTTTGGGAAAAGCATTATTTTAACGATGCTTTTTTATGATTATGGGGTCTTAGAATCATAATTCTAGAGCTAGAAGGCACCTCAGAAGTTACAGATGAACAAAATGAGACCAGTGGAGATTAAAATCTTGGTTCTTTGGGTTTAGAGCAGTGCATTTGTTCTTTACATAGCTTCCTGCCACCATTTCCAGTACAGAATCTTTCCTTTTAACTACTACCCCAATACAGTTAAACAAAACAAAACAAAACACATCACATTGACTAAATGAAGTGTATACTTCCTTTGGTACTTGTAGCCCACCATCTTCCTACTGAAAAGATGAGATTATGTTGTCACTATCAGTCCTCTGAAATTAAATTTTGTCATTGCATTGATATGAGTTCTGAGTTTGGGGATGTTATTTTCATTTTTATTGTTGTGACATGCATATTGTTTATTTTTTTCCATTTATTTTCCTCTCAGTTGGTCCATGTGACTTTTTCCAGTTTATTATGAATTCTTCAGTTTTTTTTTTTCATAATAGTATTCCACTCATATAGCACAATTTAGCCATTCTTCTGTCCATGGGCACCCTTCAGCCTTTTTTTCTACTACAAACAATGCTTTAGGGAAATCAATATTTTGTTGTTTTCATAAGTCCAGATACTTGATGTCTGACTCTCACCATCCTGATATCTCACCTGGTGAGCCCAAAAGAAGAGTTAAGTTGTTTTACCTGAAACCCAATTTCTCCTAGCCAGTATATCCTGGAGGCTTAGTGTGGCCCTACTCACCAAAAAAAGGCTTAACTTCAGATTTGTTAAAGTATCAAAGATAACAGTCTGCCATGAAAAAACAGTAGGCTGAAAAGTATTTGGACTGATTATATAACTTATCCAATAGAGAAGTCTCAACCCTCAAATGAAGGATTCTGAATTATGTTTTTGTAGGCCATCTGTGCCCTTAGTTGTATATGCCATTTGTCCTATAATTACTGGAGTTACCTACAGCAAGGTCTACATAGAATGCAGGGCCTAAAAATTAGAAAGACCTGAGTTCAATTAAGTCTTAGACACTTATCATCTGTGTGACCCTGGGCAAGTAACTTAACCCTGTTTGCCTCAGTTATCTCATCTGTAAAATGAGTTAGAGAAGGAATTGGCAAGCCACTCCAGCATCTTTGCCAGGAAAGCCCCAAAAGGGATCAGAGAGTATCCAACAAAACTTAAAATGACAAAACAGCAACTGCAGTTTAGTTGATTCTTCCTTAGTTTAAGTCACAGGGGTCCTCAAACTACGGCCCGCGGGCCAGATGCGGCAGCTGAGGATGTTTATCCCCCTCATCCAGGGCTATGAAGTTTCTTTATTTAAAGGCCCACAAAACAAAGTTTTTGTTTTTATTATAGTCCGGCCCTCCAACAGTCTGAGGGACAGTGAACTGGCCCCCTGTTTTAAAAGTTTGAGGACCCCTGGAAGAGAATAAAAACATGTGCAATTGAACTGGGACTTAATGCCATGTAAACTATTGCATAGAGATATTAGGATTAGAATTCATAGCTTTTGAATTTTCAATTGTCGTTTAGGTCAGAGAAGCATACCAGATTAGTGCTTGAGCCAGTGACAATGATTTTATGCTAGCTGCTGAATATGTACTGAGACAAAAAATCTGGGAAATGTTATATGTAGCATAAAACTCTCCTGGGAATCAGGAGGCCAGGGTTCTTGTCCTGTTTACTTGTTATATTACTTAAGCTATACCACATAACCCCTTTAGGGCACAGCTACCATGTCATCTGTACAAAAAAAGTGTTAGTAGATTTCTAAGAGAACTTCAAATTTTACATTTCTAGATTTCCTTTTAGATCTCCCAACAAACATTTAATATTCCTCTTGTTTTTACTATGGTATAAAAACGTGATATTGAAAACTTGATGCAAAGAACAAAAACCAGGCTAAATTGAAACATTTGGAGGCTCCAATATCTCAAATATCTCTTGGGTTTTTTCCCACTGATGCCATGTCATTTCTTCATAATCGACTGTAAAGATATATCATGAACTTTCAAGAATCATACAAAACTATAGAAATGTTTGATTGTTCTATTAGGAAATCTCTTGCTAGAAGGAAATTAATTTCTGTCACTAGGACCAATAGATCAATCAACTTCAACAGAACTATGATTATGGATATTCTAAAGTCAAACTTGAGTTTGCATTTAAAGAATTCACAAGACAAAGATGTTTCTCATGTAGTAGGACTAGTCTCTTTCAATAAGTTGTTTATAATTGCAAACGTGTAATAAAAGTGAAATAGTTCTGTTTTATTTCATTTGTCCCAGGGTAAAAATTGTAATGAAAATGTAACAGCTCCAAAGACTACTGAGACATGGCAATACATTGAAAATATAGTTTTCCTTAATTTGAATGCTTCTAGGATGCTGGAATATTACAAAGTATGTTGAAGAAAGAAGAAAAATTAATTCCTTATAACTAGAAAAGCACTGAGAGGTGGGGAATTATTATAAAATATTTGTTTTATTGTTACAAAAAAGCAAGCACATTGAAGAAAAAGGGATATTAGTTAATAAGTTATCTGGACCAACAATGTTTAAATAGCACAATATTTAAATTCTATTTACAACATACTTGAGAAATGTGGTAAATCCTAGGAGCTCATGAATACATTTCAGTATGTCTGTGAACTTGAATGAGGAAATATTTTGATAACTATATTTCAATATAATTTTTTAATCCTATATAGGTTTTTTTTTTTTGTATTTGTTGTTTATCCTTTATTCTCAAAGAGTATCAGTGACAAGATGTTTTGACCTATAAGAGTATTGGATTTAAATGAGGTAAGACTATACAAAGTCATCAGCCTTACTCTCTCCTTTAGGGTCATGTGAATCTAATTATAGGATATATTAAGATGAATGGTGATGGCCTTGGATTTAGTGGGAAAACTTAGCATTTTTAAGCTAAGGTCTCTCTTAGGTTTCAGTTTGTCTGAAGCAATGGCAAAGTTGAGTGTAAAGAGCAATGGTTTCTGTTCTGGCCAGGAACTCTGAGATCTTCTTCTCCCTTCCCCGATTCTTCTTTGAAGGTAAATCAAGCCATCTTTTGCCTCAATTCTTGCCTAGACTTTGTGTATTTAAAATCATCCAGAAAAGGATCACTATCACACCAGGTTGCCAAAGTAGCCCATGACATGAAGTAGTCTCAGCATCCCAAAGGTAAAGAAATACACACTACATTTTAATATTTTTAAGGATAGGAAGCCATTGGAATCCTTAATGTCATGAGAATACAAGAATGGATCCAGGATTATTTGTTGGATCTTGTCTGATGCTTTCTGAAGGGCTATGGCAAGAATTGCCATAAGAATTGTATTGCACTGGGCTGTACTCGGTTTTATTATAGGAAATATTCACATCATCAAGATCATATATACATAGAGAGTATTGGAGTATTTACATATAGTAAGAATCTACCTTTGTATAACTTTCGCCCATTAGTCCTAATTTTGTCTTCCATAACAATACGGAATAATTCTACTCTGAATTCCAATGTGATACCACTTCATATATTTGGGGAAGGGGCAAAGTATCTTTCCTATAGCTTCCTTTTCACAAGATAATCATCTTCAATTTTTGGAATTTCTCAGGTAACTTGACTTCCAAATTGATCACCATACTAGTAATTAGTAATTGTCCCAAACCTGATGCAGCACTGCAGAATTGATGTGAACTACATAAAATACAGAGGGAAATAACATTAATGCAGCCCAAAGCTGAATTTCCCTCCATCCAATTTTAGTAGCTATCACTTGGTTGGTTCATGTTGAGCCAAAATTTGAGTTAAAATAGTTCTTATATAAATGCTATTAATCTTGGAATTTTTCAATTTGTACTTTAATAATTGATATATTAATAGAAAACTCTATACTAATCCCTACTGAAATTCATTTTATTGGTTTCAACAAAACTCTAGAATGTCTTTGAATCTTTTAAGTGACTAATCCTCTCACCTAATATATTACCAATTTTTCCTAGTGTTGAAATGAATGCATTTGTTAAGTACATTTTTGTATTTATCTCAATAATAGAAATATAGGGAGAAAGCCAAGAAAAGTCCACTTCTGCAGTCCACTTCAGTAAATCCTCTAACCAGTTTGATTTGCATCCACTTTTCAACACATTTTTAGTACATTGGTTCAAGTGTTTCCAACCTACAAACTATTTCATTCTTCATTTCACATATTTTCCATTCTATCAAAAATATCTAAAAGAATAAATGGTGATATTTTATCATATACCTCCATAGAAGCATAATATAAGACAGCTATAGCATTCCTTTGACCTACCAATATGATAATCCTGTTCAAAATAGGTGATGTTTACCATAAATGATTTTGACCCCATTGGTTTGGAAAGAAACTAGAACTGGTTGTTGAATGGACCTCAAACTACCCAATGTCAGAGTGGGTCCCCAGAAAAGAGTTTATTCATTCTGTGAAGGGGAGAGATTATATAGTATTATTAAATGCTATTCCCCTGCTATAATAGTATTTGGGAATTAGGATGAGGACATAGCGTTAAGATTTGGGTTAATATTACTGAAAAAAAGATACTTTACAAACAATTCAGTTTGATGTTTGTGAAAATATAGTCATAGAATCTTGACTAGCTAGCCATAAACAAGAAGTTACAATAGGCATTTGTGTCCTAATAAAGAAAGAGGATGTTATGGAACTGCCAATTTGGAATAATTTTTGGTTTGCTACAAGGGCTGGACATTTAGAAAATGAAGAGCAAAGAGTAAGTTAGGAATAGATATGATAAATATAGATCTCTTAGGAAGATTTGGAATCAAGTCAAGGACTTAAGGCAAGCTGTAAGGGTAGAATTAGTAAAGTGCTCTGTAAAGAATCTGACCAAAAAGCAATTTCTATGTCTGTGCTATGGGTTGCTTTATGCCTAAATAGTACCATTCCCTTTGGAAAAACATGAAAGTGAATTTAAGTGCAAGATTCTCCTGTTCCCAAAATGACATACCTGGCGAGACTTGCAGTGTTTTGTTCTACCAGTAGCCTGTATTATTAGCCCCTTGGCTCTGGTGAACAGTCAGTTTGTCTCTCATGGCAGGGAGAAAGATTTCAAGATCTAGTGACTGTAGGGTCATGTATCTGAGTCTGGAAGCTCTGGAAATTTCTCAGGATGTGCATAGCCCAACCGTTGGTGGTATTGTGGAGGCAGCACTCTCAAACCTGCTTTGCCTGGGAACTGAGTGGGTATCTGTGCACTGAGCTAATTGACTATTCCTTTTACCCTGGCATTTGATGATATCCTGAATCAGGATAGTAACTGATGAGTTCAAGTTTAAAAATCTAGTTCTGAAATTTGAAAAGATTTTTTTGTTCTTTGTCCCTAGCCCTCCACTGTTATCTTCCTCCTTCTAGAATGTAAGCTTCTTGGGGGCAGGGACTGACTATAATGAGGGTGAAGGTTCAGATCCTGTAACTTCTGTAACATCCAATTAATGGGGAGTCCGGGGAGGAACTTGTGCTTCAGAATAGGAAATAAAATGCTGCCTTTGGAATTTCAAAGTCTGTCTACTAACCCAGGCACCCATTCTTAAAAGAATGTAAAATAAATTATACATACATATATATATATATATATATATAAAATACTAATACAGTAACCCTATCTTATTTTAAAAAAAGAAATGAGGTTATACTTAGGAAGCTCCTCTAGTAATCATTACCAACATCTGGGCTTAAAAGGTGAATGATTAGTAGGATATAAAGTATTTATAGGATTAGTATTTATATAAAGTATTTATAAAATTTATAAAATAGATAAATTTTATAAAATTTATAAATAAATTTACAAAATTTATATAAAATTAGTATTTATATAAAGTATTTATAGGATTAATAGGATATAAAGTATTTTAATGTCGTAAGTTTTGCAGGGGCTATAGCAAGATAAATTCTTCCTTGGCATTTAAACTCTAGATGGCAGCTGGGGTTGCCTCCAATTTTCAAAACCTGTGATTCTGTGAATCTAGGCCTAGACTAATTACATTCTAGAAAACTGAAAGAATTTCCGTTGTAATTTTAGAAGTCAGATATAAGAAAAGATATCAGAAAACTGGGGATGAGAAAATATTGCTCTAGTTTTATTAAGTTAAAAACAAGAGTGAAAATGTCTTATTTTTGCTTAAGAGACTTCTACTTTTGTTTTCACATATTCCTTTAACATATTCAGAAAAATGTGGCAAGGTTTTCTTATCTCCAGCTGACACCTTCCTCATTTGATCATAGTTTCTTTCTTAAAGGTAACCAACTGACATTTCTACAATGGTACTTGCAATTCCTATGGTATCTTGCAATGTAATTAATCTAGGCTTGGATTCTAAAAATTATAGAACAAGTTAGTTTGCTATATGCGCAACAAAAATTTCAAATGGATTATTAAACATTTTGTAAATTGGTTAGAATATTCTACTGTTAGAATACTAAATTTGTCAGAATATATAATACATAACATGATGCTTATATTAATATAAATGTAATTTACATCTAATCAGTTACAATTAATGTAATGTAGTATAAAGCCCTGGGAATCCTTATCCAAACTTCCATTCACACAGAGAAAGGCTACATCTCCTCCTTAAGGCCCTAGTCATATCCTTTGAAGTGTTGGGGAATGATTATATTATCAGCTCAAATTCCCACTGGTATGCTTTCCCAAGATTGTCTGTCAGTTGAAAATAATTTTATTCAGCTAGTTTTAATTAGCTTTTGGAAATAGATATTTACTTTCATGGAATAGTAAAAATAATTAGTGTAAAGTATACTCTCATATCTCTTTCCTCACTTCTCTGTCCAAATTTATGGCATACTCTCCTACAAATACATACAGAGTCCAGAAGAAAGTGGGTTCAAGCCTAGGAAGCACAGGTGACAAAAGGGGAAATTATAGCTTTGGCAATTTGGGGGTAGGGAAGCATTTGGTTAATACTTTTTAAATTTATTAGTCCACCTATTATTAATTATTTCTACCATTGCTGGAGCAACCTGAATAACTCTTTCACTTTTGTTTTTTCCCCTAAATGAAATATTAGGCTGTCTCACATTATTTTAAATCATACATAAGTATCCAATTACTGGAAAAAAACAGAATAATGCTATTTTTGTTTTTTACTTAAAATCACAAATAAATCCTTTAAAATACATCCCTTTTATGTGGCTACCTCCACTCTGATTTGCCACAACTTAAAAAATCTCAGAAACAATTCTCCAGTCCTCAGATGTCTATAAAGGCAGCCTCTTACTTGCATCCTATGTTGCAATTGTAGTAAAAGTCACTAAGTCATTGCTTGAAACTTTGATTGTGCTTCTTTATAGAAATCAATTTTGTTTACAAGATTCAGTAAGTTGTGTCAAATCAGAATTCCTGGACTCTTTCTCCATTGTTTCTGGTTGCTGTTTCACATCTGTTTTCTTCCCATCTATCTGGTTTTCTAGTTTTATCTAGACATTTTTCTTTCTCCTCCTCAAATTTCACTCTTAAGCCCTTTTGATTACATGTCTCTTTCTATGAGGTTACGATAAACCAATCTTTGACCCAGAGATAGAAATAGAGAGCAGATTCTGTCTCAAGAAAACACCATATAAATGGTAGGAAGGGTGACTAGAAGGGGGAACAAGGCTTAGTTTGTAGCATAGCTAGGTTCTGATTAGTACGAATAATTATTTCTGCAATATGATTACATTATTCAAATGTACATAGTTTCATTGTGTAGGGTTCTATTTTTATATTTCATATAATTGCAACTTTAAGTAATATCAGTGTGAAAACATGCAGCCACATCATGGGATTCATTATTAGCACTAATCAATATTTAGCTATGTCTTTTAAAAATTAGGGAGAATTCAAGTGGGAAAAAATAAGTTAGGTCTACATAAAAAGAATATATTCTGTATAACTGTGTCTAAGGGAAAAGTAATCAAAAAAAGAAACACAATACAAAGAAAACCATAACCCACACAATCTTAGAGGAAAACTTCCTTCTCCTAAATGTCCTGCTCATTCAACCTTCATAATTCAATTTGATTCATCTCAATTAATGTTTCCATGGAAGATCAGATGTCATCATGAATAAAGAATTGGCTTCAGTGAGAGGATGATGTTTTTGAGCCTTGCTTTTGACTCAAAATTCTGATTCTGTGATTCTGGACACATCATTCTTAACCTCATAGCAGCTCCCCAAACAATTGCAGAATGCTGTTGTTTGTTTAAATTAATTTAGGATCTTCCACATCAGGAGTTCCATTTTAAAACAAGTTTGCATTTTGTTGTTGTTTGGTTTTTTTGGTTTGTTTTTGTTTTTAAGGAAAGCAGACCTATGTCCTAGTTCTATAATGATAAAAATACTCCTCAAGTCTATCTTTTCCTTTTCTGTGCCCACCCATTCTGGTTCAGGCCCTCATTATGTCTCTCTATGATTGCTGTCCAACTTGTCACCTGATCACTGACTCCAATCTTTTTTCTCTCCAATCAGCTTTTCTTCAATCTTTCACATAGTTGTCAAATTCCTCTTTCTAATGAATAGACTTGACCACATCTGTCCCACGTTCATAAATTTTCCCAAACTTACCATTGTCCACAAGGTAAAAAAAAGAAACTCAACAATTTCTCTCCTGCCCACTTTTCTAGTTTTATTTGCTTAAATTTCATATACTATCATTTCATATACTATGTGCTTCAGCCAAACAGATTATTCATGCCTCCCTATTTTGCTACTGTCCTTCTCTACACCAAAACTTCTTAAACTTTGAGTCACAACCCCATATTGGGTCATTCAACTGATTGGGGGGAGAGTGTCACAAAAAATTTGGCAACAGTAAAATAGTAAAAGATTTTTGAGTACAATGACTCAAAGTTAATTCAAAATCAAATGCATAAGGAAACCAGTGTTTCTGACTGTACTTGCTGGTGGGTATTGTACAATTTCATTGCATTCTTGGTGTACTTTGCACTATACATGCACAATTGCTTACGGAAACACCTCAGCTCAGTTTCAAGATGAGGTCAAATACAAATTTCTCAGGCAAAAAGGGGTCACAAGTAGAAAATGTTTAAGAAGCTCTGTTCTATACAACATCCCCCACTTCTGAAGAACTGTTTTTCTCTTCTCTAAATTTTGAAATTTTCTTCATCTTTCAAGACTCAGATCACGTGACTTCTTGCATAATCATTTCATGATCATTTCAGACTAAAACATAGCTCTCTCTCCTTGAATTTCCTATATTGTATTACTGATATCTACTTTTCATTGAACAATATTCTCATTTGTATTATAAATATTTATGTATATATCTTATGCACCTCCCCTAGGTTGTAGAGTCCTTGAGGACAAATATATTATCATTTTGTTTTATTTTCATAGACAAATAATGATGCTTAATTCAGGAGGCAATTTGTTTAATTGTATAAAAGTTAATGTGACATAGAAGATAGAATAGGGATCTGAGGTTAGAAAGCTCTAGGTTTTAATTTCACTTCTGATATGTACTTGCTACCTGATTATGGCAAAGAAATCATTTTAACTTTTTAAACCTCAGTTCTCTTATTGATAAAATAGGCATACTACTACCTACAGTGCCTGCCTCACTTTGAAAAGTTCAAAAAAAGATATATGAAAAGTTACTTGTAAACTTTAAAGCATTATATTTGTCAATGATTTTTATAGAAAAAAAAGTCAATGAATAGAGCACCAACCCTGCAGTCAGGAGGACCCGAGTTCAAATCTGGTTTCAGACACTTAACACTTCCTCGCTGTGGGACCCTGGGCAAGTCACTTAACCCTGGTTGCCTCAGGAAAAAAAAAATCAATGGCGTATGAGAAAGAAGCCTTTTTTACATACAGTATATTTTATACAGTACATACTGCTTATACTAGCTAAGATGCAGTTTCCTCATTTAAAAACAGGAGTAATAAAAGCTATTGGGCTTACTTCACAGGGTTTTGAAATGGTTCAAATGAGACTGTGTGTAAAAGCACTTCAAAAAGTATGAAACACTAAATATAAAACATTGCTATTAATAGTGGTTATTATTGTTTTTATAAATATGATAACTTCCTCAAAAGACCCAAAGGAGATAGGATAACATCACAAATGAGCATTTTCCCATTGGATTCGAAACAGTATGAAATATATTCTGATGATTAAGTCAGTATAGAATTAATAACTTGAGGAAGTCTTTTTTCTTCTCTAAGCCTCAGTTTCCCTAACTGAAAGATGAAGGAGTTAGACTAGCTAGATTGAGAACCATCAACATAGAGATGGTAATTAAATTAATGAAAGCTGATGAGATCACCAAGTGAAGTAGTAAATAGGGAGAAGAGAAGAAGGTACAGAATAGAACCTTAAGAATCACCTATGATTAAAGAGTGTGATCATGAGGAGGATCCAGCAAAAGAGACAGAGTAGAAGTCACTAGATACATAGGAGAAGGACCAGGAGAGAATGGTGTCTTAACCTAGTGAGAAGAGAGAATCAAGGAAGAGAAAACGATTAATTTGTATCAAAGGCTTCAGAGAGGTCAAGGAGAATGAGGCCATCATATTTGACAGCTAAGAGATCCTTAGTAACATTGGAGAGAATAGTTTTGGTGAAATGATAATGTCAGAATCCCAATTGTAAGGAGTTAAGAAAAAATAAGAGGAAAGTAGAGCTACTTATTGTAGACAGCCTTTTCAGAGTTTCGCTATAAAGGAGAGAAGAGATATAGAATGATAGGGGATGGAAAGGTCTAGTGAAGTGCTTTTGCTTCGTTTTTTTTGTTTTTTTGTTTTTTTTTTTTTCCCAGAATAAAGGAGACAACATATTCATAGGTAGGAGATGTGCCAGTAGAAAGATAGATATTGACAATAAACCAAAGAGTAGCAATGACAGAGGGGATTATCTTCTACATTACTATTTATTAATTATACATTAATAACAATAATTAAAGGTGATTATTACTATTTTTAATATTTTATTTTATTTTATTTAATAATAACTTTATATTGACAGAATCCATGCCAGGGTAATTTTTTTTTTACAACATTATCCCTTGCACTCGCTTCTGTTCCGATTTTTCCCCTCCCTCCCTCCACCCCCTCCCCTAGATGGCAAGCAGTCCTATATATGTTAGATATGTTGCAGTATATCCTAGATACAATATATGTTTGCAGAACCGAGCAGTTCTCTTGTTGCACAGGGAGAATTGGATTCAGAAGATAAAAATAACCCGGGAAGAAAAACAAAAATGCAAATAGTTCACATTCGTTTCCCAGTGTTCTTTCTTTGGGCGTGATTATTACTATTGAAAAAGGAGAACAATTGATCATCAGAACGTATTTGGCATATAACATATAGAAGCAATGAACTTTAAGACCAGGGATTCTTAATCTCTTTTTTTAATCCATGGACCTCTTTGGTATTCTGGTAAAACCCATGAAAGAAAAACATTTTAAACACAGAAAAAAATGTTGCATATGGCGGGTAGGTGAAGAATGGTTAGAAAAAAGGATTTGGAACCTAGAAGCCCTGAGTTAAATTCCTGCCTCAGATTAACTGGTTATGTGACCTACGACAAGTTTAATCACTGCCTCATTTTTCTCGACATAAGAAAAGAACTTACCCATCAGGGGCATTTTGAAAATAATATAATATTTGTAGAAACTTTTCAGTTCTTAAATTGCTTTATAAAAGCTAGCATATGTATATATATGCAAATATATGATTATATAATACATTTATGTGCAAAAATAACAACATCGTTAAGAAAAATAACTGAGAAAGTCCTAAGAAGACTAAGCATGCAATGATCAATCACAGTACCAGGGAACTAATGATGACACATGCTGCTCACTTCCTGACAATGAAGTGATGAACTCAAGATACAGATTGAGACATATATCTTTGGTCATGGCCCTTGAGGGGATTTGTTTTGCTTGACTATGCATATTTGACGAAAGGTTTTGACTTTCTTTCTTTCAAATGGGCAGAGCAGAGTTGGTGGGGGATGAAAGAGGAGGGTAGAGATAGGATTACCAAAATGAAAACAAAAAGAAAAGAACAAGAGAACATTGTATACAGTAACAGCAATATTGTTTTAAGAACTACTTTGAGTGACTAAGTTTTTTGACTATTATAAATATACAAATTAAAAATTAAGGACTATGAGGAAAGACATTCTGCATCCAGAGAAAGAATTGAGCTATCAGTATTTGTGACTAATGGTAACCATCTCAGGGAGGAGTCAGGCAGGAGAAGGGTAAAAATGTAACTTACATGATAGCTTTGTTATATATTTAGAGAGAATAGTAAGTTGCACATGATAGATTTGCAATTATATGTGGGATCATCTTTCCTGTTGTATTGTGTTATGGAAGTGCTTATTTTATTCCATGAACTGAAAATAAAATTTTTAAAATGATAATTTTTTTTAATTAACTATTTTTAAATTCACTTAAGAGATCAGAAGGATCAGTAGCCAACACAGCAAATAAGATATCTTCAAAAATAACATAATGAATTTGTTACAAAGTTGGAGGGAGAAGTAAGTTTTACATGGTATATATTCATGACTCCATGGGTTGACCTTTTTTCTGGTCTGCTTCATATGTGGAAACACTCCTTTTATTTGGTATGTGTTGAATCTAAAATAAAAACCAAAATTAAACTAAAAGATGGGTTTTTTATTTAAGCAGAGTCTTGGACTTATAGAAACTGTCTAGTTTTCCATAAGCAATCCTATTTACTTTCCTCTTCCTGTTCAGTTCTGAGGCTGAGCTCATCCATTAGCAGTATCTATAATTGCAGACAGTCTTATAAACTGTATCATTCTTACATAATACTTTTACATATATTATTACATTTGATCCCCCACAACAGCCCTTTAAAACAAAGGGGCAGATGATGCTTCTCTTTTTTGAACAATGTGAACTGAAATTTAGATATATGGAGTGACTTTTTCAAGGTTGTGCTGCTAGCAGATAATAGAGACAAATCTTGAAGCAAGGTGCAATGCTGTAGTCCAGTGCTCTGTCTACTACAGACTTCAGCATGAAGGCAATAGTGATGATAGGAAATGTGATAATAGCACCATCTAGTGTTTAATATAAGCATAGTTGGCCAATATGGAGAACGGAACCAAGCTTTATTCTTTACCCATTGATTCCAAAGTAGTTCTCATAACCAACAACCCGTCCTAGAAAAAATCTTCTTGAAGTTGTTCCTGTATTTCTTTTATTCTCCAGTAAGTTTATTTAAATTCAAAGCCTGTTAGCATAAGCAGGATTGGTAGTGTCACATCTGTTTTCCAAATACTTCTTGACATTTCACCATTAGAAATTCATTTCTAAAATATTAAATCTATTTATTTATTCACAATACAATATTTACATATTTTGTATTTATATTTATATATTTTTGTATTGTATTGTATATCGTATATACAAATGTATATTTGTATATATATTGTATTTACATGTAAATACAATATATATTTAAAATACAATACATGGGCTATTCACAATTTTTGTAACTTTATTATTAAAATATTATCCCAAGGATCTGGAATATCATTTATATGAGTGTTCCTTCTATCAGTAAGTTTTGTGGTTGTCATTATTGATGCTCTGTCAACTAATATGCTAGTTATTTATTTTGTGTTTCCTATAAATTTTCATTATAACATATATGCTTTATTCAATTGAATTCAAGAGACAATAATTAAATGCACATTATTTACAAAACATCTTGTAGGCACTGGGGATATAATAAAATAAATGAAACAATCATTCAGCTCAAAAGGCTTTTTGAGTCTGAGTCATTTACAAACTGGAGACATTGAAGGAACAGGAGAGAAAGAAGATAATATAAGGGAATGTGTAGGATTTTTTCATAGAAGAAAGATGAAACTTTCTCTCTTGATCCCAAGAATGGCTCTAAGACCATGGAGTTGAGATTGTAGAGATTAAAAAGGAATATTTCAGCTTGATTTAACAATTTCCTAACAATTAAAACTATGCCAAAATAGAATGGGCTGCCTCAGAAGTTCAAGGTTTATTTTTTACTTGACTTTTCCAAGTAGAACTTAGGTAACTATTTACTATTGATTACACAGAGGGAGTATAATGTTTAGGTTCAGGTTAAATGTGCTCACATCCGTGGTTCCTTAAATTTCCTACAATTCAATGATTTTGTAATGTTTTTACCTTTGCTGAGTTGGACAAAGATTAAGATCTCAAAACGAAAAGTATATATTAACATGTATCTATTCTGACCTCTAGTGGCCACAAATATTATAACAGGGACCTTAGAAAGTATTGGGGATAGAAATGAAAACACTTTTATTTTGAGAAAGCTCACTGGTTGTCATTATTATATCACTTTATTTGTATGTTGGTGAGCCCAGAATCATCTTGAAGTCAGTGATTTCATGGTCCTGTTTCTATGCCTAGGATTTATCAATTTGTTTACTCTAAAATAATAATAAATACATTAATGTTTTAGTTACAAAGTGGCTTTCCATTGTTACATCTCCATTTTATTTCAGCTTCACAACAATGTTATGTAGAAGAAAAAGATATTATGCCCATTTTTATAAATGAGGAAATTGAAATAGGATACCAGACTGATTTATTCAAAGTCAGAGATTGTACACAGTAGAGCCAAAGTTTGGATCTAGCTCTTCTAAAGACCAATCCACTGATCTTTCAACTTCATATCTACAACAGTCTATTTTAGAAAATCTTTCATCTATACAATAAATAACTTCCATTACATTTTCATTTCCAGTATCTAAATATTATCCCTTTCCCTAACTTCTTATTTTCTTCTTAACCCTTCAATATGAATATTTTCCAAAGATACATTTTAGTTCTCTTCAGTCTCAAAAATTTTATTCATTGCCATAGCTTTGATCATTATTTCTCTGAATACAGCTTCTAAATTTATATCTTTATTTCTGACCTTTGGGCCTAAACTTCCAGTTTTCTTTAGTAATCTTTATTTAGATGAGTTATGGATATCTCAAATCCAACATATCAAAAACCAAGGTAATCAGCCTTTTAGGGAAAACAAACTAACAAACAAAAACTTATATATACAACTCTTGCTTCTTCTGATTTTTCTGTTTGTATATGTGATCCTATTATTCATTCAGTGTCTATTTTTATAATTTTGTAATTTATTTTTAATTCTTCACTATATCTTGTATATCACTAGTTACAAAATTTGTTGGATCTATCTATCTTGAACCTATCTCCACCTCTGTTTTTTATTGCCACCCTAGTAAGCCCCCCTTCCCCTCCATCTTACTACTTGCCTTAGCTATTCCAGTATCTTCCTTAAACATATCTCTGACTCTTCTCTACCCTTTCTCCAATTCATCCTTCAACATTGTGAAAAATAATTTTCCTTATTGGTAAACTAGTAATATTGTCTACTAAAAAATCCTATCATGGAACAGTGACTTGGACATAAAAAGTATATCATACTTGTTTATTGAATTAAGAAAAAATTTCAAAATGACCCAGTTTTGAGTACCAATCTTCTGTTTTTTGCAAAAATGATGGCAAGGCAATGAAAAGTGGAAGAAGGGATGCAAAGCATTTAACTATCTCTAAACAATTTATATTTTAAGTCCTAGTACTCTAAATATTCAGGCAATTCATATAACTTCTGTTTGCCTAAATCTACTGGAGAAGGAAATAATAAACCATTGTAGGATTTTCCCCAAGAAAACTGCATGGAACGGTATGTTATGATTCACAGGGTCAAGGAAAGTCAGATACAAATGAATGATTGAAAAACAATATATCTCTAATTATGAAGTATTTGTCTAATGCTTCACAACTTGAAATACCTCTGGAGGGACTAAACCATACCAATAGTAACATTGTCACTGCAAATGAAGAGAGATATTATAAAGAAGTTGTAGCTGAAAAAAAAAAGGATGATTCACAGGTCCTTTTTTGTTTGTATTTGGAGAAAGAAATAAAGGAGTAGAAAATATATCTCCGATTGACCCTCTCACCTTGAAGTGTTTGTGATGAGTATAAACAGAAAAACCATCATGAAGATCATTGTAGCTTATGCATCAATATCTACTTCAGAAGATTGAGGAGAAATTCTATAAAGTCCTTAATCAGAGGAGAGGGATCATGGTGAAGTCAATAAACCATTAGTTCTATAGTCAAAGGGCCTGAATTTAAATCCAGACTCTTGTGCTTATTGCTTATGTGCCTTGAGAAAGTCATTTTGAGCCTCATTTTCCCAATCTATAAAATAAGATTATTAACTAGATGGTTTTCAAATAAATGAATTCCTTAAGCTCTAACTCTATCATCCCATGACCCTTCAAATGAAAGTTACCCCAAATCTCTCAGATTTCACTATTCTCTACTCTCTTATATTTGGATTTAAATTCTAGAGACTTTTGAAAGACTTCTTATCTTTCAAAAATTATTGTTGGGAAAATTCTGAACTTAGCTGAGGCCTTGGTATTCAGATGCTCATCATGCCAACAGATCTGGGAGAGTTATTGCCAAGATATGGAACATTGAAAGAATATAATATTTCATTTAGAGAAAATTAATAATAAAGAAACAGAAAATAGTAAACATTAATATCCCTTTTAATGATTACTGTGTTCTCCCCATTCCCCCTTTCCCATAACTTGGCAAACACATTCCTCTTAGAGTGATGACTGACAATCAAAGCCATGGACTTGCTATGTCTCTATAGAAGACTATACTTCTGTATGAGTCACAACGTTGAAGACATTGGTGAAGAACCATGTTTGTAACTAAGATTATCTCTCCAATTAGAAAGATCTCCTTGAGATCATTCTTTCTATTTGCTTTCCCATTAAAAATAGCATGTTGTTGAATATGTAATAATTACTTAATACATTTTTTCCCATTCACTCAGGTATTGGGATTTCTAAATGTGAGAATCTTGTCCATCAGTTAATGAATAGAAATCTAAATGAAAAAAATTAAACCATTTTAAACCTGACATTCATCATAGAAATGAAATGACCTGGATGTCATTAACAAATCAACTATCTCAAGTCAGATTATCAACTTTTTTTTAGGGCAAAATTGAAATCAATATTAAAACTAGAAGAGAGAATAATATTGAGAAGATATGGCTATTAAATGAGAAACTCCAAACTGACCTTTTAAAATGAACTTTTAATGGGTAAGAGAATAAATATTTATATAGACTTAACATTATTTACGAAGAATTATTTTTGTTATTGTTTACTAATACCTGTGGTTTCATCAGTGTAGCAAACATGATTTCTTCTAAAGTAAAACTCTCTTTCGCAATTAAGATTCAAAATTTTCCAATGTAGATTGGTTTTAGTTGCCAGAAGGCACTGAGAGAAAATAATTTAAAAAACTAACATTATATGATACTTTGAGATTTGTAAAGCACTTTACAAATATTATTTCATTTGATTCTTACAATAGCCCTGAGAAATAGATATAATCATTATCACATTTTGAGAAAACAAATGTAAATAATTAGGTACAGATAGATACCCAATAAGCTAGATATATTTGGAAATAAAAGATACTGGAAATAAGAGAGATTGAGAAAGGCTTCCAGTAGAAGGTGAGATTTTTGGCTGAGACTTGAAGAAAGTAAGGGAAGAAAGAGAAGGAAGAATATTCTAGGCATGAGGGATAGCCAGTGAAATTGCTCAATGTCAGAAGATGAAGTATCTTGTTTGAATAAAGGTAGGGTAGCCAGTCACTGGATCACAGAGTGTTCTCTAGGGAAGTAAGGTGTGAGAAGACTGGAAAGGTAAAAAGGGATCAAGTTATAAATACTACACTATGAGCTCCCTGAGTAAAGAGACTGGTTTTATTTTTCTATCTCCAGCACTTAACACAGCAACTGGTACTTGATAAAGGTTCAATAATTTCTAATTGTTAGATAGACTAGTAATCTAGTATTCCATTCTTGTAAGATATCTCATAGGACTATTCTACATATATATACCAAGAGGATCATGGATGTGGTTATTAAAAGGAAATAAGCAGATTTTTGTAAGCAATATTCTACAGTAGATTAATTTTCATAGTCAGACAATAGAAAGGTATAAGGAATATAATATATCAGAGTGTCTAATATTTGTGAACCTTTAAAAAGATTTCAATTCAGTAGAACCAAATACTGCATTAAAAAAATTCTCGAGCAAGATATGTAATATATAGATCAAAACCATAAAAGATTCTTGAAAGATGGATAATACAAGTTAGCCTGGGACACAAATACATTGTTGGTGGAGTTGTGAACTGACACTAATATATTGTTGGTGGTGTTGTCAACTGATCCAAACATTCTGGAGAGCAATTTAGAACTATTTCCAAAGTACTATCAAATTGTGCATACCCTTTGATCCAGCACTGTCTTTATTGACTTTGTATCCCAAGATCAATAAAAAAGGAAAAAGGACTCATGCATGTAAAACTATTGTAGCATCTCTTTCTGTAGTGGCAAAGAATTGGAAACTGAGTGAATGCCCATCAGTTGAGGAATAACTGAATAAATTATGATATATAAATGTTATGGAATATTAATATTCTATTAGATACAATGAGCAGGCTAATTTCAGGAAAGTCTGGAAAGATTTATATGAATTGATGCTAAGTGAAGTGAGTAGAACCAAGAGAACATTGTACACAGCAACAACAATATTATATGATTATATGATGGTCAACTGTAATGCATGAAACTGTTTTCAACAATGAGATGATTTTAAGACAATTCCATTATATGATGGAAAGAGCCATGTGCAGTTCTTCTAAATATATCCTGTAGGATTTTCACCTTTGTTGTTGTTGTTATCATTTCTTTTTTCCACTTTTTTTTCCACTTTTGATCTTATTTTTCTCATGCAGCATGACAAATATGAAAATATGTTTGGAAGAATGGCACATGTTTAACCTATATTGGATTACTTGCTGTCTAGGGAAGGGGGGTTGGGAAAGAGGGAGAGAGAAACATTTGGAACACAAGATTTTGCAAGGGTGAATGTTGAAAACTATCTTTGCATTTATTTTGAAAAGTAAAAAGCTATTACTAAAATTAACAATATAAGTTAGTTTGTTTAATGACCCCATGGTTGTAAATAATACGAGAAGCATAAAACAAGGAAATGTGCTCAAAAATATTATTTCCCATCATCATAGAAAATTTGTCAAATAAAAAGCATCCTTTACAGATGGCTAAGTCCTTGGATCCTCTAGTCTTACAAAATATTAGGCTGATTATCCACTTACTCCTAAGTGAGATACATAATCACTCAGAAGATTTTAGTCTGACTGAAAAAAATAAAGTGAGTGAAGAGTGTCTCATACACACACACACACACACACACACACACACACACAAATACACATACATATACACATTTTAAATAGGACATCAGGAAATTGGGCATTGAACCAGGTTCAATAATTAATAGGTGAAAGAGCAGGCCTGGTTGTTTTGGGACATTACAGTGTCTTAATGATTCCAATCTCCTATTTGAAACAAAGGCCATTCTCTACCTTTCCTCTCTCTAAGTCTCATGACTTATTTAGTGCATTTGATACAGAAAATACACAAACATTTAAGAAAAAGAGATAAGCAGACAAACATGCCTGTCCCAGGAACAAAGAAAAGAAAAAATGAATCATCAAATGTGACTCTGCAGCCCTGTTTAACAAAACAGAATCTGATGGAACTTGACATCAGACTCTGATGTCATTCACTTCTATATCTATGATGAAATTTCTACTCTTTTTATATTCTTTACTACTTACCAGGATTCTTTGTTCTCTACTATTTCTGTCTGTCTGTTTTCTCCTCACCCTATCTGCTCACATTCAAGTTACCCTTGATTTTCCAGAGATTCCACTGAGATATGCCTTCTATCTTCCCTTCCTCTGGATAAGAGGGCAGAGTTACTAGTCAAGTCTGGCTGAGTTAATTAATAGTTTAAGGGAAAATCACAGGAATTTCTATTCTGATAAGCAGGCGTACATCTCCAGCAAACATATCTTCCTTGTGACCTAAAGAAGGGTTTTATATATATATTAAAGATGTTTGCAACTACAATTTATTTTTATACTTCTAGCTGTCCCAGGGAAGAAGGTCCATATTTTTAATAGTCATATCCTTTTCATGATTTTTCATGGCTAAAATTTATGGAATGATATATATATTTTTGAAAATTAACCCAGAGTATTATATCGAACATTGGACAGGTGCATGGCAGGTTTGATTAGGTTGCCCCATACCAACAATCAAGAATTGGACAGAATCCACGTATGACCAAAAAGAAAAGAGAACTTGTCACATGATAAAAATGAAGGACAGCCAGTGGCAGACTGAGTGCTCCATTTTCAACTAGGCAATGTCATGACATCTAAAGGAAAATCCCCAGCTTCCTGAGATTTGGGGAATCTTCAATGGAAGACTTATGGAAGATCATTTACAAGAAAATCATGTGATGAGCAGGTATAGATGGAGTATAATATAGATGGAGGGAGTACTGCCATTGAGGAGATCATACATCAATTTAAATATTGAAGCAATGAGTTACTCTTTGCATTAGGTTATACAGTCAAAGCTGTGTCCAAATAACTACTATTTTCTAGCCAAAAGGTATCTTTTTTTTTTTAATCCATAAAGAGAGCACACAAAATTTGGTCAATTTTTTTTTAAACTGGATATCCTATATCTTTGTAATCTCCTTGATGTTCAAGTCTCTATACTCCAAACACACACACACACACACACACACACACACACACACACCCCTCACTTCCTTACTTATTTGTCTTTACTTATGATGTTCCCTGTTCTTGGAATTCTGTGCTCATAATTTTTATCTGTTGAATACCTATCCTGTTTTTGAAGCCCAAATTCAATATCCCTTCCTTCAGGAAAATTTGTATACCTTCAATTGGAAATCAACTTTCTTTTCAGATTTCTCATAGCTTGTTGTTTTGTAACTCTCTAGTTTACTCATCCTCTAGTATTCTGAACTTTAATTCATGTGTATCTAATATCCTTCTGAGATTAATAATAATTATAATGATAAAATAATTTATTTAAATATCTGAGTTAATATGGGGTTTTAAGCCTTGTAACTAACATTCCTTCAGAAAAGTCAGTGTTTTACAACTGCAACACCCCAAGGATAGTATAATGTTTTAGAAACAGTAAATGCTTCTCAAATAACAATCTAAGGCAAGAAGTGATAAGATAATAAAAATTCACACATGTTTGGTCAATATGAATTACAACACATAGGAAATCAAATATAAAAGGGAATAAATTGAGTGGTCAATGATTTATCATGGAGAAAAGGATAACACCAAATAGTTGAAAGTGGGCATGGTGTGGAAAAGGGAGAGATATACCCAAAGAGAGAGACAGACAGAAAGAGACACACAGAGACAAGCACACATACATGCAGAGAAAGAGAAGGGGAAAAAGAGAGAGAGAGAGAGAGAGAGAGAGAGAGAGACACCCAGAGAGACAGAGACAGATGGGAACAGAGACAAACAGATAAACAGACAGACAGAGACAGAGAGAGACAAGCACACATACAGAGAGAGAGACAGAGACAGAGAGAAACAGAGAATCAGAGATATATACACAGAGACACCCAGAGAAACAGAAGAGACAAAGATAGAGGTAAACTCAGACACAGAAATAAGGAAAAAATGATTGGAAATGAATGATTGGCAAAATGCTTGAATAGATTGTATGGGTAGTTTCTGAGTATTTACAAAGGGAATTGATAATAACTAGAAAATATGAGTGCATTCAACACAAACTATTTGCTTTGTTTTAGGTGTAAAATCTGCATATCTGAACTTTAGTAAGGCATCATGACATTCTGGTGGATAGCATGGAAGAACATGGGTTAGATGATAGGGAATTGATAACTGAAAAATCATACTCAAAGTGTGGATTACCGGGTTAGTCAATCAACAAGTGTTTATGAAACACTTATTTTGTGCTAGTTATTGTTCTAAATGCTGGGAAGACAAATGCAAGCTGAGAGAATTATAAAAAGAGAAGACAGCTAATATTAAGGGAAGTAATAGTCATGAGAAATGGAGGCAATATAGATATCCTGTTCTATGCTGGTCAGATATCATAAAAAGAATTGTGTTTGATTATGGGCACTTCATTAGAGAGAAAAGGACAAGTTCAAATATATGTAGAAAGGGGTGATAAATATATTGATGAGAATCAAAACCACATTGTGTGAGCCCAAGAATAATTTACTCAGAAAAAAATGAGTATATTGGATCATTTTCTATCCTAAGAACTTACCCAATTAAAACTACAGGAGAAAAATTATAGAACTTTAATGAAATAAAGTGCTTCAATCCATTCTGATGAAAAGAACAGAGTGTAATAGAAACTCTAAAGCAGAAAAATTGTGGTTAAGAAAAACATTTAAAGATTAAAAAAACAAGTAAACAACAGGGACTTTATAACGATTAAATGTTTACATTTCATTCTGGAAGGAATAATACATATATCTCCTCAGAATTGTTAGGTCAAACAGGTTCATAGAGGAAGTTAAGTTAGACAGATGGCCTGAGGGAGGATGGAGAATGTAATAGAGAAGAAAAGAACCAAAGTAGGAGAACACATCTCATATAATCAAGTTGTACAAGTTAAGTCTATGCTAATGAGAAAGAGGGGAAGGGAGAGCAAATGATCCTTAAACCTCACTTTCATCTGAACTAGTCCAAAGAAAATAGAAAATACATAGATTTACACAGAAAGAATTTGGTATAGAAATACATTCAGGAAAACAAACAGAAAAAGAAAATAATGGAAGGTAGATTCAAGGAGTTATGAATCATAGGCAGAATAAACAGATTTAAAGGTACATTGTGATATAGAAGTAGGATGGAGAAGAGAGAACAGGAGGAGGCCAATAGAAGGGAGGGCAAAAGTAGAAAGAGAAAGAGATAAGAAAGAGTAGGTGCTGACAAAAGGAGAGCAGATTTATAGAGTTAGGGGTCAGAAGCAAAATACTGGTGAGAGGGGAAAGGGGGAAAGAAGAGAGAAAGGTATAAATGGGGGGAAATAGGATGAAGGGAAATAAAGAGTTAGTAATTGTTAACTGTGAATGGAATGAACTCCCCCATAAAATGAAATGGATAACAGAGTAGATTAAAAGTCAGAACCTTACAATATACTATTTGCGAGAATATAAATAATATCTTTACTAAACATATAAAAACAAATAGTATTTCTCCTCTTTGAGGAAAAATTAAGTGAGTTGCAGGAAAAAATAAATAGCAAATTATTTTATTTACTTATTCAGTGCCATACCAAGAAAACTGAAAAAAATTACTTTATAGAGCTAGAAAAAATAATAATGACATTCATCTGGAAGAACAAAAAGTCAAGATTATCAAGGAAATTAATAGGAAAATGAAAAGGAAGGTGGCATAACTATACCAGACCTATAACTATATTGTTAAGTAATAATTGAAAAAAAAAACCATTTGATACTGGCTAAGAAAGAGTTGTATATTATTAGAATAGTTTGGGCACACAAAACACAATATCAATGACTATGGTAATCTACTAATCTCATGCTCTACAGCAAGGTAAGATTGAAATGGGTTCATGACTTAAATATAAAAGATGATACTATAAGCAAATTTGGAAAACAAGGGATAGGGTACCTATGAGATCTTTGGAGAAGGGAGGAATTTATGGCCAAAGAAGAACTAAAGAATATTATGAGATACAAAATGGATAATTTTAATTACATTAAACTAAAAAGGTTTTACACAAAGAAAACCAATGCAGCCAAGATTAGAAGGAAAGCAGAAATCTGGGAAATTCTTTTTTATTGCTAGTGTTTCTTATAATCGGCTGAAGCTCGAGTTGATACACTGAGGTCCCAAGCCCATGAGGCTAAAGAGTAATTGGACCATACTCTATTAATATATGTGCTTGGAGAAAGAATGGCCCCGCCCACTCTTTGTGCAAGTCCTGATGTGCTGTATAGGAAATGACGATTTTGGTGGGTGAAGTCAGGGAAGTGGAGAGGAAGCGGAAAGAGAGACTGCTGGCTGATTTCTTGACACAGCTGCTCGCATTGCTATCGCGACCCCCCTTCACCTCTGCTACCTGGTTTCCTGTCACACTTGCTCATATTGCTATTGCAATCCCCCTTCACCTCAAAAAGAATAAAGATTGAAGATTTTTCCCTCAACCTGAATTCCTGACTCCGGCTGATTTTAAATACACGGTCATCACATTAAGGTTTTACACAAAGAAAACGAATGCAGCCAAGATTAGAAGGGAAGCAGAAATCTGGGAAAATTTTTTTTATTGCTAATGTTTCTGATGAAGACCTCATTTCTAAAACATAGAAAACTGAGTCAAATTTATAAGAATACAAGTCATTCTCCAATTAAAAATGGTGAAAGAATATGAATGGTTTTCAAATGAAGAAATTAAAGACATCTATAGTTATATAAAAAAGTCTCTAAATCATTGATTAGAGAAATGCAAATTATAACAACTCTGACAGTACTGCCTCATACCTATCAAATTGGCTAAGATGACAGGAAAGATAATGACAAATGTTGGAGGGGATGTGGGAAAACTGGGACACTAATGCATTATTGATGAAGTTGTGAAATGACTCTATCCATTCTGGAGGGTAATTTTAGACTATGCTCAAAGGACTATTGAACTGTGCATATCCTTTGATCCATTAGTACTACTGGATCTGTATTCTAAAGAGATCATAAGAAACTAAAAAGGATCCACATGGCAAAAATGTTAGTAGCAGCTCTTTTTGTTGTAGCAAGGAATTGGGAATTGAGTAGATGACAATCAATTGGGGTATGACTAAATAAGTTCTGACATATGAATGTTATTAGTATATGAATATTGTTTTTCTTTAAAAAATGATGAGCAGGCTAATTTAAGAAAACTTGGAAAGACTTACATGAACTAATGCTGAAGGAAGCAAACAGAACCAGAAGAATATAAGGATTATGTAATGATAAGCTATGATAGACTTAGCTCTTCTCAGCAATTCCAAGACAATTCCAATGGATTTGGGATGGAAAATGCTATCTACATCCAGAGAACAAAGTAGTGAAACTGAATGTGGATTGAAGTAAACAAACTTTAACTTTTTTTTTTTGGTTTGGTTTGGTGTGGTTTACTTTTTTCTTTCTAGTGGTTTTCCCATTTTGGTCTTATTTTTTTTTTTCATAACATGACAAATATGGAAAAATGCTTAAAATGATTGTACATGTGTAACCTACATCAGATTACTTGCTGTCCTGGGGAGGAAGGAAGTAAGGAAAGGAGGGAGAAAAAAATAGGATCCTCAAATCTTACAGAACAAATGTTGAAAACTATCTTTACATGTATTTGGAAAAATAAAATGCTATTTGGAATTAAGGAAAACAAATGTATGTCAAACTTTGTTTGGAAAATGTCATCCATATCAAGAAAAAGAATTGTGAAGACTGAATATGGATCAAAGTATACTATTTTAACCTTTTTCTTTTGTTTTGTTTTGCTTCTTTCCATTTGATCCTGATATTTTTTCCCAATGTGATATATATGGAAATATGTTAATTATGATTGTGCTTTACAATTTAAAAAATTTAAATGAAAAAAATTAAAAAGAAAAAAAAGGAAAAGGATTTCAAAAAACATATACAAAGAATAAGAAACTGTAATTGGGATCTGGGTGAGGGGAAAAGAAGTAGTTGTAATGCTTGAGTAAATATCTTTCCATAGCCTCTTGTAGGTACTTCTTAGTCTATGGTCCTCCAGTGACTTTTTCTGTAGTCTCCAGGTATAGTCACTAATGATGGGTAGAATAAAGAGTACAAAGAGAAAAAACATTTCTCCTTCCCCAATCTGATACCTTTCCAAGGACTGGGATCAAATCCTAAAATATGTGCCATTAGACTGCTTTTTTGCTGGATTTGCCAAGCTCCCAGATTTGCTTGCTGTTTTATTCGGTAACATAGAGGTTTTTAGCCAACCAAAAAATTTATCTTTTATGGTGTCATCTAACTTCATCTAGTGATCAAGAGATTTTATTCCTTTCAAATTGATTAAAGATATATTCATAACTAATTTACACTTTGGATTGAGTCAATGCCATTGTCAAGACATTGGTTATTAATTGGGGTATGGGTGAACACACAGTTAAGAGAAACTTACATTAAAAAACTGTAATAGAAGGTCATAGATTCATATTCATTATTTGTATATTGAAATGTTCATACTTTTTATTGATTGTTGCTTTCATCAGAAAATTTCTCAAAAAGTGTTGTCAAAGAAATTAATATTTTAAATAAATTTCACAATCATTGTATTTTAAAATTATGTAGTAATTGTGAGAAGTGTGCTGACTATAGAGAGAGGACTTCTTCAATATCACATTCATAAAGTTTATTTCCACTGTGAATACTCTGATGTTAAGAAAGCTCTCCAGCAAAAAGACATCCCACATTTGTTACATTCCTAATATTTCTTTCCAACGTAAATTATCTAATGTTCAATAAATATAGCTGTCCAACAAAAGAACTTCAAACAATTCATAATATTCTTTTCCATTATGAATTCTTTGGTATACAGTAATGTAAGCTCTCTGGCAAAAAGTTTTCTAACATTCATTCATTAATAAAAGAATATTCTGATTTACAGTAAAGAGAACTCTCTAGCAAACAGCTTTCCTATAGTCATTTCATTAGTAATGATTCTAACTGAAGTGAATGCTCAGACAGTTTAGCAATCTAGCAAAAAAAAATCATATTCCTTACATTTATAAGAATTTTCTCTAACAAGAATTCTCTGATTCACAATAAGGCAAGCTTTCCATTAAAGAGTCTTCTCAGAGTCCTTACATTAATATATACATTAATATCATTGCTTATTAGTGGGAATTCTTTCATGTAGAGTGAATTCATCTTTCACAAAAGGCCTTCAAACATTTACTACATTAAAATATTTCTTTGCAGTATACCATTTGAATAGCATGTCCTCTAGGCTTCTCCCTCAGACACCTAAAGAGTTTCCCTTCAATCCAAATGGTCAACAGCATCTGGGTCATAATCTTCAAGTCCTAGTCTGTGGAAATTAAAGAATTATAGGAATTGATGGTTACATTAGAATTCATTGTTTATCCTTTTCTTTTAGAAGGGGGAAATGGTTATCATAGAAAAATCCAAGTTATTACAAGGAACTTCTGAAGGATTTTTTTGCATTATGTTCCCAGAAAAATCAACTTCTTTTATTGTTGAATGTCCCTATAAAACCAGTTATATGAAAGTGAGAATGGTCCATATACTCACATTCTTCCTGAATTTCTTCTCCACTGAAATTTTGAATATTATCAGTTCATTGGCTGCAATGATTTCCATAGGGCAGCTATGTGGCATAGTGGATAGAGTTCCAGATCAGGAGTATTCCTGATTCTAAAGCTAGCCTCAGATACTTACTAGTTATGTGACCCTAAGCAAATTACTCAGTCCTGTTCCTCATTTGTAAAATAAGATGGAGAAGGAAAATTAGATCAGGAAGAATCAGAAATGAGCCGACAACAATAATACTTTCTTTGTTCTTCCAGTGCTGGAATCTCCCATAATCCTAGATTCCAGCCACATTACCCTTGAGTAAGGTGCGAAAGTGGTTCTGTAAGTAATCAGGGTTCCAGTCTGGGGTTCAAGTACTTCTAATGCCCAGGTCCAGCACTGCTCCAGAATGAGAACTCCAGCAATATGCTTATTATAAGAAATACACTTGAAACATAAAATCACTGGAATAATGTAACAAATTAGAGCAAAATCTATCCTTTAGCTAAACTAAGAAAAGTGACAATTATTGTATCAATCAAGGCAACAACAAAAAATAGACTTGGTTAAAAAAGATAAACAGGGAAAATAGTTTTCTGAAAGGTGCCCTAAACAATTAATTAATTTCAATACTTAATATAGATTCATCAAATGATATATCATCCAAATGTCTAAAGTAAAATCTTAATGGATCATGGGAAGAAATCAGTAGAGAATCTACAATATGGGGGAATCAAGTGCAATATCAGTAGTTCTGGAGCCAGACAAAAATAAGCAAAAAGTCAACAAAAAAGGAGGGAAAGTTGTAAATAGAATTCAAAAAAAGTTAGATATTCCAGATAAATGGTAATTACAGAATTGAAATTGCCAGGAAGATGCATATAGTTCTATAAATATGCAGTCTTATCTGTGCTTGGCACATTTTCTACAATTGACCAGGTATTATTAGGGTATAAAGATCATAAAATTGCAAAATATTAAGCATATTCTTTATTGAAGCTAATTTAATAAATTTGTATTCAACAAGTATCATTAAAGAAAGTCAATTCAACAACAAACATCAAAAAGGGAATATCTAAAAATAACAAGATTAAATAATGTAATAAGGACAGCTAGGATAGTACACAGATAAAATACTGGGCCTGTAGTAATAAAAGACTCATCCTCTTGAGTTCAAATCTAGTCTCAACTCTGAGGTATAACTCCTTGCCTCTCAGATGACAGGCTCAGATGACAGGAAAAGATAATTTGATAAATGTTGAAGGGAATGTGGAAAAACTGGGACACTAAGACATTGTTGGTTAGTTGTGAACTGATCCTTCTATTCTGGAGAGTAATTTGGTATTCCCCAAAGGGCTATCAAACTTTGCATACCCTTTGATTCAATAGTCACTACTGGGTCTGTATTCCAAAGAGATCATATAAGAGGGGAAAGGACCCACATGTGCAAAAAATGTTTGTGCCGGCTCTTTTTGAAGTGTCAAGAAACTGGAAACTGAGTGGATGCCCATCATTTGGGGAATGGCTAAATTCATATGGTATATGAATATTATAGAATATTAATGTTAAATAAGAAACGATCAGCAAGATGATTTCAGCAAGGCCCAGAGAAACTTACATGATGCTAAGTGAAGTGAATAGAACCAAAAAAACATTGTAATGTCAAGAACAAGATTATGTGATGATCTCCTCTGATAGATGTGAATCTTTTCAACAATGAAGTGATTCAGGCCAATTCCAATAGACTTGTGATGGACAGAGCCATCTGCGCCCAGACAGAAGACTGAATGTGGATCAAACGTAATTATTTTCATCTATTTTGTTGTTGTTCACTTGCTTTTTTCCCTTTCTCATTTTCCCCCTTTTTGATCTGATTTTTCTTGTATGGCATGATAAATGTGGAAATATGTATAGAAGAATTACATATGTTTAACATATATTATATTACTTACTATCTAGGGGAGTGAGATAAGAGGAAGGGAGGGAGAAAATATGAAATACAAAGTTTTGCAAGGGTGAATGTTGAAAACTATTTTTTCATGTATTCTGAAAATAAAAAGCTATTATTAAAAAAAATTTTCAATCTGAGATATTTATTAGCTATGTAATCCTGGGCAAGTCACTTAATTGTGATTCCTTCCAAAAACTAAAACTAAAACCCAAATTAGCAGAATGATAAACAGAGATTTTTCAACAACTTTAATCTATTAAAAAAGGAATTCAACAAGTTACAAATGAATTCCCAAAGTAGGAAACTGAGGCCAGATGAATTTATGAGATTATTCTGTCAAATATTCAGAGTACAATTAATTTAAAAATTATACAAATTCTTTGCAAAGTTAAGAAAAAGATGAGTCCTACAAAATATCTGATATGAAACAAAATAGCATTGATATCTACAGTAGAGAGAATTAAAAACAAAGAAAACCTATAGACCAATATCTATAATTAGCATTTGCAATATCTTTAATGAACATATTACAAATATTAATCGTTTTAACCAGGCTGGAATCATATCAGAAGTGTAGAATTGGTTCAAAATTGTTAAAACTTTAAATAAAATTTACCATATTAATAAGGTAATGATGATTTCAAATGATTAAAAAGCTACTGATAAAATGCAACATACACAAGAAAAATAGGAAAAAATGGAAATTTACTCCTCATGGTAAGTAGTGTTTATTTAAAACTTGAGATCCAAGATCATATTTAATGGAACTACTGTTCTTTAGTAAGATTAGGTGTAAAGCAAGGGTATCTGTTGTAACCCCTACTACTTGATATAATGTGAGAAATTCTAATAACAGCAATGCACAAGAAAAAAAATTGGGCAAAAAAAACTCCATAATTATTCTTTTTTACAGATAATATAATGGTATGCCTAGAGATCCCTAAGCAATTAACTAAAATTGAAAGAAATTAATAAATGAACATTTCAGGATACAAAATAAATTCACATGAATCATCAGCATTTCTATAAATTCCCACCAAGGAGAAGAGAGAAAGAGAAATTTCCTTTAAAATAACTGTAGGTTATTTGGGAATTTACTTACCAAGAAACACACAGGAATTGAACATACCCCAATAAAGCAATATTTACATTAATAGAGACAGAAGAAAAATATTAACTACACATAAATAATCTCAGCCAATATAATACAATCATAATAATACTCAAACTATTTATTTAGTAGCATACCAACCAAATTGATTATATTGAAAAAACATATTTTTAAACTTATCTGAACAAAATATCAAATAAACTAATGTTAAAAAGTGAGAAACAAAACCTCAATATGATGGATAGGAGTTCATGACCAGATGAAGGAGAGAAGACATAAAAGGTTATAGAAAATAAAATGAACAGTATTTATTACATAATATTCTGAAAGGTTTTTAAAATGTAAATCCCAATGTAGCTAAGTTTAGAAAGATGCTGTTATTTGGAGAAAATCTTTGCAGCTATGTTTTTCTGATAAAGATTGTGGGGGAGGAAAGGTTTTGCAAAGAGGAAACTCTGAAAGTCCATTTCACATCTATCTGACTGACAAAGCTGAGAAAAAATGGAATGGAAGAGAAAAGAAAAGGGAAGGGGAGTAGAGGGAAAGGGAGAGAAAAGGAAGGGAGGGGAGAAGAAGGGAAGGGAAATGAGAGAAGGGGAGGGGAGGGGAGAGGAGCAGAGAAGAGAGGAGAGAAGGGGAACAGAGAGTAGCAGAGAGGAAAGGAGAGGAGGGGAGAGGAAGAGAGAAAGGATAAGAAAAATGGAAAAGGAAGGAAAAGAAAAAGAAATGGTAATACTCTGTGAAAATAGGCACACTGATATACTATAGGTGGCACTTTCAATTGGTATAACAATACTCCCATATTTGCTTATGAACTGTAACCTAAGGAAGTGCCTATTAATTGGAGAATTACTAAACAAACTATAATATATGAATGTAATTGAATATTATTTTACTTCAAGAAATGATGAAAAAATTGGTTCCAGCAATCCTGGGAAAACTTGTATAGATTTATACATAATGAAGAGAGTTGAATCAGGAGAACAATTTATACTATAAAAACAATTTTGAAAGGCTTAAGAACTGCATGCAACACTATGCTCAAAAATAATTTAGGAGAACCAATGATGAAGAATTCCACTCCCCTTCTGTCAGAGAAGAAATTAAATTAATGTGCAATTTAAATACATATTTTGCAGGCTTGCTCAATATGACAAAATATTTTGATTATGCATATTTGTTATTAGACTTCTTTATCTTTCATTTCAGTTTTCTTTTTGAGTTGGTAAAGATAAGATGGAGAAGAAATAAACACTTGGTAACAATTTTAAAAAGAGTTAAGAATTCTTATTAATTCAATAAACAATCATGTCCTAGAGAGCTGATGAGGAAGTATATTATCCACCTTCTGACTGTGAGTTGAAGATTCCAAAAAATAACTACATGATTTTTTGACCATAATTTTTATTTTAAGATTTTCTTCTCCCAGTTTTTAATTACAGGTGTGGAAGTTTGGAGGGGAAAGAAGATTAGTAATGAAGATGGCAAAAATGGAAGGCTAGTAAAACTTTTTTTTTTTTTTATAAAATAAAAAAAAAGTTCAGAAAGAAGTATGGACAAGCAGGGCAGTTTTTAAAGTAATATGTGGGATTTGTTATGTACTATTAAAACAGCATGAAATGGAGATTCATAATTTTATACACAATTCCACTTTTGTGTTCTATTGTTTGTAGGGTATTTTTGGTATTGGAGTTTAGGATTTTTAAAATATATATATTAAGGAGCAGCTAGATGGCACAGTGGAGTCAAGAGGACCTGAGTTCATATCCAGCCTCAGACACTTAAAACTTACTAGCTATGTGACCCTGGAAAGTCCCTTAATCCCAATTGCCTTGCATATATATATATATATATATATATATATATATATACCCACATATATGCATATATGTATGTATATATGCTAAATGAATGATCATAATGATCAGTCATTACTCCCCGGTATTTTTCTTGGTCAGACAAAACATATATACTTCCTTTCCTGCTCCTTACATACTGATTACAAACACTTTCACTTTCTACCCTAGATATTCTGCTATTGAAATATTCCATTTTTTCAGTATTCTTTCTAAAATATGGAGCTTGGGAACTGATAATAAAAAGAGAATTTTAGTAGTGCAAAATAAATTTTACTTATAACTATATAGTAAACATAGTAGTCTGACCCAAAATCTTTACCAAATGTTTTCTATGTAGTTGAAGAGGGAAGACAAATAGGGTTAAAATGGGGGGAGAATGTGTATCTGTGCATGTGTATGTGTATATATAGGAATAATCTCTTGCTACATAGTAAAAATTAAAGGAAAAGTAAGAGAATTTATTTCAAGGTAAACATTACTGGAATACATTCCTTCCCAAAAGCTAAGTTTATCAAAACAAAATAGAAATATATAACTTATGTAGAAACATAATTTAATTCTACACAATTAAGTAGTGACATCGCTTTTCATCCTTATAAATGAATTTAAAGCATAAATTCAAGTAGTAAGAATTATCATCTTCCTACTATTAAACCAGGTAATGACTTTTTACTCAGGAGCTCTTGGCAGATAGCCAAGGGCAGCTGCTCAAGAAAAATAAGTCTTTTCCTGCTTCAGAGGAACTGCTCATAAACACCTTGGCTCTAGTTCTTTCTGTAGCACATTTAGCTTCTAAAGGTAGTCTCCAAATCTCCACGCTGACTAGCAGTTCAGGGCTCTACAACAAGGCTAATGCATCCTTCAAATGCAGGTTAGGGAGAAGTAATTCTGAAGATTTGAGCAGTATTTTTCTAATGTTTTTGCTTATAAACTCTCCCTGAGAAGTTTCCCTTAATGATGATCAATTGATATAAATTAGCCAGCCAAACATAATTGTCTTTTTGTTGATGCTTAGTTGTTGCGGTCAAGCCCCATTCTTCATGATTTCATTTATGGTTTTCTTGGCAAAGATACTGGAATGGTTTGCCATTTCCTTCTCCTGTCTGGATAGAAGGATTATCTAAAGTAGCACAATACCCTTAGGTCTAGATATTTAAATGTTACATTTTGTTCATTGAATTTCTAGGATTTTCAATGTGCACAGAAATAAGACATATGTACTTGGAAATTATCTTTCTTTCACTTATGGCATAAAACAGAATAATATGCATGAATAAGATTTCTATAAATCTTAGGCTAACAAGTAGAAAGTCAAACACCACATTAAATTCAAAACTACTATTTTAGATGTTCTGCTAAATTATAAGTTCTCATGTATAATTCCATCTCCTACATCTCTGCCTTTGCAGACACTCTGGTTCTTTGTGTGTGA
The DNA here is from genome assembly GCF_016432865.1 of Antechinus flavipes. Taxonomy (NCBI): domain Eukaryota; kingdom Metazoa; phylum Chordata; class Mammalia; order Dasyuromorphia; family Dasyuridae; genus Antechinus; species Antechinus flavipes. The sequence goes on from NC_067398.1 coordinate 449,977,102, forward strand.
AATAGTCTTCCTTAACCCTCCCATTTCTAAAAATTTCTAGATTTCTTCTAGGATCATTATCTATATTCACCAGACTTCTCCTCGATTCCCAAATTGTTTGTGTCTTCTCCTTCAAAATAATTTTTATTTACTTCTAAATATGTGCTATATTTGAAATACCTTACACATGTTGTTTCCCTTCGATAAAATGTAAATTCTACATTAGGCTATTGTTTTGTTTTGTGTCTGTTTCTCCTTTTCTTGGTATAATTCCTAAAATATAGTAGGCTCTCAATAAATATCATTAAGTGAATAAATGATCCAGGAATTTTCAGTTGTGCTAAATCTTTCCACAACTTCCAGTAGCTCAGTGTTAAACAGACAAAAAGCAGCATCAGGAGCTGAGAGTTTAAAATGTCCTTCTTCAGAGAGCTAGGAAATGTTAGAGATTATTGTAGATCAGTACCTTCATTTTGCAAATCAAGAAACTGAGTACCAGGGAAATGAGTTTCTTCCAAACTGTACCATTAGTCACTGGTAAAGCCTATTTGAGCCTATACACACACACACACACACACACACACACACACACACATATACAGAGAGAGAGAGGGGGGGGGATATTTTTCAGGTTGTTTTTTAATATAAAATTAATTTTTGTAACTATATATCAAATTTGATAATTATACCAACACTACCTTTCTTGTGTTTATCTCATTCTAAACTTTTTTGTGTTCTCTACTATGGGTTTCAGAAAATGCTTTTTGACCCTTTTCCCTTTTTATTTTACATTATTATGATTACTCTCCTATTCCCTTCTTCATAACTGTCCTTCCACAACAGTTAACAAGAACAATAATACCCCTTGTTATACATAATTGCAATTTTTGAAGACAACTATGTAGTTCTTTGCGTGTTATCTCATTCATTAGATTGTGAACTCCTTGAGAGACTCCTGTCTTTTGCCTTTCTTTATATCCTCAGCACTGAGCAAATGTCTGACAATAGGAACTTAATAAATAGATAATGAAGCTATCTCAATATGGCTTCAGGGAGGCAAGAATAACCTCTCTAGTGTTTTTCTCCTCTATTCTTTTCTAAGAAATACTTTAATATAAGACTGGAGGAGAAGTAGGAGGTTGGGACCAGAAACTGGCCACTCTGCTCTCCTCAGACAATGGGACAGTGGGCGAAAATTACATCTGTTTGTTCCCTTAAATATTATTAATCTAGAGAAAAATTTTAAAATTCATGCTAAACTCTTTCTTCTTAAGAGAATAGTCTCAAGCTTTATATCCAAGGCTTAATTCTCCACCAAACATCAGTTTCATAATGAGCATACACATCCAATAATAAAGAAACTAATTTTCTCAATCCGATGGCAAAACAAGAATGAGAGATAGTATGTATAGGAAAATACATACCAGATAATACAAATTAACAGAACTTTCCCATTGGAGTAACATATTTCCTTCATTTGAGGTCCATTGGGAGTTCAACCAACAGAGACAGAGATAGATAGAGATACAGAGACAGAGTCAGAAGACTCCAGATCTCACCCCAGGAGAAAATTCTCTAAAAACTATCATATAGTAAGCTGAGAATAGGAACATGATAGAAACTGCCAACTTATCTCATGTTGGTTTCTTCAGAGTGACTTTCCCTTCAGTGACTTGAAAAGAGATTTGCATTATGCATCTTATCTCTCTAAGTTGGAAACTAGAAGAGCCCCAGAACTCCCTCTCTTGCCAACTTCATCCCATCCCTTCATGTAGACACTGGTATTGATATCTATAGAAAAAGAAGAATCATGCCAAAAAGCCTTGGGGATCATGTTATAAATGCTTATTGACTGATTGACCATTATTATGCACACTATTAATAATGATAATAATGTAACTGCCTGTTAATAATGATAATAATATTAATCATTATTTTGACCAGTTGTAGTAATCATGCTTCAAGACTTATGTAGTGCAATTCATTTGTAACTATATATCAAATTTGATAATTATACCAACACTACCTTTCTTGTGTTTATCTCATTCTAAACTTTTTTGTGTTCTCTACTATGGGTTTCAGAAAATGCTTTTTGACCCTTTTCCCTTTTTATTTTACATTATTATGATTACTCTCTTATTCCCTTCCAATAGGGAAAAATCCAATTCATTTATACTATGTTTTCTTAAATTATCATGATTTTCTAAGACTTTTAAAAGCACATCTTGATTTCAAGAGCACTTTTTTCTGAATTAGTAAATATTATCATAATAATTTATGAAAGTACATAAATTCCCTTTACCACTGAATTTTCATTGAGATTTGAGAAGCCTCAGAGTGGAGTGGATAAGCAGTAAATCTCAGATTGAGGAGAGTTAGAGTTTGAAACCCTCTTCTGATATATGCTAGTTGTATGATTCTTTCTAAGTCTCTTCACCCCAGGCTACCTTATGAGAAAATAAAGAGCAAATGCTTACTGAAGAATAGCAAATGATTATTGACAACAAAAGCCTGTTTTTATATTATTTTAACAAAGAGTTTTTTCCTTCTGCCAGTTTACTGAGAGGAATAGAAACTAACAGTTAGGGAAAGATGTGGATAATATAATACATTGGGAAGACTTTTGGATCAGCATTCAGAAGACTTGAGTTATTGTCCAAAATCTATAAGTAATCACCTCTTAGATATTGGACAATAACTTCCTTGTCTGGATTTTGTTTTTTTCTTTAATAAAAGAAGGTATTAGAACAGATAAATCACAAAGTCTTTTTCAACCACAACATTTTATTGTCTTCCCCTGTCTCTAATCCTAACTATCCAGACTTTATCACCATATCACAGGTACCTTGTCACCCTTTACCCTGGAGGCCTTCTGCCCCTGTGGCCCCTTCTTTCTATTGATGAGTCACTCCCAGAATATCCATTTTGAAGAATTGTCCAGGCCAACCATCCTCCACTCCTTTCCTAGTCCTGCTCCTGGAACTGTTCCTGCACCCACTAAATTTCTGGCTTAAAATCTATGATCCTCTGATTTATATAATATTTGTGATTTTCCAAGTTTTATTTACATAATCACAATAGCCCTGTGCTGTAGGTACTAGTATTATCCCCATTTTACACATGAAGAAATTGAGATTTTTAGAGTTCAATTGACTTCCTTAAAGTCACATGACCAACAAATATCTTAACATAGGTTATAATTTCAGACCTTCCTGATTCCAAGACCAGCACTCAATCTAAAATTAAAATGGAGAAATTATTTCATCAGATTCAAAGATTGAGAAAAGGACCTATAAAAAAGGGGGTACAGTGAATAGAGCACCAGCTCTGAAGTCAGGATCTGAGTTCAAATCCAACCTCAGACACTTTTAACACTTCCTAGCTAACTAACCCTAGACCTGGGCAAGTCACTTAACCCCAATTGCCTTAGCAAAAAAAAAAAAAAAAAAAAAGAAAAGAAAAAAAAAGAAAAAAAAAGAAACTAATCTACACAAAGCAGTTTCTTTTCAATTTTTCTGTCAGTTCAACTTTGTCATCCTTTTTCCTCTACTCCACCCCATCCCCTACCAATTCTACCCTCTCCTAACCTTTTCTCACCACCAATCAAGGATTGGATATAGCTATCTATTGTCTACTTTTGAATGTTTTGCAATTTATTGTTTAGATGCAGAGGTTTATTTTGAACAGCAGAGAGCAGTCTAATCCCAATAATGAAACAAAGGTGATGGCCATTGCAAGAATTTGAGAAACATTTTTGTTGTCGCCTTACTTCACTGAGAAATCATTAAATGATCTTTATTGTATGAAATAATAAAATAACATTTTAAGTCCATACTACTTGTTGAAGCAAAGTGAGTTTTAAAAACAAAACAACTTGTTTTAATGGGAAATTTCCGCTTGATCAAACACCAATGTGGAAGGTAGATGTTTTAATTGTACAAACTGTGGTACAGATTTTTCAGTGAAAGGTATTTCCAAAGGCTGATTTGTGAATAAAATCAGGAGCCCCTAGAGATCTCTGATCTCCTCAGAGTAGGAAGTTTCTCCAGGCGTCATAGATGGAAACTGTTCACGCTCTCTCTCATCCTCCTTGACAAGTGTTCATTCCTCAAATAAATAAATAAAATAGATTAATTTATAAATTAAATAATTAAATTAATAAATAAAGTAGAGGTTGCAGGACCTTTAGAGTAATTACTGATATAGAATAGATCTTGCTGGAGCAAGAGGGCATAATGAATCAGTTATTCTTTATCCTTACCTTATGATTGGTTCACCTTCATTTCTTCTGGAAAACTCTTTATTCCCTTCTTCTTTTGCATGATTCTTTCTTTGGTAACATGTTTAAGTCTACTCATGTCTACCAAGCATAATAACACAACAAAACACTATCATATAAACTATAATTAATAATGAAAGGGAATAAGTATCTATTAAGTATTTACTACATATTATCCACTTTGCTCAGTGCTTTAAAAATACATTTGATGACAACAATTCTGAGAAGTAGGTACACCTATTTTCCCTATTTTACAAATAAGGAAACTGAGGAAGATAAAAGTTAAGTGACATGCCCAGGATCACAGTAAGTAAACTTAGATTTCTAACCAGGTTTTTCTGATTCTAGGTCCAGCATTCTATTCATTGTGCTACCAGCTTCTTCAACTTGTGGGGATGGGTGGGATTAGGGAATGGAAAACACTACAAACCAAATTCTAATTTTTTTTCAAGGAGACCTAGTTACATTTATATATCACAGAGATTTCATAGAAGTAAGAAAACAGGCATATAGCTCAATAGATGCAGCTATAATCTTGCTCTCTGTGTCTCTGTCTCTCCTTCCTTCCTTCCTTCCTTCCTTCCTTCCTTCCTTCCTTCCTTCCTTCCTTCCTTCCTTCCTTCCTTCCTTCCTTCCTTCTGTCATCATTAACCTTTTATATTCTCTTGGAACAGAAGCCTACTATAAATTTACAATAAGAAAATTTGGGTTTAAGTTCTGATTCCTGACTTAAGAACAATCACTCTACCTTCTTGAGATTTGGTTTCTTTGTCTGTATAATAAGGATTTATACTAACTACTTCATTGGGTTATCATGAGGGAGAAAAACTTATAATCTGTAAAGTGTTGTAAAAAATGAATTATTATTATTATTGCTCCATTTCTATATTTTAAAATAGGTTCTTAAGCATCTTTAAGATTGGGTAAACTCTATCAAGGATTTCCTTTCTATTCATAGTTGTCCTCTCAACTATGTTGGGGTTAAAGGAAGGAGAATATGAAAAATCACAAATAACTCTAGATACCATACCAAATTTTTATTTTTAACATTTCTGTTCACATTCATTTAACACAAAAAAGAAGGCAACAAATTACATTCACAAAAAAGTTGCAACTTCCAGATGAAAGAGATAAGTATCTCCCATACTATGTATGAAAAGTTCTCACTGATTTCTTCCTCCTAAGAAAAATTCAAGAAAGAAAAATGCCAGCTAAAGAAAACCACATGACTGATTCTGGATGGTAGAGAGACAAAGAGGAAGTGTTCCCAAAGACAGTGCATAACATGCATTTTATAAAACGTAACTGTTTATAATAAATTTATACAATTATGATAGTAAATAATAAAATTACTAGTAACATACAGATTTATGCATTTGTGATTTACTAATTCTTTTGGTTTTCTTTATATACACATATTGCCAGTTTTTCACAGTACTTCACAAATCTTCAAAAATTCCCATTTAGTTAATCATGACCAAACTAGGAATAACCAAAACCCACTAATGTGAAACCTGCAAATGTAGAGAGGTGACTATTTCTTCAGATAAAACACTTTCCCTATATTATTATTGCAAAAACCACTCAGATTTTTCATTTTATATATATTGAGTACCAAAGTGGTAGAATACAAATAGGGTTCTTGCTCTGATACTAGATCACTGTAAAACCTGAAGAATATCTATGGTCTTTTTTTCTAGTTTCATGTTTCTAGAAGAACTAGCAATGTCATCTAACATGTCTCCTTGAAAATTATTTTCCCCTCTATTCATTTTCTTTTTTTTTTTTTGTTAGAACATGCTATTTTGTAATCTTTCACCCTCCATAATGTTTTTTATAAGAAATTTAGCTTGCCTACTAAATCAGTATGACCCCTGGATGTTTTTGGTGGGTTTTTGTTTGTTTGTTTGTTTTTTGCTTTTGCTTTACAAATTCAGTCTTTTATTGCTTGAGGTGATTTTTGTGTGGTCTTGCCTCTAGCAGTTCAGTCAGTCCACAAACATTAATGATTATATACTTATATACCAAGCACTGTTGCTAAGTGATAGGGATACAAAGAAAAGTAAACTAAATCAAACCAAACCAAACCCAAAATAACATGGTCCTTTCTCCTGAGGAATTCACATTCCAATGGGGAGACAATTTTAAAATATTGTTCTGTAGGGGTTACAATAAGAATAGCTAGGTGCCCTGGGAGGATTGGGTGCTAGGCCAGGAGTCAGAGAGACTCCTCTTTCTGAGTTCAAATCTGGCTTCAGACACTTATTAGCTATGTGATCCTGGGCAAATCACTTAACTTGTTTACCCCAGTTCTTCAACTATAAAGTGAACTAGAGAAGGAACTGGCAAAATACTCCAGCATATTTGCCAAGAAGATGCCAAATGTGTTTGCTAAAAGTTGGACACCACCAAAATAAACAAAATTTTCTTTTGTCCATTGCTCTGGCCAATTAACGATCTGATTGTATACAAATAATTGGTTCGGATATTCCAGAACATAGTAATATCTTTCTTTTGCCATGAAAATGTCATTTTTAGTTAATGATTACTATTTCAATATATAGTTATTTAGTACTTACTATATGCACTATACTAAACACTGGGTATACAAAGACAAAAGTAAAAGTAAGAACCCTTGCCCTCAAGCTGCTTTTCTATCAGCCTTCTCTATACTTAGTCTCAGATGGAGGAAACAAGTTGTCACCAATTTAGTTCTCAAAGATTTCAAGAAGCCAGTATCACTTCCATAACATGAGAAAACTGCAGTAGTACTTATATCCAAATCAGTTATCATTTCCTCTATGAAATTTTTTTCTGACCTTTTGTCAGTAATAAGACTTTGTTATTCAACCTCAAGCAACACTTTGTTTTCCACTTCTTTTAATATTTTTCTTATAAATTATTGTACATTAGAGCTATTTGTTTGCATACCACACTATACTACTGGACCACGGGGACAGGAACCATGTTTTATCCAAACATTGTATCTCCATCAGTTCCTAGCTCAAATTTCCACAACCTTTTGTATTTAAAAGTGATATATAATATAATATTATTTGATTTTCACAATGACACCATTTGAGGAATCATAGAAGTGTTATGTCCATATATTCTAGATGAGCTAAATGAGATTCAGTAAAGTCAAGTCATTCAGTAAAATCAAGTCACACAACTAATCACTTTTCAAAGATCTGGGATTTTTGCCTAGATTTTGTCATAACACTGTTGTTCTTTGTTTCTTCCTCCTCTCCTCCTTCTTCTTCTTCTTCTTCTTCTTCTTCTTCTTCTCTTCTTCTTCTTCTTCTTCTTCTTCTTCTTCTTCTTCTTCTTCTTCTTCTCTTCTTCTTCTTCTTCTTCTTCTTCTTCTTCTTTCTTCTTCTTCTTCTTCTTCTTCTTCTCTTCTTCTTCTTCTCTTCTTCTTCTTCTTCTTCTTCTTCTTCTCTTCCTTCCTCTTCTTTCTTCTTTATAGTATACAAAAGGTTCTTCTCTTCTTCTTCTTCTTCTTCTTCTTCTCTTCTTCTTCTCTTCCTCCTCCTCTTTCTCCTCCTCCTCCTCTTCCTCCTCTTCTTCCTCCTCCTACCTCCTCTTCCTCCTCTTCCTCCTCCTCTCTTCTTCTTCTTTCTTCTTCTTCTTCTTTCTTCTTCTTCTTCTTCTTCTTCTTCTTTCTTCTTCTTCTTCTCTTCCTTCCTCTTCTTTCTTCTTTATAGTATACAAAAGGTTCTTCTTCTTCTGCTTCTTCTTCTTCTTCTTCTTCTTCTTCTTCTTCTTCTTCTTCTTCTTCTTCTTCTCTCTTCTTCTTCTTCTTCTTCTCTTCTTCTTCTTTCTTCTTTATAGTATACAAAAGGTTCTTCTTCTTCTTCTTCTTCTTCTTCTTCTTCTTCTTCTTCTTCTTCTTCTTCTCTTCCTTCCTCTTCTTCCTTCCTCTTCTTTCTTCTTTATAGTATACAAAAAGTTCATATTCATTTAGTTGCAAATCTCTTTTGAATTTTATATAATGGAAAAACTGAATATAAACCAAAGTGGGATCTACTTGTTAAGGATGTGATAGAAGAGATTTTTACATAGAGTGAGGTAGGAAGAGAATTTCAATATGTACTGAAGTTCTCTCCAACTTTTCAATTCTCTGGGCACCTGGAAAGTGAGTTATAGGAGAAGGGATTCTATCAGAGGATCTTTACAGAGGCAACATCTATGACACTTTCTTGGCAGGGACTTATTTTGTTCAAGAGATTGAAGACATGGGAAGAGGGAAAGAAAGAACTACTCTTTTACAAGTACTGAGTCATATGTTTTTCGTCTTCCAACAAGCTGGTGGATTTGCCATATGTAGAGTCCAAGATCCACCCCTCTCTATTCTGGAGCTTTGTCTATGGACATTTATTTCAGGACATACTGATTGTCAGTTTCCATCTGGAATAGAACAGAATACAGGGAATGGAAGGAGTCATAAAACCTCTACAACTTCATGCAATACAGCAATGCCCTGAACCCACTGTAATGAGCCCTGGTCCTATCACCTTTTGGCATTATTTATGGGGACACAATTATGACTATAATGATTCTCCAGGGAGTACTGCGAAGTATATTAATACATTTTTGACACCCTTGCTTTATGTCTAAAGCTAGACATAGGCCATAATGTAAAGCAAAAGTTACAACTAGGATTTCCCCTCCCCTCCCCCGGGGCAAAAATAATCGTGAGAATAAGAGGCTTAGTGGTGAACACAGAAATCAATTTGGTCAGGGGTATAGTCAATCTAAGGGAAATATTATTTTTTTTCCTCTCATCCCACCCACATATATATCTTTACAAACTAGTCTATAGATGTCTTTCTCTCTGTTTCTGTCTCTGTCTCTTTCTCTGGCTCTTTCTGTCTTTCTCTGTGTGTCTATCTTTCTGTCACTGTATCTGTCTCTGTGTCTCTTGGTCTCTCGGTCTCTCTGTCTCTGTCTCTGTCTCTGTCTCTCTCTCTCCCCACTAAGGTGCCTTCCCCCCACAATACCCATATGGTATGGGCTTAATAAAGTTTAGTGGTCTTTAGTTTTTAGAATGTGAAATGAGGGAAGTGCTTCTCTTATCCCATCATGTCGATGTGTGAAGCAAAATCCTAGATGCCCTGCTATAGCTATGGTTGTGGGAAATCTATGTGTAAAAGATCCTGATAGATTAAAAAGTTGTACTGAAACTTTGTGACTCCCATGTGGAATTTTCTTGGCAAAAATACTAGAATAGTTTTGCCACTTCTTCTCCAACTCATTTTACAGATGAGAAAATTGAAGCAATAAGGTTAAGTGAATTGCTCAGGGTCACACAGCTAGTAATTCAAGGAATTAGGCATGCAACTAAAAAACCTACAAAAAGAAAAAACAATTTAACACTCCCCAATTAAATACCAAATTAGAAATTTTGAAACTCAAAGGTGAGATGAATAAAATAGAGACTAAGAAAATTATTGACCTAATAAACAAAACTAAGAGCTGGTTTTATGAAAAAACTAACAAAATAGATAAACCTTGGTTAATTTGATCAGAAAAAAGATGAGAAAAAACCCAAATCACCATCATCAAAAATAAAAGGACTTTGAATGTGAATTCAGGACTTTCTAACTCCACACACAGCATTCTATCCAGTGTGCCACCAAGCTGCCCTAATTAGATCAACTAGGGAGTCCTGGACAGGGAAAACAGGATAGTGAAGAATCTTGATGGCATACTATATGAGAATTGGGTACTATAGCATGGAGAAGAGAAAATCTGAAGAGAGCATGATAGTTGCTTTTAAATAACTTAAATGTTATTTATAAAAAGGATTACACTTATTCTGGGGCTACTTTGGCCACAGAAAAGGAAAAATGCAAACAAACAAAAACTATAATCTTGCAGCAGATGCTGCTCTTAGCAGTTGCTAAGAGTCAAATTTAAGTATTATTAAGGGTGAATTATAGAAAGAAGAAGAAGAAGAAGAGAAAAAGGAAGAAGATGAGGAAGAGGAGAAGGAGGAGGATGAGGAGGAGGAAGAGAAAGAACAATAACAGAAAGAACAAGAACAAGAATTAGCCATGGAAATGACCAGAGCTGAATCAAAAATAATTGACTTTTAAATACACAAGTCTCAAGAAAAGCATAAAAAACACATGAATATGAAATCATAAAGGATTCAACAAGATTACACTATTTATCTTTCTATATAAAAAGATGATAAATGTAACTTCTAAGAAGGATTCCCAGAAAGAGGGTAAGAAATTGACTCGATTATGTTAGGATTATGTTTTTAAAAATAGATAAATGAGAAAGGTGGATACCATAAGAGAAACAAGGAGGGAAAGGAAGAATAAAGGAAATTATATCACATAAAAGAAGAACAAAAGGAAAAGATTTTACAGAGGAAAGGAAAATGGAAGGTAGGCAAGTCTTGAAAACCCATACATTTAAATTGGTTCTAAAAGAGAAAATATATATATTTATGTTTGGGTGCATTTGGTTATAGAATTTTTTCATACCCTAAATTGGAACTATTTAAGTATATCCTCTTCTGTTACCTGGGCAATTTATATTTTTGTAAATATTCATCCATTTCAATTAGGTTTGCTGCCATAGAATTGGGCAAAATAATTCCTAAATATTGCTTTAATTTATTTTTCCTCTGTGGTGAGTTCACCCCTTTCATTTTTGATGGTGGTGATTTGTTTTTGTTTTTGTTTTTTTTTTTTTTTTCACTTTTTTTTTAATCAAATTAACCAAGGGTTATCTATTTTGTTAGTTTTTTCATAAAACCAGCTCTTAGTTTTGTTTATTAGTTCAATAATTTTCTTAGTCTCTTTTGAGTTTCTCCTTTGAATTTCAAAATTTCTAATTTGGTATTTAATTGGGGTGGTGTTATTTTTTTTTTCTTTTTCTAGCTGTTTTAGTTGCATGCCTAATTCCTTGATCCCCTCTTTCTATGTCTTATTTATGTAGTTAGTATTAACTTATTATAATTATTATTAAAGGAAATATTACATTTCCTCTAAAAACTGCTTTGGCTGCATCCCATAGGTTTTGGTATGTCATCTCATTATTGTCATTTTCTTGGATGAAATTATGGATTGTTTCTGTGATTTCCTGTTTGACCCACTCATTCTTTAGAATTAGAGTATTTAATTTCCAATTGCTTTTCAGTCTATCTTTCTCTGGCCCTTTATTGGATATAATTTTGATTGCATTGTGCTCTGAAAAGGAAGCATTCACTATTTCTGCTTTTCTACATTTGATTGTGAATTTGTATTCCCTAATACATGGTCAATTTTTGTGTAAGTGCCAAGTACTGATGAAAAAAAGGTGTATTCCTTTCTGTCCCTAATCAATTTTTTCCAGATGTCTATCATATCTAGGTTTTCTAGGATCCTATTAACCTCTCTAATTTCTTTCTTGTTTATTTTGTGGTTAGATTTCTGTGATTCTGACAAGGAAAGGTTGAGGTCCCCCACTAGAATAATTTTGCTGTCTACTTCTTGTAACTGGCTTAAAATCTTCTCTAGGAATTTGGTGCATACACATTTAACATCCTTACTTCTTTATTAGGGATTGTACTCCTTATCATGATGTACTTTCCCTCCTTATTTCTTTTAATGATCTGTTTTTACTTTTGCTTTAGCTGAGATCTGAATTGCTACCTCTGCTTTTTTTGTTTACTTCAGCTGAAGTATAATACATTCTGTTCCAGCCTTTCACCTTTACTCTGTATGTGTTTCTCTGTGTCAAAATGTGTTTCTTGTAATTAACATATTGTAGGATTCTGTTTTTTAATTTAATCTGGTATTTGCTTCTATTTCACAGGTAAGTTCATCCCATTCACATTAACAGTTATGATTACCAATTCTATATTCCCTCCATCTTATTTTCTCCCCACTATATGTTTTTGTTCTCTCTTTCCACCCAGTTCTTAGTACTGTGGGTTTTTTTTTAACTCATCCCATCCACTATCTTATCTCCTATCATCCCCGCTTCTTTGTCTTATCAGTGTTTTTGACCCACCCCACCCACTATCTTCTAAGCTCTATCAACCCTTCCCCTCTTCTCTTACCATTTTTTCCTAGTGTTTCTGCCCTCCCTTTGACCCTATCCCTGTTTTTTTTTTCTTTTTCTCTTTCTCTTCCTACCTCCTTATAGGATTAAATAAATTTCTATATCCAACTGAATGATTAAGTTATTTCTTCTTAGAGACAAAACTGATGAGCTCTAGCTTCAGACAATGCATGTTCTCCTTCCTTTTCCCCCTTGATTGCAATAGTTCTTGTGAGCTACTACAGTTCTGTTCTGTTTTTTTAAAATATAACTTTCTTTTTGTAATTAAAGCTTTTTATTTTCAAAATATATGCTTGAATAATTTTCAACATTCATCATTGCAAAATCTTGTATTCCAATTTTTTCTCTCCCTTCCCCCCACCTCCTTCCATAATCAGCAAGTAATGTAATATGTTAAACATATTTAATTCTTCTTGTAATGGGCTGAGGCTTGAGTTGAGGCACTGAGGTCCCAAACACGTGAGGCTAAATAGTAATTGGACCATACTCTATTAATATATATGCTTGGAGAAAGAATGGCCCCTGCCCACTCTTTGTGCAAGTACTGATGTGTTGTATAGGAAATGACGATTTTGGTGGGTGGAGGCAGGGGGGGCAGAGAAGGAAGCGGAAAGAGAGACTGCCGGCTGGTATCTTGTCACAGCTGCTCACATTGCTAATCCCCCTTCACCTCCGATTCCCCTTCACTTTCGATCCTTCTTCACCTTCACTAAGAATAAAGATCAATGACTTTCCCCTAACCTGAATTCCTGACTCCAGCTGATTTTAATTAAGTGGTCATCACATCTTCTATAAATATTTCCACAATTATCATGCTGCTCAAGAAAAATCAGATCAAATAGGGAAAAAAATGAGAAATACAACAAAATGCAAATAAACAATAACACAACAAAAACAGTGAAAATACTATGCTGTTATTCACACTCAGTTCCCACAGTCCTCTCTCTGGATGTAGATGGCTCTCTTCATCACAAGATCATTGGAACTTGCCTGAACCAGCTCATTGTTGAAAAGAACCACCTCCATCAGAATTGATCATGGTATAGTTTTGCTGTTGCCATATACAATGATCTCCTGGTTCAGCTCATTTCACTCAGCATCAGTTTGTGTAAGTCTCTCCAGGCTTCTCTAAAATCAACCTGCTGATTGTTTCTTATAGAACAATAATATTCCATAACATTTATATACCATAACTTATTTAGCCATTCTTCAACTGATTGATACCCACTCAGTTTCCAGTTCCTTCCCACTACACAAAGGACTGCCACAAACATTTTTGTACATATGGGTCCCTTTCCTGCCTTTATGAATTCTTTGGGATATAAGCCCAGTAGAAACACTGCTGGATCAAAGGATATGCACAGTTTGATAACCCTCTGGGCATAGTTCCATATTGTTCTCCAGAATAGCTGAGGTTCACAACTCCAGTAACAATGTATTATTGTCCCAGTTTTCCCATATCCCTCCAACATTCATCATTATTTTTTCTTGTCATCTTAACTAATGTGAGAGGTGTGTAGTGGTACCTCAGAGTTGTCTTAATTCTCTGATCAACTGTGATTTAGAGCACCTTTTCATATGACTAGAAATAGTTTTAATTTCATATGAAAATTGTCTGTTCATATCCTTTGACTATTTATCAATAGGAGACTGAATTTTTATAAATTTGAGTCAATTCTTTATTCATTTTAGAAATGAGTGAGACCTTTAATCAGAACACTTGAATGTAAAAATTTCCTTCCAAAAAACAATTCTATTTTTCAATAGAAAATTGAAAGTTTCTTTCTTCATGGGAATTCCATCTCCTCCCTTGAAAAATGATGCTGAGTCTCACTGAATAGTTAATTCTTGGTTGTACCTCCAGGTCCTTTGCTTTCTGGAATATGGTATTCCAGGCTCTCCAATCCTTTATTGTAGAAGCTGCCAGATTCTGGGTAATCCTAACTGTTGCTCCTTGATATTTGAATTGATTTATCTGGCAGTTTGCAGCATTTTTTTCCTTGAGATTATAGTTTTGTAGTTTCCCAACAATGTTCCTTGGAGATTTCTTAGTGGGATCTCTTTCCAGAGATGATAGATGGATTCTTTCAATGACTACTTCCCCCTCTATTTCTAGAATATTGGAGCAGTTTTCCTTAATGATCTCTTGTAGAATTCTATCCAGGATCTTTTTTTGATCATGTCCTTCAGGTTAGGACAATAATTTTTAAATTGGCTTTTCTGAATCTATTTTCCAGGTTGTCTATTTTTTTTTCAATGCGATATCTCACATTTTCTTTTATTTTTTCATTCTTTTTAGTTTGTTTGACTGATTCTTGCTGACTCACAAAGTCATTAGCTTCCATTTGCTCTGTTCCAATTTTTAATGTGTGATTTTCTTCAGTTATCTTTTGGATCTCATTTCCCATGGATTTATTCTACTGTTAAAGTAGTTGTTTTCTTCAGATATTTTTTCTTCCTTTTCCAAACTATTGACTCTCTCAGGCATACCTCTCATTGCATTTCTCATTTTTATTTCTGTCTCTCTTATTTGCCTTTTGAAGTCTTTTGTGAGCATTTCTAAGAAACATCTTTGGTCTTGAGATCAATTTATCTCTTTGTTTGAGATGTCTTCTGTGGATATTCTATCCTCTAAGTTTGTGTTTTGTTCTGCCCTGTCTCCATAGTAGCTTTTTATGGCCAAGGTTCTTTTCTGTTTCATGTTCATTTTCTTTCCTTTTCTTTTGGTATTTCCTTTTTTTTTTTTTTTTTTTTTTACTTTTAAGGTGGAGCTCTGTTTCTGGGGTAAAGGTTGCATTGTCCCAAGCTTCCTATATAGCTCTGAGACTTGGTTTTGAGCACAGGGGTCCCTTATGTTTATAGGAGCTTTGTCTGTTCTGTTCAGTAAGCAGCCCTGGTTTTCCAGAGTTTGCCTTCTGAACTGTGATTGGAAGCTGCCCCCCTGCTGTGTCTCTACTGAGCCAGGACTGAGGGTCTTAGTTGCTGATATGCTATGATTAAGACCCTTTCACAGGCTTTTCCAGATTTTATCTGAGTAGTGCTGAATACCCTTTTCACCCCAGTGAGATTGATCTTTTTTGAAGTTTTTTGATTTTATCTTGAGCTGGAAAATGACTTCATTCCGTCAGATTCTGTCCAGAGGTTTGTTTTCATGTGGTTTTTGAAGGAAACTGAGAAAGCTTGATCAGCTTCCTGACTTTACTCCACCATCTTGGCTCCATCCTGGAACTGGGGAATGGCTGATTTATGATTTCTTGGGGATATAGACCCAGTCGTGGCACTGCTGGGTCAAAGGATATGCATAGTTTTATTGCCCTTTCGGCATAATTCCAAATTGTTCTCCAGAATTGTTGGACCATTTCACAACTCCACCAACAATGCATTTGTGTTCCAGTTTTCCCACTCCCTTCCAACATTTATCATTAGCTTTTCCTATTATCTTAGCTAATCTGAAATGTGTGAAGTGGTAACTCAAAGTTATTTTAATTTGCAATTCTCTAATCAATAGTGATTTAGAGCATTTTTTCATATGACTATAGATAACTTTAATTTTATCATCTGAAAATTGTCTGTTCATATCCTTTGACCCTTTATCAATTGGTGATATCTATACCTATTTATATTTAATGGTAGCCATCTCTATGGCAGGTAGGTGAAGGAGAAAAAAAAAATGAAATTTACATGGTAACTTTGATGTGCATTTGAAAGGAATAGCAAGTTGTACAATCATCTTTTTATTGTACTATGTTATAAAAATTTTTAATCTATTCCAATAATAAAAAAATGAACAAACACAAGGACATAATCTCCTTGAGAGCAAGTTCTACCTTTTTTTTTTTGCTTATATTTTTAATCATAATATAAATACACTTTCTGATCATAATAAATGGTTAGGAAATGCTTTATCTATCCATCTACTAAATTTCACATAACCTCATAAAAAGATTCAAGCTCTTTAGAGGCTTACACCCTTTCTCCTCTGACTCTTCATAAGCTTAATGAAATCATAACTCCAATGTATTTTAATTCAGTTCAATCAGCATTTATTTAAACATCTTCTGTGGGCAAAGCAACGTGCTACAGGATAAATTAGATACAAACTTTAGATAAAATTCAATCTCTCCCTTCAAGAAGTTTTAATCTAATGAATGGCTAAGATCTATATTTGTATTTTAAAATAATAATGTGAAAACATGACAATTTTTTAAAGTTGTAAAATTAAGTGCTGTATGACCTTGAGAGTTATGTGACATTGTGGCTTTACAGCTGACCTCAGAGAGAGAAAAACTTGAGTTCCAATCCTGCCTTTTACACATTTTGACTTTGTGAGTCCAAGTCATTTCTGGGGAACTCATTATCAAAGAAAAAATGTTATTGGTCTGTATTGAGAGAGGAATTTTGCTTATCTGAGAATACTATAAACTAATGAAATCACAGATATAGCCCCTATCCCTTTATTGGATCTTCATGGGGAAGATCATTGCCAGTTGGAGAGGCAGGAAGGTTTTCTGAAGGAGGTGATATGTGAGATGGACTTTAAAAGATGGGTAGGAATTGAGCCTGGTAAGAGTGGGATAAAGGGCATTCCAGGCAAAGGAAATGTCATAAACAAAGGCATGGCAGAAGAAAGGCACAGAAAATGGTCAAGGGCAATTCAGTTTGGCTGAAGAAAACAGTGTTTCAGTGGGAGTAATATGAGGCAGTGCTGGAAGCATCTAAAAGAGTTATGCTTCCAGAAATACAGGATCTGAGCTATGGGTCATATTTTCCATTTTTATTATGATTTTGACATATTGACAAATTACAGTTTTTACTCATGGTGCAATTTCTGGTTTTGAATAAACTTCTTTCAGACTTCAAGTCCATGAGCTTGTGCCAATTTGTACGTATGAAGCAATAAGAAGAGGTTTGCCCCACTTCTCTCTCTCTCTCTCTCTCTCTCTCTCTCACACACACACACACACACACACACACACACACACACACAGAGTCAAAAGGGCAGATACTTAATTGCAGATCAATAAGCCAATTCCAGAATTTCAAGAATATTTTCTTTCTTTATGAAATAAGAAGATAGAAATTTTATTTTCTCTGTGAAAATTGCAAATAAAAGACCAGCAGTGTTCTATCCTTTACTTCATGCTTCTGGAAAAGGTACCACAGAAAATCAATTGAATGAGCCCCCAGTATCCATATTGTATATTCCCTGCCTGGAAAACTTATGCCTTCTATAATGCTAATGATGATGATTATAATAGCACTTACATAACAATCACCATGTGCCAGATACTGTGCTCCTCATAATAACTCTAGGAGAAAGGTGATAAATGGGGATAGGGGAGGAAGGAAAGGAGAAAGGAAAATTTGGAACTCAAAATCTTACAAAAATGAATGTTAAAAACTATCTTTACATGGAAAAAATAAAATATTTAGTGCAAAAAGAAAATAAATACATTTTTAAATGCAAGGGAAAAAAACATTTTCCGAGTAGGCAAGTCACAAAAAAGTCTGATGTCATGGTCTGTATTTCCAGACAAGAAGAGGATTTTTGAACACAAATTAGGCATAAGGAACTTAAGTTGACTGATGATAAAGTTTGGTCAGGCGACAGTCTAAGATTGAGTAGTTTTCTTTTAGGTGTTCTTCTAATTATCTTATTCTCTTAAATTATTTCTAAATTTGGGTACTTTTCTTATGAACAAACTATGGAAAATACATTCTTGGGATTTGTAATTTGTGATAATCAATAGTAGATTAGAAAAAGGATGCAGATGCTTGAGTAGAACATCTCATTCCAGTGTCAGCAACTGAAGAAAGGAGAAGGGGATGAGGGGATCAGATGCTGCAGATATCTGAATTCACAGAGGTTAATAGATCCTTGAGTTAGAGCTTAGGAATCAAGAGAATTTGTAAGAAAGGGAAAGGGAAGAGCATTTTAACCAAGGTTAAATTCACTTCCAATTGAAACTAGAATTTCCAAGAAGATGCCTAAAATGAGTCAGTCCTGAGGCACAGGGACACATTTTCTATCCTGTCTCACTGTCTTCTCATGAAGCAGAAGTGAGTCCAAAGATAAATGTAAGCTGGTTGCACACTCTAACAGTTTCTAAAAAAATGGAAAGGCTTTAAATATAAACCTGAGAAGAAAACTAAATAATAGCTACAGTAATGTAAATAAAGTGAAAACTAAACTGAAATTGAATGTGACAAAATTATAATTAACCATCTATGTCAGTCGGAAGGGATAAGAGAATGTACTTTCCTCCTTTAATTGAAGAGCTGAAAGACCTATGGAAATGGTATATTGCTGGAATATGCTATATGATACTTTAGCTATGTTGGTTAATTTGGCTTAATTATTATTGTTGTTGTTGTCATCATTATCATTTGTTGTTGTGAAAGAAATTTCACTGGGCAATAGTAACAAAGAGAAGGTAGGGCCAAGTAGAGAAATGACTAACATATGAAAACAAAATCTATTGACAATCCTAAAATTAAAAAAAAAACATATATAGGATTGGATCCAGGCTGTCTTCCCATGACTAGCCTAGTGGGATTTTTCAAAGTTCACAGTTAGAGAGATAATTAGAGGATAATTCTTTTTCATCTCTAGAAACTCATACACACAATCTACTAAGTCAAAGGATCAGAGATTTATAGTTCAAAGGAAGTTGAGACTATCTACTTTGATCCCGTTATTCTTTAGATGATGAGAGAGATTCATGGAGAGTAAAGTGACAAGGTCACTCAAGTAGCAATCATCAAAGGTAAGATTTGAACTCATGTCCTCTGACTCTAAAGATATGTTTTTAATATTTTCTTGCACTGTCTTCTGTAGCAGGACTGTTATCTTCAATGGTGGAGATAATGCCTTTTATGAGAAAATAAAGAATTGTTAAAATAGTAAGGAAAAATCAGATCAATCTTGTCTTTCTATCTAGTCAAGATTTCTTGGGATGTCAAATCTGCTATCCAATGTATGAGCTATCCCTCTCTGGTATCATTTTAAAGCCTCTAATTTCATCCTAGCCTGTATAAAATTTTAAACTATCAATGGATCCTAGGCTCTATCTATGATTAGACATAAGTATCTATCTTATATTTCCCATTAGACTAAATTCTGGACTCCTCTATCATCCCAAAGGAACTCTTCATTCTGCCAAATCATTTTTGCCCTGCAAGTCATAGCTCAAAATTACCCTCCGCTCCTTTGACTCTTCCTTCTGATCAGATAGATCCTCAAAGAACCTCCATTTAAGGGGAAAAAATGCAGGCCCACCATCCCATTCCCACTTTCAACTTTTTTTAATATGTAAATTATCTTCCCCTATTATAACATAAAATTTTCAAAGGCAAGGCCTGTCTGTTTTTGCTTATATTTTTATTCCCTGTACTTATCACAATGTGTAGCATAGAGTGAGCACTTAATAAATGTTTGTTGACTTACTGATACTGATGTCACTCAAGGAGAAGACAGAGTGTATGAGGTAATGATGTGAAGTTATATGTCATATCTATTATGCATATAAAAATGCATGGTTCTACTCACTGGGTAACTGAATTTCCCTGTCCCTGACTTTGCTGACAAAATGAAGCTTATCTATCCACTTAAAAAAATAAACTGGAGAAGGAAGAGGTTCATAAAATGCAAAAGTGGGGTAGTTCACATAGATCCCAAAGCCACAAAGTCCAAATGTCTTTGAAATTACTCCCACACATTCTCACATTCCTATATGTTAGATAAGGGTAATGAGCCTAAGAATTACTGCCCTCCAGCTTCCAAGGTACTGAAACATTTAAGCAATATTTGCCATGTAATGTGATTCCATACAGCTGGATCAATATTCAATATTTCCAAGGCTTTGCTGAAGGCAAATTTCTGCCTCTCAGTCCTGGATGTCATAGTGTACCCCAGCTGCTGGTCTCCTACAGGATATTTAACTGCAAGACGAAAATAAAATTTCCTGGTTTGTGGTTTTCTCTTGTCCTTAGAATGTGGAATACAGCATGCACATTGGCATTTGAGGAACATGGGGAAACCACTGAGACTTGAATTGATTAGTTCCTGTTTGTCCTACCATTCCTCAAATACAAGTACTAGTCTCTTGAACAAGAGCCAAATGTATGAGTTGCAAACTCAAGAGTTAAGCATCATAGATGTAGAGCAACAAGTGACCTGAGAAATCCTTGAATCTAAAACCATTCTTTGAGATATAATAAAATAGATTCCAGAAAGTATCAGTGGTTTCCCTCAGGTTATACGATTCACAAGTGGCAGAGTGAGGATCCCAATCTAGATCCTCTCAATCTAACACCCTTTTCTCTGTGCTATAGTACAGGCAAAAAGCAAAGAAAGGATCAATTTGTTTTTTATTCATTTTACTTATATCCAATTCTCCATTACCCCATTTTGGATTTTTTTGACAAGGAATAGGGAGAGGTTACCATTTCCTTCTCCAACTTATACTGCAGAGGAGGAAAATGAGGCAAAAAAAGGTTAAATGACTTGTTTAAGGTTATATAGCTAGGAAGTGTCTGAGGACAGATTTGAACTCAGGTCTAGTTGACTTCAGACCTGGAGCTTTATCTATTGGACCTCCTAGTTTCCCCAATGATCAATTACTCACTTAGCTAAATTGTATAATTAATGGAATCTTTATATGAATTTATTTATCATGTCTTAGAAGTAGCATGGCGTATGGAAAGAGAGCTGGTCTCATCTTGGATGAGCAAAAAATCCCAGCAAAAAATGCTTGGATTCCAAGTTCTATCTAACATAAACTGATTATGTAACATCAAGCAAAGAAATTACTTAATCTCACAGTGCCCAGTGTGCCTAAATCTCTATATTGTCAAACATTTATTAATCAACATTGGTGGATGGAGCTATTTCACTGGAAATTTCCATCACCAATGAAATAAACAACAGTGATATTTTAGAGATTTATCTATGTAACAAACTTAAAATAATTTCTCCTCAATAGAGGACTAAAGCATGAATGAAAAAAAACTCAGTGATATGGTATAGTAAAAATTGAAGCATAATAATTTCTTTTAAGTTTGGGGCAAATTTAATTCTCTGTCTTCAGCAAACTTCCCCCTTGTTGATTAATGTATTGGTTTAACTTTCTAATCTTTCCTCCATCTATGCTTCATTTTTCTCCCTCCATTCTGATCCTTCTCTTTATGACTATTATAATAACTTATGCCACTAGCTATTTCCAGATGCTATCACTAAGAAACAGTAACAGAAGCTGGAACATGATAGATTTTGAAAAGATTTGAGTAGCACAGTAATCCATTTTGAATTGATTCAAAGTAATAAGCTCCTCAATCAAAAACTTTTATTTGAAACAGAAGTTGAAATATATCATTTGGTGACAAGGGCAATTTACTCGGGCACTTCATATTTAGCAGTCTTATTAAACTATAAGTTTTATATTATTTTAAACACTAAAATATTACATTGCTACCAATGAAGACCTAGAATTACAGAATGTCTGATTCTGAAAGTACTTCAAGTATAAATTAGTTTAACTGTTGCAAAAGACATATACATCCATACTTTTTTCCCCAACAAATGATCATCTAGCATCTACTTGGAGGTCCTCATGGAGGGGGTACCTCACTGCCTTATTCACAATTCATTCCATTTCAGGATAATTCTAATTGTTAAGAAATTTTCTTCTGATATCAAAACTAAATTCACTTATTTGAGATTTCCAGATTTCATTTGTAGTTCTGTTCTCTAGTATCAAGTGGAATAAGTCAAACCTTTCTTTTCACATGATAGCCCTTCAGATACTCCAAAATGGCTATAATTTTTCTCCCTAAAAACTAATTAATTAATAGCATTTATTAAGTCACTATTATGTTCCAGGAAGCTAGATGACGCAATATACAGACCTTTGGACATGGAGTCAGCAAGCCCTAGATTCAAATCTAGCCCCAGAAACTTACTAGCTGTATGACCCTGGGCAAGTCATTTAATTTCTTAATCTTAATCTACTGGAGAAGGAAATGGCAAATCTCTGTAGTGTTTTTGCCAAGAAAACTCCATGAACAATATGGTCCATAAAATCACAAAGTGTTGGACACAACTGAATGACTGAACAGCAAATTATATTCCAGGAACTAGATTAGATGCTGGAGATACAAATACAGAAGTGATAATAGTTCACAGTCTCAAAGAGTTAGCATTCAATTAGATCTCTCTTTTACAGGCTAAATATCCCCTGAACTATAAATGCCCCTATGTTTTACTCACTAATTATAGTTGTGGTCCCTGAAGGCAATCAGATCAACACTAATTTTATGGAGAAGACAGAGCTAAGATGGTACAGAAAAGGCAGAATCTTGCCTGAGGTGTCCCTCAACCCCCATTGAAGAGCTTTAAATAATGACTTAAAACAATTCTAAAGTGCAGAAATTGTGAAGTAATTTGTAAGGTAAAGAAAAACTAGAAGGTTGGCAGGAAAGGTCTGTCCCACTGGGGTGAAAATGGAGCACTGTCCAGCACAGGCTGTACAAACATAGACCAGTCTACAGCAAACTAGGAGTAGATTTTGGAAGGTTTTGAATTTTCAGCAGTAGTGGCTGCTTGAACAGCCCACTGACAGTAAAGGTGTGAAATAACTGATCAGAAAGAGATTATATGTACTAAAGGCAAGACTCTGTGTTTTGTTCAAATTCAGATGTGGGTCACATTGCTAGGTGGAAGTCCCAGGACAATAACTAGCACACTAGAGCTTTGGGTACAGTGGAGCAAGGATCCTCCTCCTAGTTCTAGGCCATAAAAGGTCACTCATAGACCAGAAAATAGGCCAGGAGAATAGTAAACACCTCTCCTTAGAGCATACCACCTGAGAAGAACTAAAAACTCACAGATCTCTAGAAATATCTCTGAAATAGCTACACAAAACTCTTGAAGCTTAGGACCCCTATGCTGGAAGCAGAACCTTCATTTATTATAGTTAAAAATCAAGATATAAACTGGAAAAACGAGCAAATAACAGGAAAAAGCTGACCCTAGAAAGTTACAATTGTGACAAGGAAGATTGAAACACACTTAGAAGATAATAAAGTCAAAGAATCTATATCCAAAGGCCCCTAGAACAATATGAATTGATCTCACGACCTGGAAGAACTGAAAACAGATTTTGAAAGTTAAATTATAGAAATAGAAGAAAAATTGGGAAGAGAAATGAGAGTTATACAACAAAAATCTTGAGAAAAAATCTTATCAAAAGCTTGATAAAGGAGACTCCCCTCAGAAAACTGAAGGAAATAATACTTTAAAGAACAGGCCAAATAGTAAAAGAAGCACACACACACAAAAAAAGAAGAGAAAAATGCATTAAAAAGCACAATTTGCCAAATGGAAAAAGAGGCACAGAAATTTATTGGAAGAAAAAAAAAAGTTTTAAAAAGTAGAATTGGCCAAATGAAAAAGGAGGTACCAAATCTCAACAAATAATATGATTTCTTACAAATTAGAATTGAGCAAATGGAAGATGTCTTTAAGAGAAATCAAAGACAAAATGAAATATCTCTTTGGAAAAGCAACTAACCTGGACAATAGATCTGGAAGAAATAATTTAAAAATTATTAGGCTACTTGAGAGCCATGATAAAAAATGATCCTTCATTTCAGTTTTCAAGAAATTATCAATATTCTAAATATTCTAAAACCAGGGATAAAGTAGAAACAGGAAGAATCCACTGATCGATCACCTCCTGAAAGAGATCCCAAAATGAAAATCCCAGAAATATTATACTAAAATTCCAAAGTTTCCAATAAATATTGTAAGCAGCTAGAAAGAAACAATTCAAGTATTGGAAAGCCACACAAAATTTTACATCTTCTACATTAAAGAATCAGAGGACTTGGAATATGCTATTCCTGAGAGCAAAAGAACTAGATTACAACCAGAAATCACTTACCCAATAAAACTCAGTATAATCCTTAGGGCTAGGGGGCTGGGGGGGGGGGGCTGGCCATTTAATTAAATAAGTAAAGGACTTTCAAACATTATTGATTGAAAATCCAGAGGTGAATAGAAAATTTGACTTTCAAATATGACTCAAGAGAAATCATAAGAAACTTAATGTTATACTGTTGACATGCTTCATGAGAAGATGATACTTGTAACACATAAGAAATTTCTCATTATTAAGTCAGTTAGGAGTATACATAGACAATGGGCACAAATGTGAATTGAATATGAAGGGATAATATCTAAAATATAAAATAATGAGTGAGAAAAGATTGTACTGGGAGAATGGGAAAGGAAAAGATAGAATGGGGCAAATTGTCTCACATAAAAAAACTTGGGGGAGGGGAAATAAAAGGGGGAGGAGAAATTGAGGGAGAAAAGAGGGAGTGAATGAACCTCAATCTTATCAGAATTGGTTCAGAAAGGGAATGACATATATGTTTAATTGGATATATATATCTACCTTATCCTAGAGGAAAATATGAGGGGAAGAAGATAAAAGAAGGGAAAAGGGTGATAGAAAAAAAGGCAGATTAGGAAGGGGATAGTAAGAAACAAAACACTTCTGAGCAGGGACAGGGTGAAAGGAGGGAGAGAATAGAATAAAACAGAGGGAGAAATATGGTGGAGGGAAATATAGTTATCAATCATAATTGTGAAAAAAATTTGAAGCAATTTTTCTGATAAAGGCTTCATCTCTCAAACGTGTGAAGAAAGACCTGAGTCAAATTTGTTAAATTAAGATCCATCTCCCAACTGAAAAAAAGATCGAAAGATATGAACAATTTTCAGATGAAGTATCAAAGCTATCTACAGACATGTTGGGGGGAAATCACTATAGACTGAATAAATACAAATTTAAAAAATTTTGAGATATTGCCTCAGAACTATTAGATTGGCTGATAGGACAGAAAAGGAAAATGACAAATGTTGGAGAAGATGTGGGGGAAAAAAAAGACATTAATTCACTGTTAATGTGAATTTGTGACCTGATTTAACCACTCTGTAGAGCAATTTGGAACTATGTCCAATGGACACTAAAACCACAAATTACCTTTTGACTTGGCAGTACTACCACTCTACCACTAGGTATGTATCAACTTAAATATTTTTTTAAAAGGCAAAAGGATCTAAATGTACAAAAGTATTTGTAACAGTTTTTTTTTTTTTTTTTTGGTGGGGGAGGTAAAGAATTGGAAATTGGCAGGATGCTTATCAATTGGGGAATGACTAAACAAAGTGTGCTTTATGGTTGTAATAGAATACTATTGTACTGTAGTAAATGATGAACAGACACTCTCAGGGGGAAAAAAAACACCATGAAAATCTTACAGAAGCTGATACAAAGTGGCACATATGATGTACAAAGTGACAGCAATGTTGTTAAGATGATTGGTTGTGAATGACTTAATTATTCTCAGCAATCCAAGACAACTCTGAAAGACTTATGAAAATTGCTATCCATTCCCAGAGAAAGAAATGATAGTGTCTGGATATAGATTGAAATATACTTTTCAAATTTGCATTTTTCTTAAATTTCTTTTCTTTGCCTATTTTCTTTTAAAATGATTATTTAAAATTTTAAAATTATTATTATTGAAAATGTTTTTCACGACTATACATAATTTCTATTGAATTGCTTGCTTTCTCAGTGAAGAAGGTGGGGAGAGAGTAAGAGAGAAAATTTGGAACTCAAAGTTTTAAAAACTTAAAATATTTTTAACATATAATTGGGGGGAAATAAAACAACAAACAGCAACAAAAAGAAAAACCCTAGTTTCTTTTCCATATCATTGTCCTTAAAGTACTTAGCAAGAGCTATCTTTTCCCCCTAAATCTTTTCTTCACCAATCTAAGGTCCCTAATTTCTCCAAGTGATCCTTGTGTAATATGGTTGCCTTGTCTCTCCCCAAACTCTCATCTATTGGTCTGCTTTGGTCATGTATTAAATACATATCATGTATTTAATAATTTTAAGACAGTTGAGTGATTAGTGTAGGGGAAGGAAAGACACTTAAGGTGAAATCTGAATGGTGGGCCACTTATTGGAAGGTAGCAGGTTATAAATTGAGAATAATATCTTTTTGTTATGTCTGGGACTGACATACATACTGTTAGTTCTGGTTAATGCTTGGGTAAACCTTGGGTAAACACTTTTAATTCTTTGAAAAGTTAACAAAAAGTCATTTACTAACCAAAACAAAGAAAAGATATGCAATAAGAAGGTAGTGGCACTTAATTTTTATAGACAAGAGCTCTTTCATCTCCATGTGGAAATCCATCTAATCAGAAAGACAAGATATAGTGACTTGTGTTCTTTAGACATCCACTAAGTTAAGAGTCAGGACTCTATGTGAGTAGGACTTCTGATATTCTTAGGGAATAGCAAATTATGTCAACGAAGCCAGGAAACTCTATTAACTAAGGTAGATTCCAATTGGGTCCTGAGGACAGCTTTTTCTCTTTTTTAAGGAAAATGAATCGACTGGAAATGGAGTAGGAAAAGGGGAAGAGGCATGGGTCTAGCCTTTAAATGAGAGCGGGGTTCCAGAAACCCTGGTAAGTAATTATCTAATCACACCATCAAAGCCATAGATAACAATTCTAAATTTTTCATATCACAGATTATTTAAAATTGCAAAAGTGCAATTTAGTATGTCTTTTTTTAAAGTTGTCAAAATCTTTTCCCCAGTGTTTTCACTTCTTTAAAATCCAAAGGACATTTTGGCAAGTGTTTTCTTCTTTCTTTCCTTTTTCAACAGATATGTGTTAAGAGAGATTGCATCCAGATTTTTTTAATTCATCCACACTGCAGGCATAAAAATGTTATTTTTACAGTGCTACTTGAGGTCCAAGTCACTTGTCCAAGTACACATATTAGGCCTGGGGCAGCTCCAGAATTCTAAACACTCTGACCATTAATCTCCCCAGAACCTCATGGCATGAGCTCCAGAAATGTATCCTTCCAGGCAGGGACTAGCCTTTACTTGGGGGAATTGTTTCAATATCACCCAATATTATTAAACTTGGCTTAGAGTCCTGTTTTTTCCCTTTCTTGGTTTTAAATATGAACTAAAATACCAGTTTTTGCACATGAAGCTAAAAGACAAAGGCAGGTCTCTCAAGATATGTTGGTTTAAAATACAAGAGAATTGGTTTTTTTTTCCCCTGGGACTGAACATGTCAACATTTGTTCCTTTGTTATATTATCATCATTCAAGTATAGCAGTTGCTTAAAGCTCCGAGAAAGTCATTTTGACATATGTTTGGAACATCAAATCTATCCAGGTGAATGAAATGTATATACATTAGTATTAAATGTTTTGTTCAAACTTCAAGCATCCACAATCCACATCCAGAAGGTCATATGCATATTGATTTAAATATATACATTATATATAATAAACTGAATTCAAATGGCATATAATTCCAATGATATATCTAATAGAAATATCTATATATAATGATAATTCCTTATAGGGAAACAAGTTCTTAATCCATTTCTCCTTAAATGCTAGTAGAAACTATGTTGAGAATAAGTTATTTTAAAAGTAACTGAAAGAATGGATCACAGAAATGTCAGCTACAAAAATCCGAAGGTTGGCACCAATTGGATCATAATATTCCTGTTCTTGGATTCAAGGATTCAAATGAATATATAAAAGATAGCATGAAGAGGTTCATAAATTGACAAAAATGTATAAAAAGGATCTGGGAATATTAGGAGATGGCTAGTTCAACATGACTCAATAGTTCAATGTTTAATAATGGGGTTTCTTGACCCATTTTTTCAGTTTCTCATAAGACAACTTCTTCCCAAGAAAACTTTCATAGTGGTATTTAAGGAAAAATTTGCTTAGGGTCCTTTCCTATAAGGTATTATCATTATATGTAGATATTTCAGATAGCTGTATTTTTGGAATTCGGGGTCATTTGAACCGTTTCATGATGTATGATATATGTGTCTTGAACTGTTTCATAATGTATGATGTATGTGTCAAGCTGGCCTTGTGTTGCACAACAAAGTTCAGAGAGTCTTGTAAAACAGAGATGATAGGTCCTTCATTAATTCTGCTTCTGTATACATCAAATCATACCTGGCATTTCACATTTAATTCTGGATGGCAAATTTTAGAAATCTGAAGGCCCTCTGGAAGAATATGAAGTGGTAGTAAGAGGATGAATGACCATGCTATGTTAAGATTCATTAAAGGAACTAGACTTGATAAAACTGGAAAAAGCAAAAGATTATATTATGAGAGAAGCATGGTAGAGGATGAGAAGAGAAAATGGGATAGAAAGAGTATGAGAGTTCATTTCAAGTGTTTGAACAACTTACATGGAGAAGAGTGATTAGATTTTGTATATATCCCTTCAGAGGACAGAATGAGAAATAATGTATGGAAGTTGCAGAGAAGCAGATTTGGACTTGATATTAAAAAAAATACTTCCTAGTAATGAGTTAGCCAAACATAGAATAGACTGCTTCAGAGTATAATAGGCTGATATTTAATGGAAGACTTCAAATAAAGTTGGATGACAATTCACTGGGGACACTGTAGAATAAACTCCATGTTTAGATATAGTTTGATCTCAAAGAGTTTTGATGAGAGATTCTGTGACAGGGAAAAATTCATGAACCCTTTCAGAGAAGTTGATATCTTGGCTACTGGGTGGAACTAACATTCTTGTTAACTGTTTGAATTGTGATAACTAGAACATACTCTTTCTCTTTTCTCTCTCAACCCTGAAAACATATTTATTTCAAACAGAAACTTGTGGTGCCGGAAAAAGCTTTAGAGATCATTTATCATAAAAGCTCACTTTTTAAGTAAATGAACAAATTGAGGCTAGTAAATGGCAAAGTAGACATTAAAATTCCAAAATCCTAAATAATAATCCTGTTTTATTGTTGTTATTTTGCCAAAAGGTACATTTACTTAGGAGAAGAGATTGCAGACAAAATGAAGAGGTAAAATAGATACAAGGTGAGATAAACATGAAATGAATTTGCAAGAGCAGTGTTAGCAGTGAAAAGGATTTGGAAGAACCCATTAAAGGAATATGCCATGAGGTGTGAGTATGCCATCAGACTAAATTCATAAAGGAGTTTAGCAGATTAACCAGATTTAGCTGTATCAAGGAGGAAGATGCTATGAGAAGGGAGAGAGTACCTCATTTCAGGCTTGGTCCTGAAAAGGACTTAGTGTCCTGTGCTATTTCAATCACATTACAGTGACTAATTTAACCATCATATCTAGTTTGCTTATAGAAAACTGAGACTTCAAAGTGCAGATCCTCTGAAGGACAACTATATTTCCAGCATATAAACTTAATAATAATAATAATTATATATATATATATATGTATTATATTATATATAATTATATACATATATAGAATTCATATCCATATATAATAATATGCAATATCCTTCATAACAATTTATGTTTTATAGCCTCAAGATCTGATATATATATATATATATATATTTGTTTTTTTTGCTGAGGCCATTGGGGTTAAGTGACTTGCCCAAGGTCACACATCTAGGAAGTGTTAAATGTCTGAGATCACATTTGAACACAGGTCTTCCTAACTTCAGGGCTGGCGCTCTATCTACTGTGCCACCTAGTTGCCCTGATTGATATTTTCAAATGTCTGTAAGACTTTCTTTTCTGAAAGTGAAGGTAATACATTTTTTTCTTTGAGTTAGTTTATAGAGAAAAAATATGACAGAATAGAGGGCCAGCTTAATTTTATTCTTGTATTTATTTATTTTGCTTTTAAACAATATTTTGCTTCCCCAGTTACATGTCAAGAAAAAAATTAGCATTCATTTTTACAAGATTTTGTAATACAATTTGTTTTTCTCTCTTTTCCAACCTTCATTCCCCTCCCCTCTTTTGAAGATGATAGGCATTTTGATATAATTTATACATTAGCTATCATATAAAACCAATTACATATAAATCATAGTTGTGAAAGAAGAAACAGGTCAAAAGAAAAAATAACACAAGAAAAGATAATAAGTGGAAAAAATGTTTCAATCTACATCTAGATTGTTTATGGACAGCATTTTCCTTTCTGAGTCATTAGTACTTATTTTAGATTATTGTGCTGCTGAGAACTGAGGGAGTCATATATGATCATCACACAGATTTGCTAATATTGTATATAATGTTCTCTTGCTTCTGATCATTTTACTTAGCATCTGTTCCTTCAAGTCTTTCCAGGTTTTTCTGAAATCTGCTTATTTATCATTTCTTATTATGAAATAATAGTATTTCAATACATTCATATACCCATTTGTTTAATCATTCTCCCAATGATGGACATCTCCTCAGTTTCTAAAATTTTGCTACCACAAAAAGGACTGTTATAAATATTTTTGCACATGCATGTCCTTTTCCCTTTTTTATGATTTCTCTGAGATACAGACCAAAATACTTTTATTGTGGGATCATAAGATGTTCACAGGTTGGTTGTCCTTTGACACAGTTTTAAATTGCTTTCCAGAATGGTTTGATCAATTCATAATTCCGCCAGTGCTTAGTGTCAGGATTTTCCTACATATTCTTGAATATTTATCCATCATACTGATTATATCCCAGAGTTGTTTTTATTTGAATTTCTCAAATTAAAAGTGATTTAGAACACTGCTTCATATGCCTATAGACAGCTTTGATTTCTTCATCTGAAAAGTGCCAGCTTATATATTTTGATAATTTATCAATTGGGGAATGGCTCATATTCTTATAAAATTAACAGTTCTCTCTATATATGTTGAAGAAATAAGGCTTTTTTAAGAGTCACTTGTTGTAAAGATTGTTTCTTATCTTTCTATTAAGAACCAAGCCTAAGTGTGAAGGGGCAGGTCAGTTCTCAGAAATCCCCATTGCTGTGAATCATAACACACTTGAAGGAATTGCAAATCAGCCTTTATTGACACAGTTGTTGCTTGTGAATTGGGAATGAAATAAATGGGAGGCAAGGAGTTAGAGGAGAGAAGTCAGAGAATGCAATTGACTCTCAGTCTTCTTGTATCATTATCATTGTCTCACATGAAGGGATCTATTTTGCTGTTCAGAAGTAGATCCCCAGAAACCACTAAGCAGGTAGCTCCCTTAACACCCAGCAGACATTAGCAGGCAGCTCTCCTAATTTGCTTATGGCATCTTATATTCCAATTACTTCCTTAGCTTCTTTCTTGTTTATTTTTTGGTTGAATTTATTAAGTTCTGAGAAGGGACAGTTGAGGTGCCCCACTAAAATAGTTTCTCTGTGTATTTCTTCCTGTAAGAATTTGGATGCTATGCTGCTTGGTGCATATGTGTTTAATACTGATCTTGTTTCATTATCAACGGTACTAATTTCTTTCCTTTAATTTAATTTAATTAGTTGTGTTTTTGCTTTTACTTTGTCTAAAATCAGGATTGCTACCCTTATAACTGTACTATTAGGGATATAATTTTTTAAAATTACAATGATCATTTTCCTATGCACAGATGTAAATGGTTTAACTCTATTGAATTTCTTATGTTTTCTTTTCCCCTTTTACCTGTTTATGCTTCTTTTGGATCTTGATATTAGAAGTCATTTTTTTTTGCTTTAGTACTGATTTTTTTATGAAAGTTTGAAATCCCTGTATTTCATTAAATTATATTTTGCCCCTTTATGTATTATACTTATTTTTTCTTATTGATTCTTGTTTATAGTCCTAGATTCCTTTACCTTTATCATATTCCAGGACCTCTTATCTTTAAATATTGCAGTTGCTAAGTCTCGTGTAATCCTGATTATGACTCCCTAATATGTGAATTGTTTCTGACCACTTGTAGTATTTTTTTCATTGACCTGATAGTTCTGAAATTTGGCTATAATATTTTTTGAAGTTTTTATTTTGGGATTTTTTCCCTAAAGTAATCAGTAGATTCTCTCAAAGCCTTTTTTTGCCCTCTGGTTAGAGGAAAATCACAACAGTTTTTGTTGACAATTTCTTAAAAGATGCTGTCTAAATCCTCCTTTTAGTTAGGGCTTTCAGGTATTCCAATGATTTTTAATATGGTCTTTCTTGGATCTATTTTTCAGATCAGTTTTTTCCCCCATGAGGCCTTTTTTTTACATTTTCTTTTATTTTTTCATTCTTTTGAATTTGTTCAATTGATTCTTGATATCCATAGTGTCATTAGCTACTATTTGCTCAATTCTAATTTTTAAAGAGTTATTTTCCTCAATTAGCTTTTGTACTTTCTTTTCTATTTGACCAATTGTATTCTTTAAAGGATTGTTTTCTTCAGTGGGTTAGCCAATTATACTTTTGAAGAAGTTTTCCAGGTTGTTGACTCTTTCATAATTTTCTTGCATTACTCTAATTTCATTTCCCAATTTTCTCCTATCTCTTTTATATGCTTTTTAAACTCCCTTTTGAGTTTTTTCATGTGTTCTTTCTGGAGCTGAGATCACTTCCCATTTTGCTTTGGGGTTTTGCCCATAGGTTTTTTGACATTGTTGTCTACTGAGTATCTGTCTTGGTCTGTTACCTTCTTCTTCTTCTTCTTTTTGCTCATCTATTTTTGTTTATGACCTTTTTCCTGACTTTTAAATTTGAGCTCTGCTCCCATTGTGTAAGAAATACTGTCTCAGACTTCTTGAGCCATTACCTAGAAATCCTAACTGTTTACCTGGTGCTATACTGATGTAGCCCTGAGGCTCATAAGATATCCTTGTGGCTGGTGGCTATTGTTGCTGGAAGCTATAAGAGTCTGGCAGCTTGACTGGTGCTGAGCTGGGGTTCTGGTGGTGATTTTTGGCATGTTCTAAAGCCTCATGGGGTGTCTCTGCATTTACCTAGAGTTACACTGAAGTACAGGTGATTTGGCCCCTAGAGGATATCTACCTGCCCTGGGCACATATGGAAGCACATGGTGATTTTTTGAAAACGGAGTCCACAGGCTGCCCTAGCTATGCCAAAGCATTGGGAGGTGGGTCTTGATATTGGCATTCCACTGTCACACCACACTGGGTCTCAGTATCTTTTACTGGTTTGCTGACTTGGGGACTTGCTGCTAACCCACTGTGAAGTATCCTGTTCTGGACTATAACTCTTCTTACTTGAGTGAAGAGAACCTCTTCTGCCAATACTTCAAGTTTCCTAGGCTAAGAGATTATTTCACCCCATCTCCTTACTGGTTCTATTGCTCCAGTATCTGTCTTCTGGCACTATGATTAACAAAAGGAGAACATGGGAGAGTTAAAGTGATTCACTATTGATACTGCCATCTTGGCTCCTAGGAAGGAACTCTCATTCCAGCCTTAACTTTAAGAAGACTTAGAATTTAAATTTTAATTCCAGCAGTTTTAGATTGTAAACTCTTTTAGAGCAGTGACATATTTTGCCTTTTTGTGTATCTCCAGCATTTAGCATAGTATCTGGCAAATTATAGGTACTTAGTAAATATTTATTAACTGGCAACATATTAATTATATGGCTATAAGCAAGTTAATTAGACTATTAGTATCATCTCTAAAGATATGAAATAACAAATGAGTTGGTCATGTGTTTTGGCAGAGAAAATTTCCATACGAAGAATTCCCAACACTAGTGAAGTCACAGAATGTCCCTACTCTCTCCCCTCTTACCTCCAAAAAGATTTTAATAGATATGGGATATTTTTATTTGCTAATTATAACTTCACTTTAGATACGTATGGTATCACAAGGTAGATTGCCAAAGTTGACACAGATGCAGGAAATACCTCAAAAGACAAATGGTAATTATTCTTCTGAAGGATCTTGGGTCCCATTCAATTTCTCAATAAAGAACTAAAAATCTGATATCAATTGTATGACATCAAGAGTATTAAGCTGTAAAATGAATGGAAGAAAAGACATGATACTGAAAATGTCATGTCAGAGTAAATAGTGGATCTCTTTGTGGCCGAGATAACTTTACAGCAGCCCAGATGCCAACACATGGAAGCCATTAATAGGAACATTTTCTGTGAGGAACAGGAACATGTCTATGACTGCTATTGAAATGCACTCAACTTGATGAACTTCTTGGAGAGGGTGAAAGAATAATATTTGTTTTTTAAAAAGTAAAATAAGGGGCTTTTGGCCTTTGTACAGCACTGTGTAATGTCAATGCTTCTTAAGCTCCTAATCATTTGAAAACTGTCAAAGCAGAAGTTTAGAGATCTAAGTATCCTAAATCCTAGGACCATACCTTTCTCTTCATCTAATTGGAGACTTTCACCCACATGTGCTGTCTTGAACTACATTTGTTTGTTTTCAAAATGGATTTTGAAATTTTTTGAGATTTTAGAGCTGACTTGGAGTCACACAGATAAATCCCTTTGGGGAGGCTTTTTTTTTTTTTTTGGTTATTTGTTTGAGAGGAGTTGCATTTACAGGGGTGGAATTCAGACTTTTAATAAACAACAAAATGACTTCTGATTTAACTTTTTTTTCACCCCAAAAATTCATTCTGGTATTAAAAAGAAAAACATAATTCCCTTGGGAATCTTCAAGGTGTGGGATGAATTAGTAGTGACCACAATAGCTCTAGTGATAAGAATTTCTCAGTGAAAATGATGCCTGGTTCTAAAGTTAACATAACAAACATGGAAAGTCAAATGGCTTTTGCCAAGTTTAAAAATTGAGGATTCAAATGAGAACTGCACCTTTTTTGTGTCTGAATTCATTTATTCTTGGCAAAACTAGGCTTCCTGTTGCAGAGAGGGGGGTGGGGAGCCCTAAAAACATATATATTTTTTTAAAGCTTCAAAAGACTTTGGAACATCAAATAGCTCTTAGAGAATAACATTTTTTATGATTTAGGTTTAAATGAGTCAGAAACATATGGATTACAGTTCCCTTAAAATCCACATGTTCAAATATTAAGGGAGAAAAGGCACTTGGCAAGCATATTTGGGGTTTCATAAAACCTCAAATGTCCCCAAACAAAATTTAGACTAGAGAGAACCCCAGCAGCTTCCAGAGATGCCAAAGGTTGGTCACAAGTTTTAGCAGATGGACAATGTGGACATATTTGGTTCTATAATTAAACATTTTGAATAGTATGCTTATTAGTATTATTGTTATTAATACAAAAAATACTCGAGTCTATGTTTTATGTCCCAAAAGACTTAATGCAATTTTATAGAACTAAAGCTTAAAGCTGAATTAAGATTTTTTGGGGGTATTATTCTGTTTTGCAGTTTACCACGTAGGCTTTGTTAGGAAGGCAGTGCAAGTAAGTATTATTATCTTTGCTAGATAAAGAATCTGAGTATGAAATGTTTAAACTTTCTTTATATTTCTTTTTTATTTTTGCAACATGGCAAATACAAAAATGTTATGAATGACTTCACAAGTATCATTAATATCATAGTGCTCATTTTCTCAATGGGTGAGGAAAAGGTGAGCAGTAGGGACAGAATTTAAAATTCAAAATTTGTAAAAAAGAATGTTAGAATTAAATTACTGAAAAAAATCAAATAAATGGATTAACTTTAAAAAAAGAATCTGAGTTTCAAAGACATTATGTAACTTTTTCATGATCTCACAGTTAGCACATGACCGAGACAAAACTGAAATTCTAGTCTTATGGTTGCAAATTTAGGGCTCTTTGAATTACACCAGTACCCTTTAATGTTCATTCAGTCAAATCATCATTTAGAAACATTTACATTATGAAAAAAAGTTTTAAAAGTCACATACTGTTAGAAGAACAAACCAAGTAAAAATTGCAGGAGATAATCAACCAAATGAACTAATGACCAAAGCTTTGAGAAGGAAAAATATCCCCAAATTTTGAATACATATATTAAGGCACTGAACTTCACATTAGAATAGGCTTAATATATTTCTAATAAGATAACTTTTTTCAAAGGTGAACTGTGAAAAGGATATACATGAGGCATATGTGTATGTGTATTTGTGAGTATTTATTTAATGCGCATATTTAGTGAAGGAAACATATTCCATGGTTTCTTGGATTTAATACCTCTTTAGGCCATATAACTTTGCCCTTTTCCCACAATCCACAATAAGTATAAACTTATAAGTGAGATTAAGTGAGGGGATAGTGGTAAGAAAACAAGCCACAAAAATGGGAAAAGTTGGATTCACAATCCATCTGAGAAACATCTTGGCTGTATACAAATACTATCATCACTCAGAGCCTCAGTTGTCATTGTTTAATTGTTTCAGTCTTGTCTTCTTCATCACACCATTTGGGTTTTTCTTGGCTAAGATATTAGTTTGTCACTTCCCTCTTTAGGTTATATTTTTTTTTACAGAAAAACAAACTGAGGCAAATACAGTAAAATGACTTACCAAATGTTTGATTCCAGGTTTTAATTCAGGCTTGGCATTCTACCCATTGTGTCACCATAGCTTTCTTAGGGTCTCAGGCTGTTCTCTAAATTTGGAATCAGGACAGGTAGAAGTTTCCCTATCTGGAATTTCCTGGGCAAATTAAATCCCAGAAGAGGCTCAAAGACTTTTAAATGGAGACAGTATTTCCATCATTTGATATCGTAGCTTTTGTTATACTTAATTATTGTTGAATTGAATTTCATTCCCAACTCAGGCCAAACAACTCCTGTAGTCATAAAAAAAAATAATAATAATAATAAAATTTTTATTAAGAAAAACTGAGAGATTATGAATGAACCGAGGGAAAATCACCTCTATGGGCAAAAATAACTCAAAATTGAGTCAAAATTGCATCTTGTTCTGGTGACCCTGACCACCCTCCAATCTTCAGACCTTGTAGACAGTGATAGTAAGATTATAGGTAACTAATATAGAATAATAGCAGAAAACAACATTTCAAAAGGGAATCTCAACATCAAATACAGACTGTCCTAAGACTAAAAGAGCATAATTTACAAGATGAATCACATATAAAATTCAGATGCTGGCAATTTGTGCTGAATTAGGAGAAAACATTGAATGTTTGCTTTTCAAGGCTTCAGGCCTATGACATGTAAATTCCAGACAAAATCCAAATCTCCACAATTCCAACCAGAATATCAAAAAAATTATTGATAGCTTTGGTTGATGATTTGAAATTTTATTGATAATTTTGAGATGATTTGAGTATACTAATCAAATATATACTAACCCAAAGGTAGCACAGATAGGAGATGGGATCTCAAACTCCTGCTTTCCAAATACACCTATCTCCATTGGTTCTAGTTCCTAGTGTTGTCTAGGGTTCCCAACTATAAGTCATAATTATGTGAGTGATATTGTAGAATGCCAAGCCTGAATTAAAACCTGGACTCAAACATTTGGTAAGTCATTTTACTGTATTTGCCTCAGTTTGCTTTTCTGTAAAAAAAATATAACCTAAAGAGGGAAGTGACAAACTAATATCTTTGCCAAGAAAAACCCAAATGGTGTGATGATGTCCTTCCCTAATATCTTCCCCAAAATGCCTGCTTCCCTTCACCATCCATATCCTATGTCCATACTACCATCTTCTCTGTATCACTTTCATAGTTTGATTCTGCTTTTTGGGCTTTTTACCCCTATGCCCTTTGTTTTTAATTAAAGTGTGATTGCTGGCCCATTTCCTGCTGCTAATCATCATCTTTCCTGACCAGTATTCAAAGGTCCAGGTTGCCTGCCTCTATTTCATTATTTCATCAATTAATTATCAATTCAAAAGTGAAAGATTATGATTTATTTAATACATTCACTATATAAAAAGGACACAAAATTTACTTAAGACTAGTGGTCAGCATTTAAACTGATGACAACATACTTCCTGATTTTAAAATCTAGTTTTTTAATAGCTAGGTGGTACGGTAAATAACGTGTTGGAACTGGAAAGAGGAGGACCTAAGTTCAGATCTAGTCTAGATACTAGCTTTATTGCCATAGAAAATTCAGTTAATCTGTTATTGGCTTATTTGTAAAATGAGAGTAATAATAATAATGCCTGCCTTTCAGGATTGTCATGAGGATCAAATGAGATAATATTTATAAAGTGCTTTGTTAATCTTAAAGCACTATATGGATATGATTAATAATAATAATTACTATTCTCTCCATTTTAACATTTGGCTATCCATTCTGGATTTTCAGGATCAAAATAGTAGGTAATACAAGAATCAGTGGAGAATAATGTCTGTTGGGTATAAGTACATAGGAAAGAAATAAACACTTATTAAACACCTATTATGTGTCATTCATAGGCAGCATATAGTGTTAGAATGGGAAGATCCATTTTTGTAAGTTCAAATCTGGCCTCAGCTACTTATTAGTTGTGTGATCCTGGCCAAGTCATTTAACACTGCTTGCCACAGTTTCTCATCTGTAAAATGAATGACAAACTACTAGCAAACCACTTTGTCAAGAAAACCGCAAGGTGGGGCAGTTAGGTGGATAGAGCATCAGCCCTGAAGTCAAGAGGACCTATGTTCAAATCTAGCCTCAGACATTTAACACTTCCTTGCTGTTTGACACTGGGCAAATCACTTAACCTCAATTGCCTCAGGGAAAAAAAGTGGAGTCACAAAGAGTTGCAAATGACTAAAATGACTTTAGCAACAACAGCACATGCCAGGCTCAATGCTAAATAGTTCTCTAATATCTCATCTGTATTCTTACAACCACCCTGGGATGTAGCTACTATTGTTCCCATTTTACAGTTGAGGAATTTGAGGCAGACCGAGGTTAAATCACTTACCCAGGTTGATACAGCTAGCAAGTATCTGAGTCAGGTTTTAAATGAAGGTCTTTATGATTTTAGGTCCAGATCTCTATTTGCTGAGCTCTCTAGCTGCTACAGTATATTACTAATACATAGGCTACAGGAAAGGACATCTAAGAGATGTTATGATGATAAAAGGAGGTGGGCTGATTATGTGGGAATACTGAGTAAGGGATAATTTGAGGGAACAGAGTCCTATACTGATACTCCAAAATTTTTAAAGAAGGATTCCAGCTCATTGGCTAGATTCTCTAGGAGAGACATGGATTAGAATGACACAAGTTGAAAGGACATGACATAGTTGTAATCTATACCAATGGAGGGGATAGCCCCATTGAGGATATCTTGGATCCCTTGATTTATTGAAATAGGGCAGTACCTATGTAGCTGCTTTTTGCCCTGATTTCTTTCCAAGGCTATTTAACCTGATGCAGAAATGAATGACTTTGGAGTCATTAGGAATTCTTGCTCACTCAACTCATTTTTATTTTATCTGGCATGAAGCAATAATGCTTTTGAGAACTGTTACTCCCTCACGTCTCTGTACACAATTATTTTTTTTTTCTAATCTTCACATAAATTTCCAGAATTTGGGCTTTCATCCAACCTTTAGGAAAATATATATATATCTGTGTCTCTGTGTGTATATGTATATGTGTATATATATATATATATATATATATATATATATCTTACATATATATATATATATACATATATATGGATTCTTCTTTTTATAAAATCTCATGCATATCTTGAATGCTTATAGTAGTTCAGATTTATTGTTTAGGAGTTACTTTCTTATGAGAAGAAAATCTTCTCAAAAAAATCTTGTTATATGTGCATCCTACTCTTGGGATGGGGATAAAAGTGGGGAAAGAGGCTGTCATCAACCTATTGAGGGAGGGATATCTTCCATGGTGGAGGGGAAAATCTCTCTCCCTCAGGTAAAAGTAACCCTATAAGTAGGAGGATTTTCAGGAAGTTGCATCTGTTGAAGGAAACATTACCTCAACGCTAGCTCTACTGGTAGTATCACAAGAACTTAAAGGGAAAGCTCTTCTTTTAATGAAATAACATATTAGAGAGGTAGCATAGAGGGACATCAGAAAGAAGAGAATTTTTCTCATCTTTACATTATAATTGAAGCTGAGAAAAGGCTAAGTACATTTTGGCCCTAGAATTTGTAATTTTTTCAATGACAAAAATTGCTAAAGACCTAATCTAGAAGGAGACAAAAATAAAATATTATAAAATACTTTGTTTTGTGTGGTGTGACTTACTGAGTCTTGCAACTAACCAGTCAGGTAGATGCTATAGGTATTACTATCTCAATTTTATAGATGAAGAAATCACAGAATAAAGAATCTCAATTACCTTATATATGATCGCACAACCAATAACTATCAGAGCAGATATTTAAATTTTAAATCTTCCTGATTCTAAGACAAACACTATACATTCTGCTATTAATCAAAGCATAAAAATGTACTATCTATATAAAATACCAACACATTGTACACATTGTATCTTTTATCTCTTTTCTTAGTTGACTTTTTTTTTCATCTTGAAGTTCATATTTGCTCACATTTGTCAGAGACAAAAACAACCAACCAACCAACCAACAAAAACTCATCTATAAAATAACAACAAAGTGTTTTTTGGTTATTGTTTGATCTTTTCCACTTGCCTTAAAAAAAAACTTAATTTCTCTGTTTCCCAACTTCTTCTTCTGTACAATTAGAAATTTACAGTAAAAGACCTTCAAGGTTTCTTCCAGGATTAAGTCTACATCCTTACACATCTCTTTGACTTTATCCAAAGGATGAATATTCAAAACTGGTTAGTCCTTATTATTTTTTCTCAACAATATGACTCAATGAAGTAGACATTTTTCAATATGAATTTTTGATTTTGGACTATAGGGGTCACTGAGTACCAATGAGTGCAGATTCCAATTAAAAAGATTGGGCAGTGTAAAATCTTGCCTTTTATTAGCTTTATTCCCCCATGCAGAGATGAAGAAGAACATGGGGCCTTACTTTTTTAGTTTTGTTGATATGGTTTTTTTTCTCATTTGAAACGACATGCAACATTACAGATCTGTACTGTTTACTCCCTCTTTTTTTATGAACAGAAATCAATTTTCTCTACATGTTGCTTATCCCATTGAAAAAAGGAAATAACAATAACATACATAGTCAAACAAAATAAATTCATATCCCCAAATATATGTTTCATTCTGTACCCCAAATTCATCATCTCTCTGCCTGGATAGCATATTTCATCATCAGGCCCTATAACTGATTATTATATTGATCAGAGTTTTAACTTCTTTCTCAGTTCTTTGTTTTTGTAGTATTGTTGTCCCCACATAAATTGTTCTCCTGGTACTGGTCAAGTAAATCTTGATTTTAGGCTTACAATTTTAGACTATCATTGAGTATGAAGGAGAAAACCTGAGAATTCTTAGCAAAAGTATTACCTTTCCCTTAAAGAAAAGCCTCTGTTCTTTCTATTTTGAAAAATCATGTAGAACTCACATGGATGCTGGGTCATCCCTACCCTCCTACCTCACTCTGTTTCTGGAGCTGAGTTCACCAGTGGTTTGGAGGACAGTATTGGTATGTGATTGTATGCTTCCCTGTGGTTGTGGCTGCTATGGGAACCACCACTTTGGTATTCAAATGTTCAGCACATCTGACTCACTTTGGGAAGAGGTACTGTAATGTGAGTACTCAATTTCAGGGAAAATAAACATGGAAAATCAAACAGAATCTCTTTAAGATGAAATAAGAATATTTGACATCATCAAAGTTAATCAAGTTAACAGAGGCTAACGATGACAATCTAATTTGAGAGAAATATTCAGAAATGATACTTTATTCATTAATTCAATCAATTATTTATCCCTTCAGCAATCATTTATTAAGCAAGGTGCTGTGTTCTTGGAGCCACTTTATAGGATTAAGTGAGTGGGATATAGTGGAAAATAAACTGGGTTTGGATTCAAATGTCTGACTTTAGGCCATCACTATCTCTGGTCCTCAATTTCTTTACCTGAAAAGGATAGTTTGGACTAGATCAATTCTAAGTTTATGATTCCATTAGAAATTACTCTTTTGGCCCAAATTCTGACTTTTGTTTTGATCATGTATCATGGAAAAAATAGGCAGGGATTCATAATACTTAATTATTATGGCATTTTCCTTGCTGGTTTAATGACAACTAGGAGAAAAGTGAGATTAAGTTTTGGGTTTTATTTCAGAATAAAAGTTTCTATTTTTTTTTATTGATGCCTTTTGCTCTTACTATGTCCCATACATTCCCAAATATATCCTTTCCTCCCATATATTTGTCAATCTTGAAAAAAATATATTTTAGTCCATTTTACCATAATGTACCAACACATAGTCTCTATTTAATAGTACACATAATGTTTCGCAATTCCTCATCTCTTCAGAAGTGGGAAAGGTGTATTTTCTAAACTCTTTTCCTGGGATCAAATATAATCATTATAATTATTCAATTATACTCATTAAATTTTGTTACAATTACAAGTTGTTACAATCTATATGATTTGGGCTATGCCATTTTATCTCTCTTGGTTATAATTTCATCATTTGTCAAGTAAAAAATTAGACTAGTTCCTTCCAGATGTAAATCTTTGATCATATGACCTACCTAACTCATACTCTGCTTTGGAATTGAGCACAGAGAATGGATTAAGACAAACTCTCTCTTATTTATTGTGAGTTTTTTAAAACTCCTATAATTTTTATTCCAGACACTTAGAGATTTAATATATGATTCAAGAAACAATGTAGAGATGTTTTTTTAATGGGAAAAAGGATTGGGAAGGGAACCAAAAATATCCTAAAAAGCATTATAATCTCATACCACAACCCTGCAAGTAATTGTTAGCAGAGAAGGCAAAGTGCTTTGAGGATGCAGAAAAAAAGAAAATAGAAATAAATACTCTCAAAAATTTCATTGCTGAGAGACTAACTGAAAAAGCAGTCAAGATTGATGAACAAATATCAGCAAAGGGGACTCACAATAGACAGAAAAATGGAATGCTTTGACAATGTT
Organism: Antechinus flavipes; assembly: GCF_016432865.1. Lineage (NCBI taxonomy): Eukaryota > Metazoa > Chordata > Mammalia > Dasyuromorphia > Dasyuridae > Antechinus > Antechinus flavipes. The sequence continues at coordinate 450,020,239 of NC_067398.1, forward strand.
AGAATATTCTGGCTCAACTTGTAATGGGTCTGTCCCAAATAACCTTTAAAAAGGCATGAGTCTTCCTTCACACCAGGAAGAATCTGGTTTCAAGAGGAATTTGTGTCACTAAGACATGAAGACAGAAGGTGAAGAAATTGTGATTAACGCCAGACAAACCGAACTCATACTTTGAAATTTATTTTTAACATGAAACTTCCAGTCTATGTGAATAGGAAGGAAATCAAAGAATAGCTGTAACGATAGCCATTGACAAATAGTCAGGGGAATGTTTGGAAAATGCAAGGTTGAAAAAGTCAGAGCAGCTCAATAACATAACACAGCTAAAGGAAGTGGCTGAACCACTTTTATTTATCTTTGTTCTTTTAATCATGGAAAACTTGGAAGGCTTCAGAAAGATTGGGTAAGAGTAAGTATGGTACCAACACTCAGACAAAAGCTTGGAAGTTATTCCAAAATGTCAAAACCTCATTGGACAGAGAATCCCATGAGGATCTGCTGAATTTTGAGCTAAAGAGAATCTAACTTTTAAGGAGAAGGTTTCAGGATTAAACTTGGCAACACAAAGCTCAAATAGGCTCTAAATTTCATCTACTATAATATATCTTTCTCAATTCTCCAAACTCCTTCTGCACAAAAACAAGCTTGCTGTAAAATGATTGGCTTTTTAAAGAAGCAGTACTGAGCAACTGTGGTTTGACTGATATATAGCAAAAGGCTAACATCTTGGCAGGGAGTAAGTTATATAATTTGTAACTGGAACAATGATAAGCCAATTCTTTACCTGTTGTCTTCCTTGAGAAGAATGGAAGACAAAAGAATGGGGGAGAGAAGTAAGGATTCCCAATGACTCCCTAAAGATTCAATTTCTCTTATCAAGAATTCTATGACCCTCCTTAACAGACCTGAGAGAAATTAATGAAGAAATCTTTATTAAGGATCTAATTTGTGCCAGTCACTAAAATGAGGATATAAATAACAAAAAAGCCCACAATTTCTGCCCTCAAGGAATTTCCAATCTGAAAGAGAAAAACATACACAAAAAAGATAAAAGCTAAATCCTATTCCTATATACTTACTAAGTAACAAGGTAACAGCTTAAATTTTGTGTTTAATTTAAACTGAATATTGAGTAAATAACCCCTGATCAATTGAGTTCTATCTTCTGCTTCCCACCATATTTGACGAAACTGTAAAAATAAGGAAGGTATTGATGATTATTTTTCACTCTTTAAGAAGACCAAATGACATCACTATAGTAGAGTCAAGTTAGTTTGTCCAATTATGACTGATTGGACCAATCTGAGCTTGGAATGCTTTGCTACAGGTAAGACATAAATAGTCCCTATGAATATTTGGGATGACTTCTCTAATTTTACACATCTCACATTTCTTCTGAACTAAAATCAATTGTTTTGTTTATAGATAACAGAACTTTCTCTTATAAGGACATGACATGCTGGGCATTCCTATGCCAGTGTCCTGTGTCCTAATCAATACATCAATATAATCAATTCTAAAGTTTCTAAGAGAGATCTTGAGAGGGTCGTTGTATTATTTTTTCTATTCATCTTGTGAGCATTTGTCCTGTGTGAGTTCTCCATAATATAGTCTTTTTGGGAAGTGTCCATTTGGCATTCAAAAAATGTGGCCAACCCAATGGAATTGTGCTTTCTGAAATAGAGTTTCAATGATTGGAAGTTTAGTTCAAGAAAAATATCTTTTATAATTTTTTATTTACAAGTTATATACATGGGTAATTTTACAGCATTGACAATTGCCAAACCTTTTGTTCCAATTTTTTCCCTCCTTCCCCCCATCCCCTCCCCGCAATGGCAAGTTGACCAATACATGTTAAATATGTTAAAGTATAAATTAAATACAATATAAGCATACATGTCCTAACAGTTATTTTGCTGTACAAAAAGAATCGGACTTTGAAATCGTGTACTATTAGCCTGTGAAGGAAATCAAAAAATGCAGGTGGACAAAAATATAGGGATTGGGAATTCTATGTAATGGTTCATAGTCATCTCCCATAGTTCTCAATAAAAATGTGTGTGTCAACCTCATTATCACTGTAGACATTCCTGTAAAGTATATTGTCAAGGTAAGTGAACTTGTCCACAGCATTCAAAATTTCTCCATTTGCTAAACTAATGGTTCCAAATATGGATGGTGTGGTGCTGGCTGATGGAATACCTGTGTTTTCTTGATGCTAATTGTTAGGCCAAAACTAGCACAAGCAGTAGAGAATTGATCCTTCTCTTGTTGCTTCTCAACTTCAGAGACTTCATTGAGTGTATAATCATCTGCAAACAAAAAGTCATGCATCAACACTCCCTCCACTTTAGTTTTGGCTTGTAGCCTTTCCAAGTTGAAGAATTTGCCATCAGTGCTATAGCTGACTTTGAGCATTGTCCAGAACTCGGGCAAGCATTCATTATGGAATTGACATACTGCTGATGAACTTCTCTGGGCCACCAAATTTTGACTTAATTTTCCATAAGCCCTCATGATTGACAGTATCAAAGGAATTGGTCAGATCTACAAATGTGTACAGATCTCTGTAAGAGAAGTACCAAATTCTCTAGGCATAAAGAACAGGGGTGGGGGCAGGGGAGAGAAAGCTACTACTTCAGAAGAAGAAAGGTCTTCATTCAAACCTGATGTATTTGTGCCTAGGCATTGATCATTAAAGGTTTTGTAAAACCAAAATGCACTCTCAGTAGTCAAGACTGTTAGCTCTTAGGAGCACTTCTAGCAGAGTTCAGCAAAGGTAAGAATAGGATTTCTTTTTCTCCTCTCCTGACTACCACATGTACTGAAGTCCAGTCATGAGAAAAGGCAGAAAATAAGAGTTTTGTGAATCAAGAGAGAACTGAGAATTGGCCAGACATTGAAATGAGTCTTTCCCAAAAGAGAAGCTACACCTGGGAGAAAGAAATTAAGACATCATGAGAAGATAAATGAAATTAAGGCTCTATAGCACTGTAGATCTGAGTGATTTTGGCCCCACATGTTCCCTTAGTATTTACTTATATACTAGTATTTTCTAAGCAGCTGCCTACTCTTCCCATTAATGTTGTATTTATGAAAGAGTGAGCTGTAAGTTTTTGGGGAGGATATTTTGCAGCTAATCTTTTAATGATGCTATTTCTGCAAATGTCTTTGCTTTGGCTAATTATATGCAATAATTTGGACTGATTGTAAAGATAAAGTCACTGGTGGTATCATATGAGCTTCATTAATTTGGGCCGATGGGTCCACATAGACAGCTTTAAATTTGACATAATCATCCCTTGGAGATCTCAGCCTGTGACTGCAAATTAATGGATATTTACCAAATGTTACAGGTTATTTTTCTTTGAAGAAAATCAGGTTTGAGTTTACTATGGAAGAACTCCTGAAAAAAAAAGTTAGATAAATTCCCTTAATTCTCAATGCCAAAGAATCATTTCTAGTGTTTCAGAACATTGCTATTTCTCTTTCAATTCCTGGATAAAAATACAGGAAGATAGCTTACCCTCAGTCCATTAGGCAACTACACAAAAGAGTAGTCCAATTCTTCTGGAACACTACCCCCAAAGATTTTCAAAATAGAATAGAAAAACAGCATGCACAAATACATCTAACTACTATGTAAATTCTTGCCTCTTGCCAATTGAGAGCAAACATAGTTATTCAGTTTTCTGAATAACTTCTTTCTGAATTTCCTCTTTCAGTTCTCAACGCCAGAAGGAGGATGGTCAAATCTCCTTTCAAAACAGTTTTATCCTTGCAAAATGTTTAAAATAGGGCCCTGAGTTTTCAGTTGCCTTAGAGAAAAAAAAAGTGTCTTCTAATTTCACTCAGGTTATTTTTAATTATCTTAAGCAATTTGACATTCTTACACAGAATGCAAAATAAGATTATTATATGAAAATGAAAAACAGTGTAAGGAATACCATTCTTCTGTTGAATTTCCCAAGAGTTCTGTTTAAGTGGAAGTTGTTTTTCATTTCATTTGAATGGATTCGCTCACCCTTGTTTTGACCCTTTTTTCACTTTACTCTTATTTTCATTACAGGGGCCTGGACAACAATACTGTCTTAGGTTCTGTTACTATTTTGTTTAGTTGAAAGAATACAACAAAGGAACTTCTAGTTTTCCTTAGCCTCTACTGAATTGTCAATATGAAAGTAAATATTGTTCTTAGTGTGGTAAGATTTGAATAGGTTTGATCAATTTGCATAGGATTATAAAATCACATATATAGAATTGAAAGGGACTTTAGAGATGATTTATTCCAATCCCTTCATTTTACTGATGAGAAAACTGAGATTCTTGGAGGGTATTAAGTGCCTTATCCCATGTGACATAGGTACTGAATGACAGAGGCAAGATGATTGTATTCATTTCAGTTAAGTTTGACGCTTCATGATTTTATTTGGGATTTTTTTTGGCAAGAACACTGGAGTGCTTGGCTATTTCCTTTTCCAGCTTATTTTACAGATGAGGAACTAAGGCAAACAGGGTTAAGTGACTAATCCAAGATCATGCATCTAGTAAGTGTCTGAGGCTGGATTTAAACTCAAGTCTTCCAGGTCTGATATTCTATCCACTGTGCTATCTAGTTGCTAAGATGTTCTATAACTACTAACAAAATGGCAATGAATAAATCACTCTGCTTGGGAAAGTGTTTGAAGAATAGGAAGATCTTAAAATAAATGCTTTTTTGGTTAATTCCTTCAAATTTTCTATGAATAAATACAATTCCTTCTCTTATCTAGGAGACCTTATTAGATCTGTAATTTCTTGATAGACTTCCAAGTGCCAAATGATCATAGGATCATCATATCCTAGACCTGGAGCTGGAAGATACATCAAATGCCATTTAGTTCTATCTTGTGTTTTGCATATTCAGAAACTGAAGAACAAAGAGGTTAAGTTGCTTACTTGAGATAACAGCTATTATAAGGGGCTGAGATGGGATTTAAATCTGTCTTCTAAATCCACATTTTACACCATACATTTCCAGAGAAAATAAAATACATTTGGTAAATGACCATGTTACTAATTCCTTAAGCTTGTCACAAAGAATGACATGGAGCTTAGTGTGGTTTAGTATTCAAAGGCTTCCTGATATGCAACAGATGTGATGGGGCTGTCACTCAGATAGATACTAGAGTTTCCAGCCTAAAGGTACAACAGCTACTTCGAGTACTGCAGCTTTGTTACAGAACTGACATTGTGAGGAGGTCAGATTAAAGGCTGCACAGACACACGTCAATTTCAAATCCAAGGTGCTTCTTCTCCTTCTTGTTGGAATCAAACAACTTGTAAGTGGGGTAATATTTCATCCCCTTCACTTGCTTGGTCATGATAGCTTTTGTGGTTTTTCCAACTAATTAAAATTGTTCTAACTTAGCTAAAAGACATATTTGCAAGCTATTTCTGCCTGGACTGGATTTTCTCTGTTGGTAGAAGGCAACAGGACTGTTCCTGTACAGAAAATCAACTTGAAACAATGTAATACAAGATCACAAATCCCTACATTTAGTTCATAAACCAGAAAATGCTTTTGAAAAAAAAGTCCCACGCTAGTCATTTCATATGGCATCTTCATGTTGCCCTCCAAAAGATATGTAAATTAAACATGACTTCATTGTCATTTATCCTTAGTGACAGTTACTGAGCTCTTGTCCTAAAGTATCAATTTCCATTAAAAGAAGTGAAACTTTTGGGTTATAGAGGAGCTACATTTGTTTTATTAGACTGTCAAAAATTGTTGTCATTGACTCCTAATTTCAGGAATTAACAAAAATTTCATTCAAAATTAGATCAAAGATTAAATTTGATATATATTAGGTCCTGTATTGAGAGATTTTTTCCTCCCACAACTCTTTTCAGCTCAGTAGATTGGAAAGCAAAAAACTCAAATTGTTTTTTTTAATAATTTTTTATTAATAGAATGCATGCCAGGGTAATTTTTTACAGCATTATCCCTTGCATTCATTTCTGTTCCGATTTTTCCCTCCCTCCCTCCACCCCTTCCCCCCAAATGGCAAGAGTCCTTTACATGTTCAATGGGTTGCAATATATCCTAGATACAATATATGTGTGCAGAACCGTACAGTTTTCTTGTTGCACAGGGAGAATTGAGTTCATAAGGTATAAATAACCCGGGAGGAAAAACATAAATGCAAGCAGTTTATATTCATTTCCAGTAAAAACTCAAATTGTTATGGTACTGACCATGAAGCCAAGAAAACATGGGTTCAAATCATATCTTGGCCTCTATATGCCAATTTATAATATTGAACAAGTCTAATTTCTCTGAGGGTCAACTTCCCTATCATTGAAATATAGATTATAATTCTGGTAATCCATAGCTCACAGAGCTATTGTGAGATCAAAACGAGATGTTGTATGTAAAATGTTTTGCATAAACTATAGAAATGTCAGTGTGGCAAGATAACATCTCCAATGTTGTCTGAACTGGTTTCCCTTCTGGGGATAAGGAAATCATTCTCAGTAATGTCATTGGTCTAGTTTCCTTGCTGCTTGAATCATCAGGACTGATGGAGGGGAAAAAAGAAAAAAAAAAGGACATGATAACTTTATTATATATTTAAAAGGAATAATAAGTTCTGTGGAACAGATTTGCAGTTTCATGTGCAATCATATTTTTAAAAATTCTCTGCTATAGAAATGGTTATTTTATTTCTTAAATTAAAGATAAAATAATTTTTTTTAAAAGTTTAGAGTATAGGAAGTTGATGACTGAGTGTTAGTGACCTTCCTAATGCTCTTTTGCAATATTTATACCAATTCAAGTTGGTATCCTTCTCTGTAGCTTGTTGTTGTTCATACTTTGTTCCTGAAGAGAGCCAATTACTCATTAGGAGTTTCCAAACTCAGTGAAATCACTGATCCAATACCTGATCCTATTCGTGTGTGCAGAGCACTGTGCTAGACATGGGGTATATAAAGTCAAAAAGGAATTAGTCCAAATTTTGGAAAAAACTTATATTCCACTGGAGAATTTTACTAGTGCAAATTGCAAGTAGATCTGTGTAACAGGAAGTTGATGATGTGAGGTTATAATTCAGGTGTGCGTTAAGAAGTGAACATGTAGAACTGGAAATTCTGAATAGAAATGATAATTCAGCTCATGGTAGTTGATGAAATTACTGGGGTATAAAAAGAAAGGGACCAGGGATAGAGTACCTGGAACATAGCCAAGACAAATTAAGAGTTTTTGTTTTGTTTTGTTTTGTTTTTTAAGTGGGAGATATATGTACATATTTGTAGGCAGCAGGAAAGGCACAAGTGAAGAGAGACCAAATATTGGAAAGAGAAAGGATGGTTAGGCAAGATTCCAGAGAAGATAAGACTAGATTAGAAGATATATGAAGGTACAGGCTTAGTTCTGAGAAGGAGCTGAGACTGGAGCAAAGAAAAAGAATTTGTGAGGGAGGAATTGAAGGGATTTGAGTGTAGAATTTGGGGAAAGGAAAGGTTTGATAACTATCTTCATTTTTCTTAGTAAAGTCTTTTGCTGAGAGGGATTAGTGAATAATGTAGGAATCTTGAGGAGAAAAGAGAAGGTTCAGAAAATATATGGAGAAAAGTGACAAAGGGATTCAATTAGGGAAGAATATAAAGATTATCATACAGTTCTGGTCCTTCCTTAGAAATTATGTTTTTATGTATTTATAAGTACATTCATTTTTCTTTAATAAAACATAGTCACAACATAGCATTTTCACTTTTTTGTTGTTGTTTGCTTGCATTTTATTTTGCTTCTCTTTTTTTCTTGTGTGGCATTATAATTGTATAAATAGGTATACATATATTGGATTTAACATATATTTCTACCATGTTTAACATATATTGGACTACTTGCCATCTAGGGGAGGGCATAGGGAAAGGGAGGGGGGTGGAATTGAAACACAGGGTTTTACAAGGGCTAATATTGAAGAATTGTACACTGTTTTGAAAAATAAAATGCTTTAATAGAAAAAATTAAACATAACCAATCATTCATCCATCCATCAGGGATTTATTAACTATTCTCTATCTGCCAGCACTGCACTAAGCACTCGAGTTATTAAAAAAATACAAAACCAAGCATTGATCTTTAGCAATTTACATTGTAATAGGGAATATAATATATTATAATGCCATAGTAATTTTAATATAACATTATAATTATAATAAGTCCAAGTTATATACAAAGTAGATAAAAATAATTTCAGAGGGGGAGGCACTAACAATTAGAGCAATTGGAAAATGCCCCTACAGAAGGTGAGATTAGAATCTTTAATTTTATATTTCTTAAAACAACTATTTTGTTTTCATGTTAGATACAAATAGATGGCATAGTGCATATAGAGTACTGAACCTCTGCTTCAGTTTTCTCATACACAAAATAGGGGTAATAATAGCACTTTATCTCCCAGAGTTATTGAAAGAATCAAATCAGACAAAAATTATAAAGCATTTAGCACAGTATCTAATAATAATAGTTAACTTTTAGATAATACTTTCCATATTTTTCCATATATAGCATTTTCCATATTTTTATTTTTATATTCTTATCCATAAAATGTAGCACAGTGTCTAACAGGTACTTAACAAATACTTGTTGATCAATTGATTTAGTTATACACACACATGCACACATATACATATAGTTAGCATTACTGTTTGATTTTTTCCCAGAAACATTTGAATTAGAGCAAAACGGATGGATTTGGGGGCCAAACTTGAGTAGAATTTTGGAGAACAAGATGGAATGTAGGTAGATGAGAACATAAAGTTCAATTGTTTAACTATAATACTATACATGTTTGAGAGAAAATATGGGTGAGAAATACTGAAATCAGGAAAGAATGAAGATCATATTCAGAAGGGGGTGATAACCAGGAAGAAATGAAAGGATAAGAGATAATAATGAAATAGAGAACTTTCAGAGTTCTGAATTCAGGAGAAAGATGTTTTTTGGTAATGATGAGTCAAGGGCATTGCCATCCCTTTGCATTTAATTGGGTTAAGTGAATGGGCAGATCAGGGGGACCAAGGAAGTATATATATATATATATATATATATATATTGATTGCACAAAGTATAAGATTGTGGGAATGGGGTATTAAAGGAAAAATGTTAGCTGAGTACTGACCTTCTTGATAATAGAGAAAAAATTAAATATCCCGCCCTCCCCCCCCCCCCCCAGGAATGGTGGATAACTGTACCATGATCTAGATTGGGTGATCTTTCTTCATGGAATAAAACTCCAAGGCAGAAAGGTTGTTGAGGATTGGCAGCAGGAAAGTCAGAACAGCAACAATAAGCAAGATGTATAACTATTCTTTCTACTGGGTAGTACATGTAATAAAGAAGAGGAAGGAATACTGAAGAGACTGCCCATGGATGTCTTATCTTTGGGGAGGTACTAGGTTTCCATGATTACAAGAAGATGGAAGGAATGAAAAGAAATCTTAAAGAAAGGGCAGTAGCAACAGAAGGAGGGTTCCAGTACCCCCTGTCAATGAAACAGGAAAAATGAGCAAGATAGTAATATAAAAAAAGTAAGGCTGACATAAATAAATGTGAGAGAGCAGGTAGTATTAGCAGGGGAAGGCAGTTTTTAAACTAAGTATCTTCCAACTCCTAATCACAGAAATTCTAAGAGGAAGAGAGGAATGTCCCTAATTCCAAGGCAGTATAAAATAATACTTTTCTATAAGACAAGAGACCAATGCCTCTGGAGGCAGTCAGGAAGTTGGTTTGTTCTATCAAATATCCCCATCACAAAGCTCTGGACCCAGGTTTATCCCTGGACAGTGAAAAGTCTGCTTCTTATCCTGGTCATGGCTGGTTATAAAGCACCAAGGGATTTGTTTTATTTGACAACCTTAACAAAGAATAGCTCTGGCCCAGATTCAGACCCTATATTAAATACTTCGATCTTCACTCTGGCTAGAAGGAAGAAGACTGAGTTTCTGAGTTTCTGGTCATAAAAAAAAATGCAGAATTTTAGGTGTTCTATTGGTGAGGATTTAGTCCAGGAGTCTAAATGCTTAACACGTGGGTCCTTCTTAGAAAAGAATGACTGAGACCTTCTCCTCTCAGGATAGCTTTATGTCAGGTCTGGAATCAGATGATTTGATTCTTCATTTTCTAGGATCTATTTCCAGATCAGTCTTGAAAGTCATATGGTCTGATAGTAAGGGGATTGTCTAAATGACTTGATAATAAAAATCCAAGAATTAGGGCTTTTACTAATTATTGATTGAATGGCTTACTTATTCCAATTTGAAACACTTCCCAGTTTGCTTTATAATGCATATTTCAACAAAGTCAAAATGACACAAAGTGAGAAGAGCACTCAGACACTCCTATGGACACCCCTATGAACATCACTTAAGAATTCTGTTTGGGGCACTAGAGGATTATTTCTAAGCAAGTTAGATGGGGGGAGGGAGATATTTAGAATTTGACACCGGGAAGAATCTCATTGAAGTGCAAAGCACCACTCTAAGCAGTAAGCTTAGTAAACAAAGTCAGCCTTAGAATCAGAAAGATCTAGTTCTTGGAGGCATATTGGCAAGTCACTTAAGCAATCCGTGCTCTAAGCATCTATCTGATATTATAAGTTCTTTACCTGCAGTTAGAATCAATCGTTCTCTTCAAAATGTAGTTCTGTCATCACCACCTATATAAGACCTTTCCTAATTTCTTAATTCTTCCAGTTTCTGTATTCTTGGCTAATCAATAAATTATCTTACATTTACATTTTATTTACTTTGTACTGAATAATCTGTGTACAGTTGGAAAATTCTTGAGATCAGAGACTATTTCATTTTTTAACAAATGTATATATCCACAGTACCTCAGACAGTACCTGACACATGATAAACACTTAAACCTTTTTGGAGCTGAATTGAATAGATAATTTCTAACATCCTACAGTGAAATGCTATAGTTCCCTATACATGATGTCTCAGATATAGTGGTAATCCACATCCAAAGTAAGTTAATGGTGTTTAGGATAGATCAAAGTGATCTCATTCAGAGAAAGAATAACCACAATTCTTCCAGGTGACCAAAGAATGGACAAGAGACTTGTGTACAAAAGCAACAAGAAAAATATTCAGGATTCAAACTTACTTCCTGCTTTCACTCACCTTTGAAACAAATCCAAGTATAAAGTCAGTTTTCACTGCAAAAGGTAGAACAGGTTCTACTACCAGTTCACTCTCTGGACAGTTCCCTTAGGCTCTCTCTAAAAGAAATTAGGTTTAATTACCACTTCCTACAAGTTAGAAAGGACATACATTAGGTATCTTTCTAGTTCTACTGAAGTCAATGTGATTGACATTTTGAAAGAAAGTAATTTCCCAGACCTCTTGCCCTCATTCAAGTGGAAAGCATTTGGAAAATCATTTGTCATTGTTTAGGATTTGATGTTTGTGAAGCCAAAGAAAACTTACCCAGTCATCCTGAGAGGATATCTTTGTGAAGTAATACAAGCAAATCCATTGTATAGATACTGACACTGTAAGTTCTGACAATTCTCTGGTGACAGTGGTTTGGTTTGAATGCAAAAGTTCTTCTAGTGAGTATACTAGATGTAATTGTAACAATTACCTTCCTTTAAGATTACTGCTCTTTGATCATTACTGTAGCTTTACTGTAGTAGAAAGAAAAAAGAATGAGATAATGGAGTTAAAAGTGAAGGAAGTATTGAGGGAGAAAATAAAGATAGTACAAAGCCATAAAAATAGAAATTCTGAGACTTGAAAGGGCCAACTGGACCACTCCATTTTTGAGAAAAAATTCTCTATTTCATTCTGAACAAGTGGCCATTTAGTCATTGCTTGAAGACCTCTAGTCACAGTGAACATTCAGATCATTCCTCTTTTGGACAGTTATTAGGAAATGGTTCCTTATTTATATTGAGCCAAAAATTGCTGCTATATAATTTCTACCTAGTGCTAGTTCCTAATTTTGCTCATTGGGTCAAACAAAATAAATGTAATACTGTTCTTCTCTTTAAATATGATAAGACAATTACCACTCTTCACTACTTCTTAAGTCTTCTCTTGACTGTAAATTCTCAGTTTTTTCAACTAATTCTTGCATGACATAGTCTTGAGTCTTGTCATTCTGATATTCCTCTTTTGGATATACTTTTAAGGACCTCAGTGCCCTTTAAAAATGGGATAGAGAATGAAAAACAATACTCCCAAAGTATAGAGGAATCTCACTTTATTCATTTTAGATACTATGCTACTCTCAATCAAACCTAAAATCTATTTTAAAAGTTTTTATTTTCCCCAATTACATGTAAAAATCTTTTTTGTTATATATACATTCATTTTTTAAACATGTTTCCTCATTAATCATGTTGAGAGAGAAAAATCAGAACAAAAGGAAAAAAACCACGAGAGAAAAAAGAAAAACAGAAGAAAAACAATGAACATAGCATGTGTGATTTACATTTAGCCTGTATAGTTCTCTCTTGGGTGTTTTCCATCCAAAGTTTTTTGGGATTACCTTGGTTCACTGAGCTGCCAAGAAGAATCAAGTCTCTCATATTTGATCATCACACAATTTTGCCATTGCTGCATAAAATGTTTTCCTAGTTGTGCTTATTTCACTTAGTATCAGTTCATGCAAATCTTTTTAGATTTTTCTAAAATCAGCTTGTTCATCATTTCTTATAGAACAATAATATTCCATTACTTTCACATACTATAACTTATTCTTTGATTCCAAAATTGATGCGCATCTACTCATTTTCCAGTTCTTTGCCAATACAAAAAGATGCTTCAAACATTGTTGTACAAGTGGGCCCTTTTCCCTTTTTTATGATTTCTTTGGGATATAGATTCAATAGAGACACTATTGAATCAAAGGATATGCAGAATTGTATAGCCCTTTGGGCATAGTTCCAAATTGCTCTCCAGAATGGTTGGATCATTTCAGAACTTTACCAATAATGCTTTAGTGTCCCAGTTTTCCCACATTTCCTTTAATATTTATCATTAACTTTTCCTATAATTTTAGCCAATCTCAGAGATTAGGTGATGCCTAAGAATTGTTTTAATTTGAATTTCTCTAATCAAATTATCTTTTTAATCCTTCTTTCCTTTTCTCCCTCCTCCTCCTCCTGCTCTCTCTCTTTTCCTCCCTCCCTCTTAATTTTTCTCGCTTTTGCCATCACACCATACTACTGACACTTTTAATTTTCTAATTTTTTCCCACACTAATTATTTACTCATTGTAACTTTTTTCCTGTATAACATATTTTTACAATTGAGTTTTTAACTCAGACGTTATATTAATCACTATTGCATTTCTTTTTTTTTTTTTAGATGAGATCCATGGTTCTAGGTTGTCAATAATTTTTTGGATTAGGATTCTGTCAACCAATATCTTAGTTATCTCTCTCAGCTTCATGCAGTTTTTAGATTTGATAGTTACAACATGTTTGCCTTCATGTAAGATACTATTTTAAAAATGTTAAATAGAACCAAGGACAGACTCTTGTGACAATCAACTTCTGTCTTCATTCCAAGTTGACACTTATTATTAATCATTCCTCTTTATATATGGTCATTCAACTAGTTCCATATGGAGAAACTAATTAAAAAGGAAGTGTGAAATAGAGTACTAACTGTATTCATCAGTATTTTAGCATAGGTTAACTGCCAAAATACTTTCATAGCTACTAATTAACTGATTCATCATTTAGTGTTATGAACTTCATATAGATTTATTATAAACTATAATTTTATTTCATCTTGGGATTAGTTCCTAAATGAAAACATACTGCATTGATAACACCTTGGCTAAATGTGTTAATTAAGATTAAAATTACTGTAGAAAAACTAGATTACACTTTGCAAACCTTCCAAGATTGAATTTTTTAAAAAATAGTGATGTAATGCAGAAAAGTAATGTTGATTGAATTGGGGAATTTTTCCCTGAATGGTTGCCAGAAAGCGTTTGCTCACCATTCATTGGGTAAGTTACTAATGAAACTCTCTTCTTTTCAAAATTTTCAAATGATCTTGAAGTTTTATGGTCTTGAAACATAATAAATAAGTTGAAGAGTATCAGATAGGTTGAGGGAACTTACATGTTAGAACTGAGTAAGCCAAAATAAAATTTGGGCAAGTTAAATATGGTAAGAAGACCTAGTACAAAGCACAATAACTTTCTCTTTTCATCTTTCAACTAGAAAGATGTGCTAACAGAAAATTTTAGTGGAAGTGAAGAAGTATATGCATTCAAGAACCATTTCGGCAGAAAAATCAAACTCATATGAAAGTCGTTTATTTTTGAGTCTTTATAATTGAACATCATATAGGAAAATCAATGTGACATAGTAGGTAGAGCCCTGGATTTGAATTCAAGGAGATTTAGGTGAAAATCTTGTGTCTGGAACTGATTATAAGATGATAAATGAGTCATAGCACCTACCTCAAAGGATTGCTGTGAAGCTTAAATAAGATAATGGACATAAAATATTTTGCAAACTCAACATCAGTTATTAATTGTAAAGAACTATATGGTAAAATACCAGTTTATAACAATTTTTTTTCTGTTATTTTCAGTTTAAGGATTAAAGAAAAGAGGAAAAAAGGAAAGAAAATAGGAGGGAATGAAAGAAAAAGGAAGGAAGAAAAGAAAAAAAGGAAGGAAGGGAAGGAGAGAGGAAGAGAGGGAGGAAAAGAGGGAGAGAGGAAGGAAGGAGGAAGGAAGGAGATGAGAGAGGAAAAAAGAGAAAGTAAGAGGGAGGAAAGAAGGGAGAGAGGGAGAAAGGAAAAGAAAAGAAAGGAGGAAGGAAAAAGGAAAAGGAGGAAGGAAGAAGGAAAAGGGGAAAGGAAGCAAAAAATAAGGAAAGAAAGTAAAGAAATAAAGAATAGGGGAAGAGACAATTTTATTAAGCATTTATTATATGTCAGGCATCTTACAAAGTGTCATCGATATAAATACAAATGTAGCAATAAAAGAGGGAGTAGGTCCCAGATTTGTAGAATTCTATGTATGGCTAGGTATTATCCTCATGTGTGCAGGGCAGACTGGACATCTCCAAAATATACTTCCATTCCTGCCAGAAGGGGAAGCAGGAAGTTGGGGCTAGAAGCGACTCTGCTCTCTTCACAGAAGGGAATGAACCAGACTAGAAGTCTATCAATCTGTTCTCTTAAATTTGGTTCATCTAGGCATAGGGAATTAATTCCTGTAACTTTTGATATTTTGTAATTTGGAGGAATGGAGACCCCCAAGAACTACAGCCAAGATTTGACCCCTTCCCCATTTAGTGTGATTAAATGATTAATCTAATTAATATATTATTGGTGGAGTTTTGAAATTATTCCACAATTTAGGAAAGAAATTTGCAACTATGCCCAAAGGCCTATAAAACTATGCATACCCTTTGACCCTGCAGTGCCATTACTGGAGGTCTGTATCCCAAGGAAGTCAGAAAAGGAGTGAAAAGGATCCACATGTGCAAACATGTTTGTAGCAGCTCTTTTTGTGGTAGCAAAAATTTAGAAAATGAGTAGATGCTCATCAATTGAGGAATGGCTGGACAAGTTGTGGTATATTAAGGCAATTGAATGTGATTTTTCCATAAAAATGACGAATAAGCTGATTTTAGAAAGGTTTGGAAAGATTAATATGAACTTCCCCATAAATCCTCAGCATTTTTATACATCACCAACAAAACCCAACAGCAAGAGATACAAAGAGAAATTCCATTCATAATAACTGTTGATACCCTAAAATATTTGGGAATCTATCTACCAAAGGAAAGTCAGGAATTACATGAGCAAAATTATAAAAAAGTCTCCACACAAATAAAGTCAGACTTAAATAATTGGAAAAGTATTAAGTGCTTTTGGATTGGCCGAGCGAACTTAATAAAGATGACAATACTCCCTAAACTAATCTATTTATTTAGTGCTATACCAATCAGACTTCCAAGAAAATATTTTAATGATCTAGAAAAAATAACAACAAAATTCATATGGAACAATAAAAAGTCGAGAATCTCAAGGGAATTAATGAAAAAAAAAATCAAATGAAGGTGGCCTAGCTGTACCTGATCTAAAATTATATTATAAAGCAGCAGTCACCAAAACCATTTGGTATTGGCTAAGAAATAGATTAGTGGATCAGTGGAAAAGGTTAGGTTCACAAGACAGAATAGTCAACTATAGCAATCTAGTGTTTGACAAACCCAAAGCCCCTAACTTCTGGGAAAAGAATTCATTATTTGATAAAAACTGCTGGGATAATTGGAAATTAGTATGGCAGAAATTAGACATGGACCCACACTTAACACCATATACCAAGAAAAGATCAAAATGGGTCCATGACCTAGGCATAAAGAACGAGATTATAAATAAATTAGAGGAACATAGAATAGTTTATCTCTCAGACTTGTGGAGGAGAAAGAAATTTGTGACCAAAGATGAACTAGAGACCATTACTGATCACAAAATAGAAAATTTTGATTACATCAAATTAAAAAGCTTTTTTACAAACAAAACTAATGCCAACAAGATTAGAAGGGAAGCAACAAACTGGGAAAACATCTTCACAATTAAAGGTTCTGATAAAGGCCTCATTTCCAAAATATATAGAGAACTGACTCAAATTTATAAGAAATCAAGCCATTCTCCAATTGATAAATGGTCAAAGGATATGAACAGACAATTTTCAGAGGATGAAATTGAAACTATTACCACTCATATGAAAGAGTGTTCCAAATCATTATTGATCAGAGAAATGCAAATTAAGACAACTCTGAGATACCACTACACACCTGTCAGATTGGCTAAGATGACAGGAAAAAATAATGATGAATGTTGGAGGGGATGCGGGAAAACTGGGACACTAATGCATTGTTGGTGGAGTTGTGAACGAATCCAACCATTCTGGAGAGCAATCTGGAATTATGCCCAAAAAAATTATCAAATTGTGCATACCCTTTGATCCAGCAGTGTTTCTATTGGGCTTATATCCCAAAGAAATACTAAAGAAGGGAAAGGGACCTGTATGTGCCAAAATGTTTGTAGCAGCCCTATTTGTAGTGGCTAGAAACTGGAAAATGAATGGATGCCCCTCAATTGGAGAATGGCTGGGTAAATTGTGGTATATGAATGTTATGGAACATTATTGTTCTGTAAGAAATGACCAGCAGGATGAATACAGAGAGGACTGGCAAGACTTACATGAACTGATGCTAAGTGAAATGAGCAGAACCAGGAGATCATTATACACTTCGACAATGATATTGTATGAAGACATATTTTGATGGAAGTGGATTTCTTTGACAAAGAGACCTAACTGAGTTTCAATTGATAAATGACGGACAAAAGCAGCTACACCCAAAGAAAGAGCACTGGGAAACAAATGTGAACTATCTGCATTTTTGTTTTTCTTCCCGGGTTATTTATACCTTCTGAATACAATTCTCCCTATGCAACAAGAGAACTGTTCGGTTCTGCAAACATATATTGTATCTAGGATATACTGCAACATATCCAACATATAAAGGACTACTTGCCATCTAGGCGAGGGGGTGGAAGGAGGGAGGGGGAAAAAATCGGAACAGAAACGAGTGCAAGTGATAATGTTGTAAAAAAAAATTACCCTGGCATGGATTCTGTCAATATAAAGTAATTATTAAATAAAAATTAAAAAAAAGATTAATATGAACTGATGCTGAGTGAAACAGGGAGAACCAAGAATATATTGTACACAATAACAGCAAGAATGTGGGATGATCAACTATGAAAAACTTGATTCTTCTCAGTGATTTAATCCAAAGCAATCCCAATAGACTTTGGACAGAAAATGCCATCTGCATCCAGAAAAACAACTAAGGAGACTGAATGTAAATTAGCACATACTATGTTTATTTCTTTTTTCTGTTTGTTTTTTTATCTCTCCCATGGTTTTTCCCATTTACTCTGGTTTTTCTCTTCTGACATGATTCATAAAACAATTGTGTTAAAAAATAATTAAATTAAAGACAATTCTGAGGTACCACTACACAACTATCAGATTGACTAAGATGACAGGAAAAGATAAGGATGAATGTTGAAGGGAATGTGGGAAAATTGGGATACTAATTAGCCAGCTTCACTGATCTTGTGATGATGAGAGCCATCTACACCCAGAGAGAGAACTGTGGGAACTGAGTGTAGATCATATCATAGCATTTTCACTCTTTCTGTTGTTGTTTGCTTGCATTTTATTTTCCTTTTCATTTTTCTCCTTTTTGATTTGATTTTTTCTTGTGCAGCAAGATAATTATATACATATGTATGCATATATTGGATTTAACATATATTTTTACCATGTTTAACACATATTGGATTGCTTGCCATCTTGGGGAGGGGATGGAGGAAAGGCAGGGAAAAATTTGAACACAAGGTTTTACAAGAGTTAAGGTTGAAAAATTATCTATGCCTATGTTTTAACAAAAATATAAAAAGTAATTAATTAAAAACAAACAAAAATTTTGAGTCTATAAAGGGATATTAGCTGATAACTGAAGCTCTCTCTACTAATCATTTTATCTCCCTCCACTTCACTTCTGTCCACTTTACCTCTTATGCCAGGCAAAGCTTTCATCTCTCTCTAACAATAAAAAAAGAATTCCATATTAGTTGACTTTGGGACAGGGTTCTACAAGCAAAAGGAGAATTCTTTCACTCAAGGAGCTTACATTCAGAGAAAGAAGAAAACAAGAAAAAGTTGAATAGTATTGGAGAACTGTTGAACAAATGTAATAATATATTCAAGCCAAGTAGACTTTGAAGACTCTTTTATCACTGAGGATTAATTAAAGCAGATGATTAATAAATGTTTCTAGGTTCAGTGTGAACATTTATACCTTGAAAATCACAAACACTATAACTATAACTATTATTTTGTTTGTTGTCAAAATTTAAGAGGACAGTGGAGAAAATTTCAAGAATGTGGATTAAATTTAGAAGTATATGGTGCTTTTTCAGAGATTCAGTTGTTGAACTTAGTATCACACTACTGTCTCAAACCTATCCCTTCTCCCAATTTTTTTGTTTTAGTTAAGAATACTAACATTCTTCTAGTATCCTCAATAAAACAGTTGGAGCCCTCTTTAAAGAGAGGGTTTGGGGAAATTGTCTTTGTTCTCTCTTCTAGCCAATGCTTAACATAATCCATGGCACAAAGAATTATACTAGCTAATATTTGTAAATTAAAGTTTAGAAAACACTTATATATCTTATTTGACCATCAGAGCAGTTCTTCTAATAGAGGAGTTTTATAGAGGAGTAAACTGAGGCATACCTATTAAATTAATTGCCCTGGGTTACCCACTTAGTGAGTGCTGGAGATAAAATTTGAATTCATATTTTCCTGACTCCAAGTCCAATACTTCATCTTCCATATCACCTGATAGATAAAAAAAAAATACTTAAGATATGCTAATTGAATTAAATTGAATGAAATCAAAGAAAATCCTTTTCACCAGAAGAACAGAGGGCTAAGTACTGTATGTAATTAATGTCTCAAAACCAACGCATATTGGGAACGGGTAATGGAATATGTAGTATTCATTAATGTATTGATAAAAAAATCAATTTGTCCAATAAATAGCCAATGTTTTAGGAACTATGCCAAGACCTCAATGGAATTTGGAATAGCACAATTAAGTTGTAATGAGAAAAAAATTCCACAAAAAGCTTAGACTAAGAGTTCTTAACCTATTTATGTCATAGATCACCTTGGCACTCTAGTTTGTTGAAGTCCAATGAACTCCTTCTCAGGTAAATTAATAAAACAAATTACCTAAGATACAACAAAATCAATTATATCAATTGTTGTTAAAATTGTTGTCAAAATGTTTTTTAATTGTAAGTTTACAGATCTTAGAGGATCCTTGATCCAGAGCAACATTTTTGAACTGTTGTTGGAATATACTAGATTTCTATCAATCTTCAATACATTTACTTCCAAAGATCATTTCATATTTAAACAAACTTTAAAAAATAAAAAGACTTCCTTTCTTCTAAGATATTTCTCTTCCAACTTCAGGGTTCCTTCCTTTCCCCCATTTCCTGATCTCTTCCTATTATGCTGTTCACAGAGGATAATATTCAATTATATCACTAGCTATTTTCCAGTTCTGCAGAACAACTTGGCTTGTGAAATAATATGGAGACTTTGAAGACAGAGGAAAGGGGTTAACTAGGGTAACTAACAAAATAAAGAAGCCTTAGCAGTCAGAAGTCAACATGAGAAAGATAAATGTGTTGGAATGGAGAACTTAGAAAAGTGTGTGTGTGTGTGTGTGTGTGTGTGTGTGTGTGTTAAAGAGAGAGAGAGATGAGGGGGAAAGGCCTAAAGAACTGCTGCTCCTTTTTCCCCATAAGAGGACTACCTACAAAAATTAACTAAGTGGACCCAGTAAAGGAGGGAACTACATGACTTCAGAAACTGTAGTCGTGAACTGGAAAGGTTATTGCTCTATGCTAGGACTGAAGGAATGAGAACTATAAGCCTATAGAGGCTACAGAAAAATCAAAGGAGGAGTTTCTGAACAATCAGATAAATTCCTGTATCAAACCTACTGGATCCTGGGACTCCAGTTTGCTCAAATGTAAAATGAGGAAGTTGGATTTGATGACCTTTAAGGTCCTTCCCAATTTTCTTTATAAGCATGCATAGGTGACCACAACTTCTGTTCAATGTCACATTTCCTGAACCAAAGAGAGAGATTTCAGAAACAAGAAAGTACCAGATAATCAGGAACAGGAATGGAATTGTGATGGGAAGATGTTCATATAGTTAATATGGAATTGGAATTAATTGTTCCCTAAGTGTTTGATAGAATTCATTTGAAAATTAATCTGATCCTGAGTAAGCAACTAGAAAAAAATCTTGAAACTCAAAGAAGAGAATAATAAAATTGAAAGCAAAAAAATAAAAGTAAGTTTAAGACTTTTTTTAAATGAACTGATAAATAGAGTTGAGATGGATTTTTTAAAAAATAAAATAAAAAGTGATTTGTATATGTGATTAAAAAGGAAAGAAGAAAATAAAATTGCCAATCAAAAATGATTTTTTTGGTAAATGTAACTCAACTCAACATGAAATTAAAGCTATAATTAGGAGTTATTTTGCTTGATTATATGCCAATAAATTTGACGATCTAGATGAAATGAATGAATATCTACAAAAATATAAATTGGTCATATTAAAAAGGAAGAAATAAAATACTTAAACAACAATCTTAGAAAAAGAAAAATAAATTGAACATAGTAAGCCAAAAATAGCTCCCTAAAAACAAAAATACCTCAGACCAGTTAGATTTATAAGTGAATTCTACCAAATATTCAAGGAAAAATTAATCCTAATATCATATAAACTATTTTTTTAAAAAGTAGATAAAAAAGAATCTTACCAACTTCTTTTATGTTACAAATATGGTTTTGATACCTAAACCAGAGAGAGCAAAAACAGAGAAAGAAAATTATAGGCCACTTTCCCTAATAAATATTGATACAAAAATTTAAATAAAATACTAGCAAAGAAAATACAATAATATATCAAAAAGTCAATGCACAGTGACCTGGTGGTATTTATATTAGGAAAGCAGGGCTGTTTCAATATTAGAACTGAAAAAAAAAAAAGCACTAAGTGTAATTGACCATGTTACTAACAAAAATCATGTGATTATATCACTAAATGTGGAAAAATCTATTGACAAAATACTTATTAAAATACCATTGTATATTAAAAATACACAATATATCAAAATTCCATTCCTATTAAAAAAGAGTAACCATATGAAAAGAATCTTTCTTGAAATGATAAATAATATCTACACTTAAAACCAAGAACAAGCATTATTTGTAATGGAGAAGAAAGCTAGAAGCCTTCCCAATAAAATCAGGGGTGAAACAAGTTTATTCAATATCATCCACTATTGTTTAACATTATATTAGAATAAACTATAGCAATAAGACAAGAAAAAGAAATTGAAGTAATAAAAATAGCCTATAAGAAAATAAAATTTTCATTCTTTGCAGTTCATGTAATGGTATACTTAGAGAAACTTGAGGAATCAGCTAAAAAATTCATTGAAACAACTTATAAAGTTAGCAAAGTGTCAAGAGATAAAATAAACTCACACAAATCATCAGTATTTCTAAATATTATTGACAAAATCTAACAGAAAGAGAAATTGCATTTCAGAAAATGTAAAATACTTAGGAGTCTACCTGCATAGACAAAATCAGGAACTATATAAACACAATTACAAAACACTTTTTACACAAATAAAAACAGATTCAAGCAAATAAAGAAATATTAATTGCTTAGAAGTAAACCAAGTCAATATAATAAAAATAAAAATTTTACCTAAATTAATTTATTTAGTATTATAAAAATTAAACTATGAAATAATCATTTTATACAGTTAGAAAAAATAACAAAATTCATCTGGAAGAACAAAAGATTAAGAATATAAAGAAAATAAAGGGAAAAATGTGAAGATGGCCTATTAATACAGATTTCAAACTATATTACAAAATGCTGATCACCAGGACTGGGGGGAGGGGCAGGGAGGAGACTAATATTGAATAAGAAATAGGCTGTGTATCAGTGTAAAACATAATAGCAAATGACCATACCAATCTAATGTTTGATTAAGCCAACTATCCAAGTTTGGGAGCAAAATTCACCATTTGACAAAAATTTCTGGGAAAATTGGAAAATAGTTTGGTGAAAAGTAAATAAAGATTAACATTTCACATCATATACCAAACTAGGGTCAAAAAGAATACATAGTTTACACATAAAGGGTGATATTGCAAATAAATTAGGGGAGCATGGAAAATTTTACCTGTTAGATATAGAGAGAAGGGAAGAGATTTTGAACAAATATAAGACAGAGGTGATCATGGAAAGCAAAATAGATTCTTTTGATTGTATGAAATTTTTTAAAAATTGCACAAACAAATAAATGAAGCCAAAATTAGAAGGAAACTGGAGTATATTTTACATCAACTTTCTCTGATAAAGACATAGTTTTCTAATATATAGAGAACTAACAAAATTTTTAGGGGGGAGAAGAGGAAGGGAAGGAAGGAAAAGAGCCATTTTCCAATTGACAAATAGTAAAAGGATATAAACAGGTAATTTTCAGAAGAAGAAATCAAATCTATAAACAATCATATCAAAATGATCTAAAACACTATTGATTAAATAAATTAAAATTAAGCAACTTTGAGGTATCACCTCACATCTATTAGATTGATTAACATGCCAGAAAAATATTATAAATACTGCAGGAAATGTGGAAAAATAGAATTGCTAGTTAACCATTGGTGGAATTGTGAACTAGTCCAATCATTTTTGAAGAACAAATTTGGGACTATTTTCAAAGGACTACAAAACTGTTCATACACTTTGACCCAACAATCCAGCTACTAGGTTTGTATACCAAAAAGATCAAAGAAAAGAGGCAAGAGTCTATATATACAAAAATATTTATAGAAGCCTTTTTGTAATGCCAAAGAAGTGAAAATTGGAGGAATGCCTATCAGTTGGGGAATGGCTGAACAAGTTGTGATGCAGGAAAAACTACTGTGCTATAAGAAATAACAAATAGGATAATTTCAGAAAAACTTGGACAAATTAATATGAACTGATGCAAAATAAAGTACACAGAACCTAAAGAATATTGGGCACAGCAATTATGAAATGATGATTAGCTACTTTGATCAATTCAAGAAATTCCAAAGGACCCCTGATGAAAAATGATTACCCAGAGAGAGAGAGCTAATGAATTCTGAATGCAGATTGAAACACACTTTTTCATATTTTTCCGTTTCTTGATTTTTTTTGTTTTTGTTTTCTTAACATGGTTAATTTAAAAATTAGTTTTGCATGACTTCACATTCATAATTGATATCATATGCCTTGCCTATTCCTTGGGTTGGGGAGGAGCTTGGGGAAGGAGAAATAATGTAAATCCATAGAAACTGATGAGGTCTCTAAGAGAGTGGAGAAGTTGGGGAGAGGATCTAAGACCAAACGTACAGAATAGATGATGAAGCAATAAAGAAGATTGAGAGGAAGGCAGGTTGAAGGAGAAACAAGTAGAATTAACATCACCAAAACCAAGACAAGAAAAAGTATTCAGAAGAAGAAGGTACTATGAAATGCAGTACATAAATCTATAAGGATGAGGACTATAAAAAAGCATTATCTTTTCTACTTTAGCAAGTACTTCATTGCCATGGAAATTTAGCCTTGTTCAGCAGAATAAAAGGACAGCTTAAAAAATGAAGTCTTTTTAATTTTCTTTCCTTACTTTTAAGTGCTAGCCATTCCCTTCAGGGAAGAGCACAATGCCATTTATATGATCATTTATTTGACTTGAAAGGAAACAATTCCTCCACAATTCCAATAAGAGGGCTTGTGTATGCTATATGAACATGGTAAGAAAAACCTACCTCTAAAAGTTAATATAATTTGTGTGATTCAATTTATTTGTCTTATGTTTGGAAAAAAAATCTGGATTAAGAATACTGTATATCATGAGTAAATTAATTCTTGGTTTCAACCATACCAATCCATAACTAGAAAGAAGATGATTTTGAGACTTATTTATCCTTCTCCCAGTTTATAACCCAAGTCAATTGTACCATCTTTCTTCAGCCAATGCATCATTTTATCACTGCATATTGTTCCTCATGTTTTTTTGTTTTTTGTTAGTTCCTTGGGTTTTTTGTTAGTTACCAGTACTCACCATTTTATCATTGTCTACAGGTATAAGAACCACATCTTACATCTGAGTTTTATTTCCTCGTGTTTTTTGTTAGTTATCAGTACTCACCATCTTATCATTGTCTGTAGGTATAAGAACCACATCTTACATCTGAATTTTACCTTAGGCATCAGAGGCCTGGCAGTAGGCTAGATTTCAAATTGTTATCTTTAATCCTAGTCAGAAATTGTCATTTTCAACAGGAAAAAATGAGTAATCAGGTAATGGAGTGTGCAATTTCAAGCTTTTCACAGATTCTGAATGCATTTAAAAAACCTCTGGCTTATAGACAAAAAATCATCTTCCTTTTATGTGAACATACCACAATGAAATTCAATGCCCTATTTAAAAGGTTCACAGCAGCTAGTTAACTGGCATTCATTAGGCACTTTACTATATTCCAGGTACTTTGGACTTATAAAGTACTGGACATATAAAGAAAAGAAAAAAATATGAACTTTGACTCCAGTGTTCATATTTCATTAGGGAAAACAATATGCAAATAATGATGTACAAAAAAGTGACATGTAGTCTTAATAAGAGGCTATCTTAGAGGAAAGAACTAACATAGACCGAGGATGGCAGAAAAACAAAGAGAAAGAATCAGTAAAAATCTATAAAATGTGAAATTTGAGTTTAATCTTAAAGGAAATCAGAGAAGTCAATAGATAGATGTAAAGAAAGAAAATGTTCTAGGCTCTGTAGATTTTCAGTTCCGTATGAATCCCAACATTTCTTCTTTCCCACACTTTCTTTTGGAGTCTCCTAAACACTGACGACATGTACATCGACTTCATCATTTATGTATGTGTCCCTGGAAAGTATATTGCCATGATAAGTAAACTTATCCACAGCAGTCAAAATTTCTCCATTTCCTGTCAATAATAGTTCCACATATAAAAGTGGTGGCTGAGTAGAACTTCTGTTTTCTGAATGTTGACCGCCAGACCAAAATCAGCACAATGGCAGAGAATTACTCTGTTTGTGCAGAAAAAAAAAAAAAAACATGCACCAACTCCTTTTCCCCTTTGGTCTTGTCTGGTAGATTTTTCAGGTTAAATATTTTACCATCAGTGAGGAAGATGATCTTGATGTTGGAATGGAGGGAACTTCTTGTGGGAGAACCCATAAATTAATGACTCAGTATTTTACCTGGAACATAGTAATAAATATATGTTGACCGACCAACCAATAGCACAAGTAGATTCTGATGAGTGAGAATAACCACATGAAATGAGTTAGAATTCTTTTAAAGGAATGCATTATTTGTGGGAACTAATGACTACATTTTACATAATTATAGCTTTGCACAGTGTAGTTTCAAATGCATGCAATCACTTCATAGGATTCTGCATGCATATTAATCCAGATCTAGCTGGAGAGAATTCCTAGAGAGTTGTCTGAGGTAGAACCCACAGGTTAAATTATTTGCATGTGATCATACAACTAATAAGTGTAGGTGGGAATTTGAATCCTAATCTTTCTTGCTACAAGCGTAGTCCTCTATTCACTACATCACAATGACTCTAATTAATATCTGTGTCATTCTGCACAAATAATACTTTGGTACTTCAAAACCGTCCAAAGGAAAGGTTAGTAAATCCATTAACTTAGTCACCAGATCAAACTTTTATTAAAAAAAAAAAACTTAAACAAGAAACCACAATACATATGTATAAATAATTCAAAGTGAAAATCTAGCAATAGATTGAGAATGCAAATACATAGAAGTGAAGAAGAACTGAGAAGATAATTTTTTTTTAAGTACATTTCAAAAATGTTCTCACTATTCCAGCAAAACACACTGAACTCTAAAACAGACTGTATAGAAACAACCTAAGAATTGTGTATCTCCTAGAAGACTGGAATTAAACAAAAAAATTTTAATTTAATTTAAAGTAAATGATATAATTTCCCCAGTACTTTTATCATAGAAAATGAAATTCCAATGGAAACAATTCCAATAACAAACAAATAAATATACCTAATGCTATAAATTCAATTCAGAACCAACAAATTCTTTAAATTATTAAAAGCCATACCTTCAAATACTAAAAAAAGAACATTCAAATATAAACAAGACTATTCTACAATTACTATAAAAAAGGGGGCGAAAAGGAACAAATTTGTCTGGAAGAACTATGGAGTTAGTTAAAAACTCATTGGGGGCAGCTAGGTGGTACAGTGGATAGAGCATCAGCCCTGAAGTCCGGAGGACCTGAGTCCAAGTTTATTCTCAGACATTTAACACTTCCTACCTATGTGACTCTGGGCAAGTCACTTGACCCCAATTGCCTAACCTAAAAAGATAAAAAGAAAAAAGAAAAAAAACTATGGAGCTCAGGATGTAGCCCAAGGTGACTGTTCTTGCAATCTGAGCTTAAATATGCAGAACATATTGTGGATATTAATTAAAATGAGTTCTTATATACATACATATATGCTTATTTAACTATTAATATTTATATAAGTATAATATATAAAATAACTACATATATATAAATATTGCATATAGCAGTTATATATAAATATGTATGTGTATGTATATACTTATACATTTATAAAACTAACAATGTCCCTCAATAGTCAATTTATATATGTGTGTGCATATAAATAGCTTATATATACATATGTATATATATGTATATAGGGACATATATTGAATATGAACAAAATGTTATTAAAAGAACAGCAAAGCATTTACAATCATATGAAAAAATGTCCCAGATCACTACTAATAAGGGAAATTCAAATCAAAACCACCCTAAATTTCATCCTATATCCTGCAAATTAGCGAAAATGATCAAAAAATGGCAACAGTTAATGTTGGAGGGGTTGTAGAAAGGAAGACAATAATACATTGTTAATGAAGCTATGAAATGGTAAAATACCTTGTTTTTATACAATTTTCAATTAGAAGAATGAAATTATTAAAATGTTCATATTCTTAGAATAAGAGTTTTTTTTGGTTGTTTTCAGTCTTGTCCACATCTTCCTGATCCCTTTTGATTTTTTTTTTTGCAAAGATATTAGAATGTTTATCATTTCTTTCTCCAGTTTATTTTACAGATGAGAAAATTGAGGCAAATGGCATCAAATAACTTGCCCAGAGTCACACAGCTTGTGATCTGAATTTGAACTCAGATATTCCTGACACCAGGCCCATAATTCTATCTACTGTAGACCTGACTGACAGACTCTTTTATTATTCTTATATCATAAGGAAACTACCAATTAGAAAAAAATTAGGCCCTATATATTTCAAAATATTTTCAGAAGCATTTATCATGATAGTTAAGAATGGGAAACAAAAAAGATGCCCATCAATTGAGGAACAGCTAAATAAATTGTAGGGCATGAATTAATAGAATATTATTGTGCTATAAGAAATGTATGATGAATACAGAGAATCATGGAAGGGTCTATATGAACTAATAAGTGTAAAGGAAGCAAAACCAAAACAACAACAACAACAACAACCCCATAAATAAACAAGCAATGTACACTGTAACTACAACAATGTGAATAGAAATATCATTGGCACACCAAAAATCAAGGTAAATATAACAAATTATAAAGATCAAATAGAACTCAAATGAAGAAATATGAAAAGATTCTGTAACCTACCTCTTCATGGAGGTGGAATGTTCACAGCTATTATAAAATGCACATATTTTCAGGCTTTTTCAATGTGTTAATCAGGTGTTCTGACTTTATTTTCCTTTCTAAAAATTACTATTTATTATATCATATGACTCTCTGGGAAGGCAAGTAGAAAAAAAACAAAAATGTGAAAAATTATAAGAAAAAAATGTAGACCACTGTGATATTACAAATTAACTGTTAAATCATTTTCTTCTCCTCTCAAGATCAAAATAAAAAAAATTAAGGAGAAATGTATTAACTCACTAAATTAATAAATGCTAATAGTTAATGACTACTAATAGGTCAATATGTTATCCGTTCAAGTTTATTTGCTTGTATTAATGCCAAAGTAGTGATTATTATGATGAATACTTCTAGCATTTCAACAGATTAATGAGAGAGATATATTTAGTTCATAGATCTTTGATACCATACCACAACACTGATATCATACCTTGTATCTTGCTTCTTTCTAAGTCTACTCTGATTTCCTCTGAATATGTTGATTTCTACTCTCATCCTTCCAGACTATTCAGCTGCATTTGAAACAACTAAATACTGTCTTGATTTTATTTTTGTTTTTGAAACTTGTAATCTTACATTCTCCTGATTTTTTCAGCTCTTTATTGATTTTATATTCTCTCTTTCCCTACATTCTCTTATTGTTCCCTCCTCATTAACCATCAATATGATAGCTTTGATTATAGGAATTTCACATTTCCTGTTTTGTGTTATTATTCAAATTTTGTTTGTTTAGGAGTGTACAAGTATTAATTAGAGTCATCATGATATAACAGATATAAAGCTGGGCCTGGAAGGCTTGGGTTCAAAACTCATCTAAAGTATTCCTAACTATGTGACCTTGATTAAGTTACTTAACCTATGTGCACTGCAAGTAACTCCTTAGGGTTTATCTATTAAATTGGTCAGTTATTTCACAAATATGCATTAAACATAATCACATTTTTTTTTGCTTTGCTCTACTCACTTCCTGCTCACTTTTTTAGATAACTAATTTCTAATATACCATCTTTTCTTCAGATCTAGTTTTTAATTTAATTTTATTTTCTATAGAACCTCTCCACAATAATGTACTACTTTTAGATCAAACCTAAAAGCTCATTATCTTCATGGTATCATCCAATTCCAATTTTGAAGTATTGTTTAAGGTAGTTTCATTTTCCCAGATGCTAAGGCTTAATATGCTGCAGACATTTTGGACATTTGTCATCCCTAGTAGTAACATGGAAATTGAAAACAATTTTCATTAATTAGAGATGGTAGGATCATACATTCAGAGTTGGAAGAAATGTGAAAGATCATCTATTCTCTGAAGCCCAGAAAAGGTGATCGACTTGCCCAAATGAAAAAAGATTCTCATAAATTTTCATTTTTGTCATCAAGTGTTGGGATAATTGATTGGATTTACAAATTGTTATTTAGACATTTTAACATCCTGTGGATCCAAGCTCACACTTAAATGAATATCTGAATGTTCTGGAATTTCATTCTAATTATTTATTTTAAGGCTTTGTAATTCTAGCAAATATGGTTCTCTAGAAGCATAACCAATGAATCTGTGAATTCCTAACTTAGGAAATGAGAGGAATAAACAATATGTTGCATTTAACTAGCATAAATTTCAGTTTTCAGATTGTCAACATTTTAGGGCATCATTTCCAGATGGGAAGAGGAAGGAGTGAGCAACTACTGTCTCACAGGGAACACCTTCTACCACAAATGGAATGAATTAAAACATTAAAAGTCAAAGGTGAAAGCTCTCAAGCTTCCTTTTCAGGGCTGCAAATATAAAGTGATTTATTTCTTTATTTACAGGTTAAGAGTGTAAAAATTTACACTTTCCTTTGCCTTTCCACGAAGTTTTTCCACACATTCACAGGGCTGCTTGGAATGTGAAATTGGGCATTTTACTTTGTGTCCCTTTGTTTCACCCCAATGACTGGGGGAGAGTAAAAGAAAAGGTCAATTTGACCTATGCAAACATGTCAGCAAAATCAAATTAATGGCACTGAGGTAACTCAGATACTGAAGTATTAGCATTTGATTCATATATGATTTGAAAACTAAATTAAGAAAAATGTAGAAATTGTGAAATGAATAAATCAGATCTTGATATTTGATTCCCAATAAAGGAAATAAGAAATTCTGATGATTCTTACTCTACTTTTGCTTCTATATATTATTTTTGCATTTAATTCTCATCCAAACACTTTGCTTGGCTCTGTTGAGTTTTGATTTAATTTGTGAATACCATATGGCCTATGTCAGAAGTCATCAATCCTTAGATCTTTCCTTGATAAAAAAAAATTACTTAAATCTACTGATTTTTAACATTCATATCTCATGTCTCTCATTAGTAGAAGTTCACCTCCATAGCAACTCTATCAGCCTTCAATAGCCTTAGAAACAGATTTATTTTACATGAATGGAAACTATTAAGTAGTAACTTGGTGCTCTATATAGCAATTTTAGACTTTTTTTTCCCTATTGCTAGCAACAATCTTGTCTTAATTAAGAGTTGGATATTTTCCTGTCCACATCTGGAAATAAGAATCTATCAAACTATTTTTGTCAGTCATTATTAACAGTTCTTTGCACATCATCTTAGAAAAATTATTCAGGAAGGCACTTGACTATTGCTAAGTCACTTCAAAGAATATATGTTAGCTGTTTCCAAAGCACCTGCACAACTCTTCCAGATACTATTATGACACTATATGTTTTCTTTCTAAATGTCCAGTAAAATACATTCTCCCTCAAACCCACAAGAGGGCACTAGTTTAACATCTTTTGGGGGACATAGAGTTAACCAGTATAAATTCTTCTTTGAATTTGGTTACTTAGGAAGATTGGTGCTTGGCTACAGAGTAGAATTCATAGTAGTCTTGCTTGTATTTAACGCAGGAAGGAAGAAGCTGGGAGAAAATGTCTAAAGCTATGTATCTTTCCCTAGATTAAAGTGCATCTGTCAGGGAGTCAGAAGGGCAGACGAGTCTCTATCATTCTCTTGAAGGTTCTACTATGATATATTTGTCTGTCAGTCTTAATTGTACCTTATATTTCAATGAAAGGAAGGGAAGAATAATTCTCTCACAATTCCTTTTGAAAACATATCCTGATAAATATATGCTCTCTCTGATGATATCATGTGCCCAATTATTAACACTGCAGAGATGAAAAAAATGGGACACTGATGCTCATGCACCTATAATCGGGGCTATGGCTGTGTATACTTCTTTTAGGAGTTGGAGTATGCTTATGCAGGGAGTGTTGCTGTTTCATAGAGGATCAGGCACAATAGTAATGAGAAAATGAAGACAGAGCTAATTAGGAAAACCTGAGTTCAAATTTTAATTCATGTACTCTTTGTGTGACCTATATAAGTCCATAATATTTTTCAGCTTTTGTGCCTATGTATAAAATGCATATAATAATAGCACCTCTTAGGATAATCATGAGAAATAACAAAGGTAAAATGGTACATCAAAGTTAGTAGCTATTTTCATCAATTCAACTGTAATTTGATTTTGAAGATATTATGGCAGCAAGCTGGGATTGTCTTTCCCTTTGGGGAATTTCAAAATGTTTAGTCCCTGGTCTAAAGGGACAGAAATATAGAAAGAAGATTGATAAGAGGCCAGAAAATTTAAATTTATTGCCCCATATCTGGTGCGGATTTGCTTAGTCAGGCCATAGCCAAACTGGAGAGAGTCTCAGAGAATGTTGAGCTACCAGTATCATTTTCACAGGAAATCTACCTTTGGTTGCAACAGATGTATGGGTAGAAAGGAAATATTTTTTACTCAGCTTTCAAATAGAAACAACTGACAAATAACTCATTGTAATTTTGCCCTGAATTGGAAAGCCTAAAGTAAATATCTTACTAGGTCCAAGTTAGGACTTGCTTTGAAGAGAACTTGAGTTTTTGGATATAGGGCTCAAAACCTTGGACTTTAAATCTTCTCTCCTTAATATCTAAAGCCAATGAGCCTCAGTTAAGTCATTTCTTTCTTTGTAATGCATTGCATATCCATTGTTTCTTTTCATCCTGATCGACACTTTCTTAGTCCAGGCCCATATTTTGTCATATCTGGATGATTTCAAAGTATTATTCTGATATCACATGTGGTAGTGAAGTGACAATATATTATTTTTTAAAATAATTTTAAGGTTGTTATTAAATATATTTTAAAACTTTCAGAGTTTTCTTATTGTATCAAATAATTTAACCAAGAACAACAAAACTGGAATGACTGGGATTTTATCTAAACTTTCTATCTAGGGGCAGCTAGGTGGTGCAGTGGATAGAGTTCCAGCCCAGAAATTAGGAGGACCTGAGTTCAAATCTGGTCTCAGACACTTAATACTTCCTAGCTGTGTGACCCCGGGCAAGTCACTTAACCCCAATTGCCTCAGCAAATAAATAAATAAATAAATAATGGAATCTATTAAAAAAAAAAAAAAAAAACTTTCTATCTAATAAAGAGGTTATCTGTAGTCAGTTTACAAGCATTGGCTGAAGCTTTTGTCACATACCAATAGCCTTAAAAATGCTGAGATAGGGTGAAGCCGAGACAGCTAAGAGTAGACAGGATATTGCCTGAGCTCTTCCCACCTTCCCTCAGAATCAATGGCAGATCAAGTCTCTGAACATATTTTGGAGTAACAGAAACCACAAACATTTGAAGTGTAATGATTTTCCAGCTTAAGGTATCTTGGAAGGCCATCAGGAAATGTCTGTCTCAATTGGAAAAGAAGGAATGTAGCCCAGTATAGGGATCAATATATCCCCTGGTACAGGGAATGTATCAGAAGACTTTTAGCCAAAATACTTCAGCAGCATTGGCTACTATGTACTGGTTTAGAAGGCTAGTAGGTCATCAGACTAGCTATGAGAACCTCAATGCAACTATAGAAGGAAAACTGTGAACCTCTGAACTCTAGCATAATAGGTGAGACTTGGCCAGGCTCACAGAGAACAGCGAGCAAGCTCATAGTACCATTGGCCCCAGGATACTGAGAAGTCCATTATTCTGCAGAAGAAGTCTGAACAATCATCCTTGTGCCCTAGTTGCAGACCTCAGCCATTAAAAATGAGCAAAAATTCAAAAAGAGCTCTGATCATAGAGAGCTACTATGGAGACAAGGAAAATCAGAACACAAATCCAGAAAAGGACAACAAAGGCAAAATGACTTCAGGTGAAACCTCAATGTAGATATGAACTGGCCTCTAGTTCAAAAGTCTTAGAAAAATTAAAAATTGGATCTTAAAAGAGAGATAGAAGAAAAATTGGGAAAACAAATTAGAGGTATGCAAGAGAGTTATGAAAGTTTTGGGGGAAAGGCCAATACCTTGAAAAAGGAAGCACAGAAATTGGCTAAAGACAACAACTCCTTAAAACATAAATTTGGAAAAATGAAAAAATATATATTGGAGAGAATAATTCCTTAAAAATAAATTTAGCAAAATGGAAAAAAAAATAGAATGAAGAAAATAACTTACTAAAAATAAATTGGGTGAAATGAAAAAAGAAAACAACTCCTTAAAAATAGAATTGGCAAAATGAAAAAAAAAAATCCACTGGACAAAATGCCAAACAAAACTTTTGCCAGTACAATTGGCCAAATGCAAAAGAAATTAAAAAAGCTTACTGGAAAAAATAATTCACCAAAACTCTGAATTGGACTAATGGAAGTGAATGACTCAATGAAATATTGAGAAGCAGTTAAAACAACAACAATAAAAAAAATAGAAGAAAGTGTGAAATATCTCATTGGAAAAACAACTGACCTGGAAAATAGATCCAAGAAGGATAATCTAAAAATTAGAAAAAGTGAAAGCCACAATGAAAAAAGTCAAGTCAAGAAATCAACAAGGAAACTTGCCCTGATATCCTAGAACCAGAGGGTAAAACAGTCATTGAAAGAATCTACCAATCACTTCCTAAAGGAAAACCCAAAATGAAAACTCTAAGGAATGATGTAGTTGAATTCCAGAATTATCAGATCAAAGAGAAAATACTGCAAGCAATCAGAAAGAAATAATTCAAATATCAAGGAGCCATAATCAGGATTACACAGGACCCAGAAGATTTCACATTAAAGAATTTGAGAGAGTGGAATATGATATCCCAGAAGGCAAAGAAGCTTGGACTATAACCAAGAATCAACTACCCAGAAAAATTAAGCATTATCTTTCAGGGAAAAACGTGAACATTCAGTAAAATAAGTGATTTTCAATTATTTTTGTTGAAAAGACCAGAACCAAACAGAAAATTTGAACTCCAGATGAAAGACTCAGGAAAAACATAACAAGATAAAAGAAGAAAAAATCCTACTTTTTAAAGATTAAAATTTTTTACATATCTAGTTGGGAAGATCATATGTGTAACTCCAGAGA
This sequence comes from Antechinus flavipes, assembly GCF_016432865.1. Taxonomy (NCBI): domain Eukaryota; kingdom Metazoa; phylum Chordata; class Mammalia; order Dasyuromorphia; family Dasyuridae; genus Antechinus; species Antechinus flavipes. The sequence continues at coordinate 450,055,144 of NC_067398.1, forward strand.
ATTGTAAATTTGTCAGGACACTTACCAGGGATATAGGTATAAGTTCATTTTAATGTGATGATGTAAAAAAAAAAAAGAACTAGGAGTGGAAATGATTATACTGGAAGAAGAGGACAGAGGAGGTAAAAGAGGATAAATTACACTAGATGAAGAGGCACAAAAGACCTATTAAAATTGAGGGAAAGAAACGAGGAGGATGAAAATTGTTTGAACCTTAATCCCATCAAATTTGGCTCAAAAATGGAATACCATACATACTTAGTTTGATATAGAAATTTGTCTTACCAAATTGGGTACTAGGAGAGGGAAGGGACAAATGAAAAAAAAAAAAAAAAGGCCAATAGAAGGGAGAGCAGAAGTAGAAGCGGAAAGGGATAAAAAAAGGAAGACTAAAAAAGGTAGGGCAGATTAAGGGAGATGGTGGTCAGGAGCAAAATACTGGTGAGGAGGGAAAGAGTAAAAAGAGAGAAAACAGAATAACTTGGGAAAAATAGGATGGTGGAAAATACAGTTAGTAATCTTAACCTTGAAAGTAAACAGGATGAACTCTTTCATACAATGGAACTGGAATAGAATTGATTAAAAGCCAGAATCCTAAAATATATTGTTTACAACAAACACAATAAAAGCAGGAAGTACTTAAAGAAGTGGAAGAGTAAAGTCAGGAAGCTGCTCAAGCTTTCCCAGTTTCCCTCAAAGACCACTTGAAATCAAGCCTCTAAACAGTCTGACAGAATGAAACTCTTCAGTTGAAGATAAATTGTAAAAACTTCAAGAAAGTCAGTCTCACTGGAGTGAAAAGGATATTCAGCTCAGTTCAGACAAACTCTGGGAAAACTGGTGAGAGGGTCTTACATGGCAAATCAGCAATTGAAAAATTCAGTCCTGGAACAGTAGAGCTGTAGATCCAGCTCAGAAGGCAAACTCTGGTAAACCAGGCTGTTTTTTGAAAAGAATAGGCAAAGCTATCCCCTACAAACACAAAGGGGCCTCTATACTAAAGTGAAGGTTCAAGTCTGCATAGAAAGGTTGGAACAGCTCTCCCTTTGCCCCAAGAGCTGTGTTCTATCACAAAAGTAAAAAAAAAAAAAATAACCAAAAGAAAAGGAAAGGAAAGGAGCAAGAAACAAAAGAACTTTGCCCATAGAGTTACTATTGTGACAGGGAAAACCAAAACACCAACTCAGGTAAAATAAAATGTCCACAGAAGAAATCTCCAAGAGTAATATGAATTGGTCTCAAGCTTGAAGAGCATACACAAATATAGTACTGATACCAAAACCAGGAAGAGTCAAACTGAAAAAGAAAATTACAGACCAATCTTCCTAATGAATATTGATGCAAACATTTTAAACAAAACATTAGTAACTTACACCATGATAGTACACTCTGACCAAGTGGGATTTATACCAGAAATGCAAGAGTGGTTCAATATCAGAAAACTATTGTCATAATTGGCTATATCAGTAAGAGAACCAAGAAAAATAATTTGATATTCTTAATAGATGTAGAAAAAGCTTTTATCAAAATATAGTTCCTATTCCTAATAAAAAACATAGCGAGCATAGGGATAAAGGGAGCTTTCCTTAAAATAATAAGCAGTATCTATTTAAAACCAACAGATGGCATTATTTGTAATGGAAAGAAGCTGGATGAATTAAAATCTTGCTAAAGCTGTTAATTATTTCCAGTAGGTTTTTGGATGATTTTCTAGGATTCTCTAAATATATCATTATATCATCTGCAGAGTGAGAGTTTTATTTCCTCATTGCCCATTCTAATTCCTTTAATTTGTTTTTCTTTTCTTTTTGCTATTGATTTTTCTCTCCTAATATGATTCATAAAGCAATGTGCATTAAATATATAATTAATTTGAAAAAAGAATAAAAGTTAAAAACCTGAAGCAAAATATATTATGCTTCAGCTGAATTTTTTTTTTTTAAAAAGCAGGGAGTAGTGATCCTGATTTCAGATCAAGCAAAAGCAAAAATAGATCTAATTACAAAAGATAAGGAAGAAAACTACATCTAAAAATATATGTACCAAGTGATATAGCATCCAAATTCTTAGAGGAGAATTAAGTGAGTTGCCAGAAGAAATAGACAGCAAAACTATGCTAGTGGGAAATCTCAACCTCCTTCTATCAGAACTAGATAGATCTAACCACAAACAAGAAAGAAATTAAGGAGGTGAAAAGAATATTAGAAATTTTAAGTATGATAGACCTTTGGAGAAATTTGAATATGGATGGAAAGGAATGTACTTTTTTCTCAGTGTTACAAGCATCTACACAAAAACTGACAAGGTATTAGGGTATAAAAACCTGAAAATCAAATGCAGAAAGGTAGAAATAATAAATGCATCCCTTTTATATCATGATGAAATAAAAATTATGTGTAATAAAATGCAATTAAAAACAGATCAAGGACTTCCGGTTAAGATGGCGGAGAGGAGGCACACAGCTGTGTAGCTCCACGCTTTCTCTCACTATCCATTTCACTACAAGCCTCTGAATTAATGCTTGACTGAAAAAAAAACCCCACAAATAGTTACCAAGAGAAGCCATCCTTGAGATTCGCCAAGAAAGGTCTGTCTTTACTGGAGGGCTGGGACAGTTTTAGATCGGGCGCAGGCGGCGGGCAGCGGCAGTGAGAGCACGGGAGCAGACTGGAGAGGGGGCAGGGAGTAATCACAGCCGTCTCTGTGGGGAGAGCTTCGCTACAGGACTAGATACTTTGCTCTGGCAGCAAGTCAGCAGCCCAGCAGAGAAGCTAAAAACACCGGGGGTGAAGAATACAACCCCAAACAGCTGGAATCTCTCGGGACCTGGCCGCCCTCCCACCCCCCCACCCCCACCCCCACCCCCAGTGACCCAGCACGCTCTGGGATCTCAGAGTGCAGGCGCAGCACAGTCAGGCTAGTGCCTCACTGCTGGCCCCCCACCCCCCCGCAATCTGTAGAGGAAGCTCGGTAACACCACCCAGCCCCTCCCCCAAAGAAAGACTCCAGTTTTTTCTGTTTTTCTTTGCTAGTTTGTCTTTGATTATTAGACAGAATGAGCAAGAAACTGAAGAGGACTTTAACCCTTGACAGCTTGACAGATAGAGAGCAGACTCTAAATCCTGAGGAGACTAAAAACAGACTCTCTCCAGGTGAATCCCCAAAGGAGGAGATCATCTGTTCCTCAGCACAGATGAACCTCATAGAAGTAATTAAAAAGGCTCTCACAAGGGAGCTAGAAGAAAAATGGGAAAAGCAGAGTGAGGCTTGGCAAAGGGAGAGGGAAGCTTGGGAAAAGGAGAGGGGGGCTTGGCAAAAGAGCCTGGAGAAGTCAGTTAAAGAGAGAGTGGATAAAGAAGTAAAATCCTTGAAAAATAGGATTGGTGAATTGGAAAACAAAATTGGCGAAATGGAAAAAAAATTCCACAGAACAAAAGAACTCAATGGGACAATTAGAAAAGGATTTTTAAAAAGTGAGTGAAGAAAATACTTCACTGAAAATCAGAATTGAACAATTGGAATTGAATGACTCGAGGAGACAAGAAGAATCAGTCAAGCAAATCCAAAAAAATCAAACAATGGAAAAGAATGTGAAATACCTTCTGGGGAAGACAACAGACCTGGAAAACAGATCCAGGAGAGACAACCTGAGAATCATTGGACTTCCAGAAAAACATGATGAAAAAAAGAGCCTGGACACTATTTTCCAGGAAATTATCAAAGAGAACTGCCCAGAAGTCATAGGAACAGAGGAAAAAATAAACATTGAAAGGATTCATCGATCACCCACCCTAAAATCAAAACACCAAGGAATATAGTGGCCAAATGCCAGAACCCTCAGACGAAGGAAAAAATATTGCTAGTGGCTAGAAAAACCCAATTCAAGTATCAAGGAGCCACAATAAGGATCACCCAGGATCTGGCAGCATCCACATTAAAAGATCGAAGGGCCTGGAATATGATATTCCGAAAGGCTAAGGAACTTGGTATGCAACCAAAAATAACTTACCCAGTGAGAATGAGCATCTTTTTCCAGGGAAGAAGATGGACATTCAACGAAGTAAGCAAATTTCATCTATTTCTGATGAAAAAGCCAGAACTTAACAAAAAGTTTCATCTACAAATATAGAACTCAAGAGAAATCTAAAAAGGTAAAGATTAATCTTGGGAACTATATTTCGACTATATAGATGTATAAAGAATACATGTATACCTTATTCTAGAAATTGATGTGGAAAGGACATTGTACCAGAAAAAAGGGTAAAGTGGGGGGTAGTACATCTCATGAAGAGGCATAGGAAACCTATTATATCTGAGAGAAAGAATGGAGGGGGATGAATATAGTGGGTATCTTACTGCCTTCAGAATTGGCTTTAAGTGAAAAATCTTAAGACATATTCAATCTATGGTGAAACTTCTCCCACTTCATTGAAAAGTGAGAAGGGAAAAGTGAAAAGGGAAGGAATAAGCTAAGAGGAAGGGAAAAGGAAACTGAGAGGGAAAGAGGTAAGATAGGAGGAGGAACTCTAAGGCGGGGGGAGGGATACTAAAACGGGAAGGCTGTGAGAAGCAAGTGGTGCTCACAAGCTTAATACTGGAAAGGGGGGAAAGGGGAAAGTAGGGAGAAAAGCATAAACCAGGGTTAACAAGATGGCAAGTAATACAGAATTGGTCATTCTAACCATAAATGTGAACGGGGTAAACTCCTCTATAAAGAGGAAGCGGTTAGCAGAATGGATTAAAAGCCAGAATCCTACAATATGTTGTTTACAGGAAACACACCTGAAGCGGGGAGATACATGCAGGTTAAAGGTAAAAGGTTGGAGCAAAATCTACTATGCTTCAGGTGAAGTCAAAAAAGCAGGAGTAGCCATCCTGATCTCAGATCAAGCTAAAGCAAAAATTGACCTAATTAAAAGAGATAAGGAAGGACACTATATCTTGCTAAAGGGTAGCATGGATAATGAAGCACTATCTATATTAAACATATATGCACCAAGTGGTGTAGCATCTAAATTCTTAAAAGAGAAATTAAGAGAGCTGCAAGAAGAAATAGACAGTAAAACTATACTAGTGGGAGATCTTAACCTTGCACTCTCAGAATTAGATAAATCAAACCACAAAATAAATAAGAAAGAAGTCAAAGAGGTAAATAGAATACTAGAAAAGTTAGATATGATAGATCTCTGGAGAAAATGTAATGGAGATAGAAAGGAATACACTTTCTTTTCAGCAGTTCATGGAACCTATACAAAAATTGACCATATATTAGGACATAAAAACCTCAGACTCAAATGCAGTAAGGCAGAAATAGTAAATACATCCTTTTCAGATCACGATGCAATGAAAATTACATTCAACAAAACCCAGGGGGAAGTAGACCAAAAAATAATTGGAAACTAAATAATCTCATACTAAAGAATGATTGGGTGAAACAGCAAATCATAGACATAATTAATAACTTCACCCAAGAAAACGATAATAATGAGACATCATACCAAAATGTATGGGATGCAGCCAAAGCGGTAATAAGGGGAAATTTCATATCCCTAGAGGCCTATTTGTATAAAATAGAGAAAGAGAAGTTGCAAGTTGGGTTTGCAACTAAAAATGCTAGGAAAGGAACAAATTAAAAACCCCCAGTCAAACACTAAACTTGAAATTCTAAAAATAAAAGGAGAGATCAATAAAATTGAAAGTAAAAAAACTATTGAATTAATTAATAAAACTAAGAGTTGGTTCTATGAAAAAACCAACAAAATAGACAAAAACATATCAAAACTAATTGGAAATTAAATAACCTAATTCTAAAGAATGAGTGGCTCAACAACAAATTAAAAAATGGATAATTTCAACAAAGAGAATGATAATAATGAGACAACATACCAAATGTCATGGGATGCAGTCAAAGCAGTTCTTAAAGGAATTATTTTTTTTTTATCTCTTGATCCTCACATAAATAAAAATCCTCACATGAAAAAGAGAAAATCAATGAACTGGGCATGCAACTAAAAAAGATGGAAAAATAATAAGTTAAAACCCCTCAATTAAATACCAAATCAGAAATTCGGAAAATCAAAGAAGAGATTAGTAAAATTGAAAATAAGAAAATTATTGAACTAATAAAGAAAACTAAGAATTAGTTTTATGAAAAAGAAAACAAAATAAAGCTTTGATTACACACAAAAAAGAAGAAATTACCAGTATAAAAAATGAAAAGAATGATCTTACCCCCAATAAAAGGAAATCAAATCAATAATTAAGAACTGTTTTGCCCAATTGTATGCCAATAAATTTAATAATCTAAGTAAAATAGATGAATACATATAAAAATATAGATTGCCCAGATTAACCGAGAAGGAAATAAATTAATTAGTCCCATTTTTAAAAAAAGAAATTGAACAAACAATTAATGAACTCCCTAAGAGAAAATTTCCAGGGTCAGATGGATTTACAAGTGAATTCTACCATACATTTAAATTACAATAAATTCCAATACTATATAAATTATTTGGAAAAATATGGGAAGAAGGAGTACTATCAGATTCCTTCTATGACACAGATATGGTGCAAAACAGGAAGGGCAAAAACAAATAAAGAAAATTATAGACTAAAAAATCTTAAATAAAATATCATCAAAGAAATTACAGCAACTTTTAACCAAGATAATACAATATAACTAAGAGCAATTTATATCAGAAAAGCAGCACTGGTTCAATTTCAGGGAAACTATCAGCATAATTGAACATATCAATATCAAAACTAACAAATCATATAATTATCTCAATAGATGCAGAAAAGGCATTTGATAAAATATGACAACCATTCCCATTAAAAAACACAAGAAAGCATAGAAATAAATGGAATTTTCTTTAAAATGACAACTAGTATCTATTTAAAATCACTAAGAAGCATTATATGTAATGGTGATAAGCTAGAAGCATTCCCATCAGGGGTGAAACAAAGTTGGCCATCATCATCATAATTATTCAATAGTGTACTAAAAATGTTAGCTTTAACAATGAGAGAAGAAAAAGAAATTTAAGTAATTAGAGTAGATAATGAGGAAACAAAACTCTCATTTTTTGCAACTGATTTGATGGTATATTTAGAGAATTCTAGAGAATCAACTAAAAAAAAACTATTAGAAACAATTCACAACTCTAGCAAAGTTGTATACACATAAATCACTAGCTTTTCTATACATTATCAACAAAATCTAGTTACAAGAGATAGAAGGAGCAATCACATTTAAAATAATTGTAGACAAAACACAACATTTTGAATATTTCCAGAGAAATCTGGGAATTATATGAACACAACTACAAAGCACTTTTCACACAAATAAAATTAGATCTAAACTATCAGTTGCTCATGGGTAGGCTGAATTAATAATAAAATAAAAATAACAATTCTACCTATATTATGCTACATATTCAATGACATACCAATAAAATTTCCAAGAAATTATTTTATAGAACTAGAAAAAAAAAAACTGAAAGGAAAAAAAAAGGTCAAGAATTTCAAGGGAGTTGGTGGAAAAAAATGCAAAGGAAGAACTAAAAGTATATTATAAAGTGGTAGTCATCAAATCCATTCGGTACTGGGTAAGAAATAGTGTAGTGAGTCAATGGAATAATTTAGGTTCACAAGACACAATAGTCAATGATTAAAGTAATCTAGTGTTTGATAAACCCTAATACTCTAGTTTCTGGGATAAGAATTCACTATGTGACAAAAAAAAATTGGTAGGAAAACTTGAAAACTGTATAGCAGAAAGTAGACCTGACCAATTGACAACATCTAATACTACTCTATACTAAGTATACTAAGATAAGGTTGAAATGGATTCATGATTTAGATATAAAGGGTGATACTACAAGCAAATGAGAAGATTAAGGATAGTTTACCTCTCAGATCTGTAAAGAAGGGAGTTATTTATGGCCAAAGAAGAACTAGGAAAAATTGCAAAAAGCAAAATAGATATTGGAAGAAAGCAGAAAGCTGGGAAAATAGTTTTTATAGACAATCTTTCTAAAATATATAAAGAATTACCTCAAATTTATAAGAATAAAAATCATTCCCCAGTTGATAAATGATAAAAGGATGTGAACAGTTATTTTTCAGATGACAAAATTAAAGCCACTTGTAGACATTTGAAAAATGCTCTAAATTACTATTGATTAGAGAAATACTAATTAATGCTGTTCTGTAATATCACTTCACATCTCTCAGATTGGCTAAGATGACAGACAAACATAATGATGGATGTTGATGGGGATGTAGGAAAACTGGGACACTAATGCAATGTTGGTGGAGTTATGAACTGATCCAACCATGCTGGAGTGTCTCTAGTGGATATCTATCCCAAAGAGATCATAAAAGAGGGGAAAGGATGCACATGTGCAAAACCGTTTGTAGTAGTCCCTTTTGTAGTGACAAGGAACTGGAAATTGAGTGAAAGCATTGGGGAATGACTGGATAAATTATGGTACATGAATGTAATGGAATACTATTGTTCTATAAGAAATGATGAGCAGGCTGATTGCAGAAAGGCTTAGAAAGGCTTACATGAACTGATACTAAGTGAAATGAACAGAATAAAGAGAATATTGTATACAGTAACAAGAAGATTATATGATAATCAATGGTAATAGACTCAGCTCTTTTCAACAATGAGGTGATTCAAGGCAGTTCCAATAGACTTTTTATGGAAAGTGCTATTCACACCAAGACAGATAATTATGAAGACTGAATGTGAATCAAAGCATAGTATTTTTACCTTTTTGTTGTTGTTGTTTGTTTTCTTTTATTTTTTTTCTTTCTCAGATTTTATTTTTTCCATTTGAATCTGATTTTTTTTTTTTACTCAGCATGATAAATTTGGAAATATGTTTAGAGTGTCCTAATACACATAAAATACATTTAATCTATGTCAGATTTCTTGCTATTTGGGGGAGGAGAAGAAGGAAGAGAGGGAGAATTTTTTTAAATTTAATTTAATTTTATTTTATAATAACTTTATATTGACAGAATCCATGCCAGGGTAATTTTTTTTTACAACATCATCCCTTGCACTCGCTTCTGTTCTGATTTTTCCCTCCCTCCCTCCACCCCTTCCCCTAGATGGCAAGCAGTCAGATATATGTTAGATATGTTGCAGTATATCCTAGATACAATACATGTTTGCAGAACCGAACAGTTCTCTTGTTGCACAGGGAGAATTGGTTTCAGAAGGTAAAAATAACCCTGGAAGAAAAACAAAAATGCAAATAGTTCACATTCGTTTCCCAGTGTTCTTTCTTTGGGTGTAGCTGCTTCTGTCCATCATTTATCAATTGAAACTGAGTTAGGTCTCTTTGTCAAAGAAATCCATTTCCATCAGAAAACATCCTCAAACAATATCGTTGTCGAAGTGTATAATGATCTCCTGATTCTGCTCATTTCACTTAGCATCAGTTCATGTAAGTCTCTCCAAGCCTCTCTGTATTCATCCTGCTGGTCATTTCTTACAGAACAATAATATTCCATAACATTCATATACCACAATTTACCCAGCCATTCTCTAATTGATGGGCATCCATTCAATTTCCAGTTTTTAGCCACTATAAACAGGGCTGCCACAAACATTTTGGCACATATAGGTCCCTTTCCCTTCTTTAGTATTTCTTTGGGATATAAGCCCAGAAGTAACACTGATGGATCAAAGGGTATGCACAGTTTGATAACTTTTGGGTCATAATTCCAGATTGCTCTCCAGAATAGTTGGATTCATTCACAACTCCACCAACAATGCATCAGTGTCCCCGTTTTCCCGCATCCCCTCCAACATTCATCATTATTTTTTCCTGTCATCTTAGCCAATCTGACAGGTGTGTAGTGGTATCTCAGAGTTGTCTTAATTCGCATTTCTCTGATCAATAATGATTTGGAACACTCTTTCATATGAGTGGTAATAGTTTCAATTTCATCATCTGAAAATTGTCTGTTCATATCCTTTGACCATTTATCAATTGGAGAATGGCTTGATTTCTTATAAATTTGAGTCAATTCTCTATGTATTTTGGAAATGAGGCCTTTATCAGAACCTTTAACTGTGAAGATGTTTTCCCAGTTTGTTGCTTCCCTTCTAATCTTGTTGGCATTAGTTTTGTTTGTACAAAGGCTTTTAAATTGGTATAATCAAAATTTTCTATTTTGTGATCAGTAATGGTCTCAAATTTGGGCACAAATTTCTTTTTCCTTCACAAGTCTGAGAGATAAACTATCCTATATTCCTCTAATTTATTTATAATCTCATTCTTTATGCCTAGATCATGGACCCATTTTGATCTTTTCTTGGCATATGGTGTTAAGTGTGGGTCCATGCCTAATTTCTGCCATACTAATTTCCAGTTATCCCAGCAGTTTTTATCAAATAATGAATTCTTATCCCAAAAGTTAGGATCTTTGGGTTTGTCAAACACTAGATTGCTATAGTTGACTATTCTGTCTTGTGAACCTAACCTTTTCCACTGATCAACTAACCTATTTCTTACCAAATGGTTTTGGTGACTGCTGCTTTATAATATAATTTTAGATCAGGTACAGCTAGGCCACCTTCATTTGATTTTTTTTTCATTAATTGCCTTAAGATTCTCGACTTTTTATTGTTCCATATGAATTTTGTTGTTATTTTTTCTAGATCATTAAAATTTTTTTTGGAAGTCTGATTGGTATAGCACTAAATAAATAGATTAGTTTAGGGAGTATTGTCATCTTTATTATATTCGCTTGGCCTGTCCAAGAGCACTTAATATTTTTCCAATTATTTAAGTCTGACTTTATTTGTGTGGAAACTTTGTTGTAGTTTTGCTCATATAATTCCTGACTTTCCTTTGGTAGATAGATTCCCAAATATTTTATGCTATCAACAATTATTTTGAATGGAATTTCTCTTTGTATCTCTTGCTGTTGGATTTTGTTGGTGATGTATAAAAATGCTGAGGATTTATGGGGATTTATTTTGTATCCTGCTACTTTGCTAAAATTATGAATTATTTCTAATAGCTTTTTAGTAGAATCTCTGGGGTTCTCTAGGTATACCATCATATCATCTGCAAAGAGTGATAGTTTGGTTTCCTCATTGCCTACTCTAATTCCTTTAATCTCTTTCTTGACTCTTATTGCAGAGGCTAATGTTTCTAATACAATATTGAATAATAATGGTGATAGTAGACAACCTTGCTTCACTCCAGATCTTATTGGGAAAGGTTCCAGTTTTTCCCCATTGCACATGATTCTTACTGACGGTTTTAAATATATGCTAATGATTATTTTAAGGAAAAGACCATTTATTCCTATACTCTCAAGTGTTTTTATTAGGAATGGATGTTGGATTTTATCAAATGCTTTTTCTGCATCTATTGAGATGATCATATGGTTTTTGTTTGCTTATTGATATAGTCAATTATGCTAATAGTTTTCCTAATATTGAACCAGTCCTGCATTCCTGGTATAAATCCTACTTGGTCATAGTGTATTATCCTGGGGATGATTTTCTGTAATCTTTTTGCTAATATTTTATTTAAGATTTTATCATCAATATTCATTAGGGAGATTGGTCTATAATTTTCTTTCTCTGTTTTCAACCTATCTGGTTTAGGTATCAGTACCATGTCTGTGTCATAAAAGGAGTTTAGTAGGACTCCTTTAATCCCTATTTTTTCAAATAGTTTATTTAGCATTGGAGTTAATTGTTCTTTAAATGTTTGGTAGAATTCACGTGTAAATCCATCTGGTCCTGGGGATTTTTTCTTAGGGAGTTGGTTGATAGTTTGTTCTATTTCTTTTTCTGAGATGGAACTGTTTAGGATATTTACTTCTTCCTCTATTAGTTTGGGCAAGCTATATTTTTGGAGGTATTCTATTTCTTTTAAGTTGTTCAAATTTATTGGCATAAAGTTGGACAAAGTAACTCCTAATTATTGCTCTAATTTCCTCTTCATTAGTAGCGAGTACTCCCTTTTCATTTTTAAGACCAACAATTTGATTTTCCTCTTTCCTTTTTTTAATCAGATTTACTAAGGGTTTGTCTATTTTGTTGGGTTTTTTTCATAGAACCAACTCTTAGTTTTATTAATTAATTCAATAGTTTTTTTACTTTCAATTTTATTGATCTCTCCTTTTATTTTTAGAATTTCAAGTTTAGTGTTTGACTGGGGGTTTTTAATTTGTTCCTTTCCTAGCATTTTTAGTTGCAAGCCCAACTTGCAACTTCTCTTTCTCTATTTTATACAAATAGGCCTCTAGAGATATGAAATTTCCCCTTAATACCGCTTTGGCTGCATCTCATACATTTTGGTATGATGTCTCATTATTATCGTTTTCTTGGGTGAAATTATTAATTATGTCTATGATTTGCTGTTTCACCCAATCTTTCTTTAGTATGAGATTATTTAGTTTCCAATTATTTTTTGGTCTACTTTCCCCTGGCTTTTTGTTGAATGTAATTTTCATTGCATCATGGTCTGTAAGGATGCATTTACTATTTCTGCCTTACTGCATTTGAGTTTGAGGTTTTTATGTCCTAATATATGGTCAATTTTTGTATAGGTTCCATGAACTGCTGAAAAGAAAGTGTATTCCTTTCTGTCTCCATTACATTTTCTCCAGAGATCTATCATATCTAATTTTTCTAGTATTCTATTTACCTCTTTGACTTCTTTCTTATTTATTTTGTGGTTTGATTTATCTAATTCTGAGAGTACAAGGTTGAGATCTCCCACTATTATAGTTTTGCTGTCTATTTCTTCTTGCAGCTCTCTTAATTTCTCTTTTAAGAATTTAGATGCTACACCACTTGGTGTATATATATTTAATATTGATATTTCTTCATTATCCATGCTACCCTTTAGCAAGATATAGTGCCCTTCCTTATCTCTTTTAATTAGATCAATTTTTGCTTTAGCTTGATTTGAGATCAGGATGGCTACCCCTGCTTTTTTGACTCCTCTAATCAATGAACTATCTTTAATAAAATATGAAAAAAGAAGATAAAAAGTTTCATGAAAAAAAGTTCCAAAGTTTATTAGAGTATCCATTCCCCCTCATCTCTCTAGCATTTGTCGTTTATGATGATTGTGAAGCGATAGTTCTAAATGACTTTAATTTGCAATTAGAGCATTTTTTCATAAGTCTTGATAGCTTTGCTTTTTTCTTCTGAAAACTAATTTTTCAGATACCCTAACATTTATCAAATAAGAAATAGGTCTTATTTTTATCTTTGACTTCATTCTTTATATATTTGAGATATAAGTTTTTATCAGAGAAACTTGCTACAATTTTTTAATATTACTTCATTATCTATGATACTTTGTAGCAAAGTTTAGTTTTTCTGTTCTCCTCTTTTAATTAAGTCTTTTACTCTGCTCTTGCTTTTTCTTAGATCATGATTGTTTCCTCTGTCTTTTTTAGATCAACTGACCTCCTTATCATCTCTAGACTGATATCCTAGAGCTGAAACTGTTGCTGCTGCTGTCATGCTTGCCTCCCAGGCCCCCCACTAATATTTCTTTTGACTGAGCTCTGAGCTGCCCCCATCCTAATGTCACAGACCTCTCCTGCTGATCTTCTATACTGAATTAGGCTTTGAAATGCCTCAATCTAACCTATTTTTAGATGTGTTGATAAACAATTTAATTATATGAGTTATTTTAAAGTTGTTTGGAAGGGAATATCAGGAGAGTTTTACTTTGTTGAGGCCTCTACTCTGTTCTCTTCCTATTCATATTTTTTAATTACTTAAAAAAGGTACAGATAATAAATTTATTAATTAACAAATGACAGAAGAAACTGGTAATCTACTAGGAAATGTAATCACAATTCAAAAACAGTTTAATGGACCAGAATGATAAGCTGAATCTAATTCAACTGTATTTAACGTGGATAAATATAAAGTTTTATTTGTATTGAGGGGAAATAACCTACAGAAAAATAGAATGTGTAAACACAGCATACCTTTTCATATAAAAGAGATTAAGTTGGTTCTGGTGAGATAAAACATCTAACATAGAATATAGTTATTGTATGACAGTCAAAAAGACCTAGGGATCCTAGTCTAAAAACGTCATATCTAGATTTAAAGAGACATTTTCTTTCTGTTTTATCCTATTCAAAGTGCATTTGGACTACAATATTGATAAAAAGGGAGCTTATTTTATGGAAGGACTTTGAGAAATTGGAATGCATTCAGAAAAGGGTAACCAGAAATTATTATCATACTAAGATGAGTTCAAGGACTTAGGGATTTTTCTCTTCTATACCAGAAAATTTAGAAAGTAAAAAGGGGGAGCACTGGAAACAGAAATAAGTGATTTCATGTAGTTAAAGAATTGTCATATGGAAAATAGATTGCATTTATGTCAGCTGATCTCTGAGGGCAGAGCAACAATGGGAGGATGTTGTAGAATGGCAGATTTCTCCTGAATATAAGCATAAGATTCCAAAAAATTAACTCTGTTGAGGCTATAAATGCACTTTTGGATGACCATTTAACAGGTTATTGTCCTGAAGATTCCTTTAGTAGACTATATGATCTCTGAGGTCCTTTCCAATTCTGAAATCCTTTGAATCTTGATTAAATTCTCCTTTTTCATAAATTATCACTTTTGCCAATGAAATCTTGGCTCTTGGCTGAATATTGCCTCGTAATCCTCACCAATTTGGGAGAGAGTCTGGGCCCCACTTCACTTCAAATCTTAGATTTTCTCTTTGCCTTTCAAGATGATGAATTAGTTCCCTCTAATGTCTCTATCAACCCTTCCAAGGTCTCTTTTGGATGAGCAAGGAATTGCTAAAAGATTTTTTCTGATAAGATGTAAAACCTCTAAGTCTTACTGTTTGTTCTACAACTGAATCTTCTATACCTTCATGCATTGTCATTTGTCTTTCCAATGTATTATTAGAACCACAGGCCTAACCTTTCATCCTGCATTTATATTCTTGGGACTATTGGATCCTTCTAGCTACCCTACATCTGAACCCTTTTTATGTGTGTCTCTGAAAATTAGAATGTGAGCTCCTTGAAAGTGAGGATTATCTCATTTCTATTTGTATTCCCATGAACTAGCAAAGTGCTTGACACAAAGTAAATGCTTTATAAATTTTTTAAATGTATTTATTCACCCAGTTAGTCACTCATTTGATTTATTATAGAATATCACTTGTGTTCCTTTCTTATATTTTCAATATAGGTATAGAGATTTCTTATTAAAAAGATTTTATCAATGAGAAAGCAGTCATATAGTTTGATAGTTATTGATATTCTTTTGATTTATATTTAGAGAGGGGGGATAATTAAAGAGCTTCAAATTTGTGTGTTTTGCTTGTTTTCCCCATAACTTATATATTCATGCTCTGTGTCACCTACAACATGGACCTTCTCTCTTGTAGATGCTTCTCTGATTTTGTTTTGCTATACAAACATTTCCAATTCCTTATGTAGCAAGCACACCCATTGCTGGTTTAAAATCCAAATATGATGACCCCACTGTACTTGAAGGTGAGATGAATTTACTATTTAATAATAATAATATTAAAAGCTAGGATTTTATAGTATCTACAATATGCCAGGCTCTAAGCTAAACCCTTTAAAATCTCATTTGATCTGCATAAGCCTGGGAGGTAGGTACTATAATCATTTCCATTTTATAAATGAGGAAATTGAGACAAACAAGTTAAGTGATTTGTCCAAGGTCACACAGCTAATTAAGTGTCTGAGGCTGGATTTGTACTCAGGTATTTCTGACAGTACTGGGCCTGCACTCTATCCATTATGTTACATAATTCCCTATTTTTTTTAAAATATAGTTTTTCTACCTTTCTAAAATAAAGAAAAAGAGTAAAAGAAAATACCATGTAAATTTTGTGTAAAGGGATGTCTCATAATTTTCTCTCTACTTCTGTATTACAGCCAACTGTCAAATACATTTGCTAATCATAGATAGGTTTGACTTTCCATTTCCAGGAGAAAATCATTTTCATCTTTAAGTAGTATAACCTCAGTTCTGTAGATAAAGTATTCTTGATCTGAGGTCTGTGAATGTGTTTAAAAGAAGAAAAAATATTAACTGCATTTTAATACAATTAGCTTCCATTGCAATATTTTCTTTTATGTTTAAGATCATTTTTTTGTGAGTAGGGGTCTGTAGACTCCCTCTCATTGCCCAAGGAGTATACTATATAATAAAAGTTTAGAAATTCCTGCTGCCCTTTGTTTCTAAAGGGATTCTATTATAAAATTCCAGCATAGGCTTATCCCCAGCAATTAAGAAAAGACTTCTTTTTTAAACCAGAGGGTACAGTATGCGTTAAGATATTGCTAGTGTTTGGTCAATGTATGTGTGTATTTGTAAGTATATGTGTGATACAGAGAGACACAATGAAAAATCCAATTCTAATATGTCTTTTTTATCACCACCACCACCACTATCATCAGCATCACAAAGAAAAAATATGAGGAAACAAAGGAGACTTTCATCGGTCTATATGAATAATCAAAATTTCTAGCCTTCATTTAAAAAAAATCTTCAATCAAAGGAGCTTTCTCACATATTTATCGTAAGCTGATAACTAGTTGAGCAAACTCCTTCTCAGTGAGTTGTAAGGGACCACCTTAGAATCACAGACTTTAGAGATCCTGTATCTCTAGCTTCTTATTTGACAGATGAAGAAAACCCATCAAGAAGGACAAGTTGCATGTCCAAGGTCATGCTGCTCGTTAATGAAAAAGGTAGGAATAGATTCTCTATCCTAGTTTGATGTACTCATCACTATCAACAGTACAAGAGTAAATATCATAAGATCAGAAGGAAACTTGGACCAAACCTAATATCTATTCCTACCCTCAATTTAGCAAGAAAGTTTACAAGTGAACATATATATCACTAAGTATGCAATGACTTAAAGATAATTAATTCATGAAACATTTATGGAATGTCTACTACATATAAAACCCAGAGAGTTGCAACAGAGATTACATCTATTACACAATTCCTGCTTGTAAGAAATCAAACAAGATATAGATTCTGCCTTTAAGAAATTTATACTTCAGTAACACATCTGTACAATATAAGTTGTATTCAGTGACTTTTGAGTACCTCTAAATTTCACATTGTAGAACATATGCTCACAAACTCTACCAGCAATGGAATAACCCTCCTTCCTCAACTTAATTACTATCCTTCTTCAGCTAAAATTAATTATGTGGAAATATGCAGAGATGCTAGACGTGTAATACCACACTTTGGTTTTATTTTATGTTTTGTTATACCTTATCAGATTCCTTAAAAGTGGATTAGTTTATACCTTATTAGAAGTGCAGATCATTTTCTGTATTCCCTTTTTTTTGAAAGGACAGTATAAAATTAGACTTGTTATTTGTCTTTTTTTTCTCAAAGAGTACCATAATATTGGGGACAGGATGCTATGACATGCAATTGAATTGGATTTATGTGAAGTAAAGCTATGCAAAGTCACCTGCCTTACTTTCCTCCTCCCCCCCCCCCCTCCAGGAATCATCCGAGTCCAGTGGTGAGATATAGATCAGGATGACTAGAAATGGCTCTGGATGCAGTTGGAGACTGCTCTTTTTAAGATAAAGTCTTTAACAGGTTTCAGTTTGACTGAGGAAATTCCCAATCTATGATTAAGGCTAAGTAAAAATGGAAAGACAATGGCCTTCAGGTTTTCTGGCGAAAACAATTGTAATTTAATTTCATTCTGAACCAATCAATGCCCGATGACCAAGTAGGGCTTGGCCTAGGTTCTAGTGTTTGGTCAATGAATGAAAACTAGGATGATTTGGGTTTAAGGCCTTCTCTTAGGCCTTAAACTCCAAGATATGTTGCAATATTTCAGCTATCCAAATTTCTATTCATTAGGGCAAAGCACAGTTTCACAGCACGGTAGTTAATGCCTGCGAAACCTGGACAGTATACCAACTCTGTGCTAGGAAACTGAATTGCTTCCATTTGAATTGTCTTAGGAAGATTCTGAAGATCACCTGGCAGGATAATATACCAGAAACTGAGGTCCTTTCTTGAAATAAACTGCCAGGCATTCCAATTCTATTGCAGAGAGCACAACTCTTTTGAGTTGGCCACATTGTTTAAATGTCAAATGTACACTTGCCAAAAAGACTATTTTATGGAGAAATCACAAGGGCAAGTGCTCTTGTGGTGGTCAGAAAAAAAAATGCTGGTAGTCAATAGGACCTACCCCCTCTCTGTATACTCTCCTTCCTCTTTATTTTAAATCTCTGCTTTCATGGAAGAGATTGTAAAAAAATTATGCTGAGTTCCCCCTCCCTTTTATTTTTAACCTCTTTTCACATCCTTTCTTTCCTTTACACAAACACAAAGATTAGATTATTGAAGGAATGAATTATTAAGAAAAATCTCTCTAACAAAAATAAATCCCTTAAAAATTCTCTCTACTGGTCTTAATGAAAAATCAGATTAAGCTCCTCTCCAAGAAAGCTCTCTACAATCAATCCTCAGATGTTTTCTTCCTTCGCTCCACACCTCTTCCCCCTCCTCTTTCCCCCTTCCATTTGCTCTCAGTGTCAACGTTGCTACTTAAAGATATGACCGGGGGCAATGAGGCTCAAGGCCTCAGCTGTCACAAGATCATGAGAGATGAAGTGCAGGTAACAGCCACAATATTGTTTCCCCAGCATACAATATATCATGGGAGCTGTCTCCTGTCAGGGACTTGGTGTGAACCCCCTCCAAACACACACACACACACACACACACACACACACACACACACACACACATTACAAGGCATGACACACCTGTAAACTTGGAAATAAAGAAGTTTACAAAACCCCCAGGCCATGGTAACATCCAATAGCTGTTTCACAGTGAGGAGAGAAGAGTCTCATTTTACTCATGACATGTATAATTAGTCTTGAGAAAATCAGGATCATCTAAAGAGAAAAATGCTTCCTTTCTAGTATTTGCATAACATTTAATGATCTCCACATGAAATATAGTCATGTGTGAGTCACTGATAGTTACATAAATGTTGCTCCTGTCCCGCTCCAAAGTTTTGCATCAGCAGAAAATTTTCAACTATTGGCACTAAGATTTGGGATTTGCTTTCTGTAGGGTAGAAAGACTCAGTAAATGAAAATTTGAGGGCTTTTAACCAGTACACTAAGAGTACATTCCTGATAAATATTGGAAGTCAATTTAAAAAATATGGGGGGTCTCAAGTTTAATGAGGAAGCATTTTAACAGTAATAATCAAGTAGAAAAGAAAGTTCAAAATTCGGAAATAATTTCCCCTCCATTGTTCTGTTTCAGAGAAAAAAAAATCCTTTTCCAGTACACATATCCTTTCTTCTTTGTCCTTCATATGTCTTAGAGGAAGTAGAATCTGATTCCTCTATTTGGACCATCTGTGATTTTTATGAAGCAAAACATTGATTGCATCATTGCAGTTCATAAAGTGTTTTTATCTGCCCATAAAACATAACTTAATTTTCCTATTAGGAAAGCAAATTAATTTTTTACACATGCATACATAGATATTTAACCATTGCATCCTTTGATGGAAATCTTCAAGGGCAAATTTCAATGAGGATTTAAATGGAAAATATCAGCAATCTCTTGTTAAGTGAAAAATGCTTATAATGCAAATTACTATAGACTATATTGTCCCTCTAGAGGTCTATAAATTTACCCCAGTAAACCATATCAAGTTATCCCCATTTGATAGACAATCAGTATACCTGAGAGCTGTCCTTTTCTGTGAGGCCATTGCATCTGATAGAGGATCAAATGGCTTGTTGATTATTCTGACTTCAAAGGCCACTGGTGCTGATATCTTCAAGGTGGTCTGTAATGCCCTGAGTGATGAGGCCACCTGTCAATGTGACTTCAAAATTAAAGAGAATCTGTGGGGAAATGAAGGGTAAACTTCCTCTCTTTCAGATTAATCTAGTTAACCTTGAACAATTTAACTTCTTCAATACCGGCTTGTTTCAAAGAGGAAAAAAAATATACCTGCCCTGGTTGACTTCAGGTTGTTGTTGTAGTTATTGTTAATGTTCTTGTTTGTTTTTTTAAAATCATAATGAATATTATTTGCCAGTTTTCTGAAAGTTCTATGGTATTGATATGATACCATGCTCTCTCTTTCTCTCTCTTGTACAGAAAAAATATATATGCAAACATGAAACAGAACATAAAACACTATTTGAACAGATTGTTTTAATCTAATATTAATATTCAATTACCATAGTATTACATGTAATATTATAGTATCATATCCTAACATTAAAATATTTAATCAAATTTTAACTAATTTAATTACTATGTTACATAGTATTATTATATTATTATAATTCAGAAGACAAAAATATATTAAGTCTTTTTAAAGTCACCAACATCTTTAGTCAATATCTAAAAAATATAGGCTAATATGCTGTGTTTTCATGTTATTTAAATGTATGCCTTCTGTCTTATTTGTATACAATTGTTTAATTCATTAATTATTAATTAATAAATTAACTGCTTCCAATACTAATACAGTATCAGTAGATTTATTTGTATTTACCCGATATACTTGAATCTAAAAATCACTTTGGGTAGTTTTGTCCAAAGGTATAAGTATTCAACGAGATGAATTGAAGAATTCCATTCAACACTTTGGGAAAGGCATTTTGCTGCTCATTTAGAAAAATGAATGCATGACATGAATATAACAAGGTTATGAAATGATTATATAAAAAGAATTTCTGCTTTCAAAAAGATTACATTCAAGTAAAGATATATTTATTAGGTATGTACTTTGAGCCAGGCACTGTGTTAAGTGCTAGAGATACAAAAAAGAAAACTCATGACTCTCAAGAAGTTCACAGTCAACCCATAACCAACTATAGATAAGTGATGAACAGTATCAATTATAATTGTTTATTGGAGATAATCATAGAAGGTAGTTAAAGATTAAAGAGTACTAGAAAAGCATTCTTGCAGAAGTTGGGAGTTTAACTGAGACTTGAGGAGACAAAAAAAAAAAAAAAAAAAAAAAGCAAGAGGAAGAAATGGAGAGGAAATGAGATCCAAGACTGAGGGATAAACAGCAAAAATGTCCAGAATCAGAAAATGAAATATTTTTATAGTGACGTTAACATCACTGAATCACAGAATATGCAAAGGTGAACCAGGTAAAGAAAGATGGTAAGGGCCATATTACAAAGGTCTTTAAAGGCCAAATAGAAAATTTTATATTTGATCCTGGAGTTAATAGGGAGTTATTGGATTCTATTGGATAGTGGTGTAAAATGTTCAAATATGTCCTTTTGGAGGATGTGTTTGACAGAAGACAGCTGGGATGTGCTGGACTAGGAAGAGGCTTTGGCAGCAAGCTATTGGGATACTCCACAAAGTAATGAGGGTCTGGACCGTGGAAGTGACAATGTCAAGGCAAAGGAGAGAGCATCTATGAACGCTCCTAGGAAAGTAGAATTGGCAGAGCTTGGCAATTAGATATAGAGAATCTGAAAGATTAATTATGTGAGAATGACACCTAAGCCATGAACTGAGGTGATTGAAAGGATGTAAAAGAGAAGTTAGAAAGAGAGGAGAATTTGATGGGGGAAATGATGATAGTTTAGTTTTGAACTTGTTAAGTTTAAGATGCATAAGATATAAATATAGTCAGAGGGAGTATGAGATACATAGATGAATATACATATAAACTCTAAGGCAGCCAATATTAGGAGACAGAAGAGAACACACTAAGTTCTAGAAAATCCTGAAAGCGTGGAACAGAGTATATACTGAAATTAAGGAAAGCAAAAAGAATTTAAAAATTAAATAAAGTGAGGTGAGTGAATGGGAGGATTTGGCAGGTCATTTTGGAGTTTTAGATGAATTTTTAATTGAACACATTTCATCTCTAAGAATTCCTGTCTTATTCATTTCTTCTGTAGTCCTTCTTGACAATATACTTAAAGTATGAAGCTCAAATTTGGATTTCTACATGCTTTTTCCTATGTGTTCTCTCTCTCTCTCTCTCTCTCTCTCTCTCTCTCTCTCTCTCTCTCTCTCTCTCTGTGTGTGTGTGTGTGTGTGTGATAGATGCAAATTGACTTTTGAGCTCAAAATTGTAAAAAGGCATATATGTTCATTGTATTTTAGAGGAAGAATTTGGTATCATATAGTCTATTACCCACTGTTGGAATCTTTACAAACTGCTAACTCATTAGAGTTGATAGATTATTGATCTGATCTTACAAGAAGATGTTTTGGGCCAGAATCTGACACAAGGTACTAAGTAGAACTAATTGATATAATGCTTGTGTTCACACCTTTACTCATTGGAGTTCACATGTTTGGGAAATTTCAGGGTTTAGTATGAGATATCTGAATTCACACCTCCCTTGAAGCTCTTAGGGCCAAAGAGCACTGTGGGAGAAAACCCATAACCCCTCTCTCTTGTATCCCACAATTCCTCTATCTAGTATAAAAGAAACAGACAGAGGCTCTCAGACAGATTTCAGCAGAATTACATGAAGAGTGGAGCTGGATTGAAGGCTGAAGAAAGCAGATGCAGAGGCTGAAGGACAAACCTTTGGATTTGGAGACATTCAGAGGGAGCTCTTGGAACCGAGCAGAGAGAGAGGCCTCTAAGAATCTAGCTATCCAAGCCCAAGGAAAGAGACAAGACTTGGAAGGAGAAATAAACATTTGTATTTTTACCAGCTGGCTGCATTTGGGTGATTATTGATCTGAACTGATACTAAGGCTGCCTCCAGAAAACCTCCGCAAGAAACTTGCTCTTACACCCAGAGAGAACCATCTTATTATATTATTTTAAAGAAGAGAAAAGAACACCACAACCCACCTAATTTTATCAATTATTGAAACTCACTGAGTTTCTAAGTACACAGAAAGAAAAATACAAAACAGGTTTTTAATTCATTATTTTAAAGATTCTCAGTACTGTACATTTTTCTAAATTTTTAGTGTGACTCAAACATGAATCTGATTAGAAACAATGTACTAAAAATACCTTCTATATTCTTACATCTCTTTTTCTTTATCTTTCTCCTTGGCTTTGTTTTGACACTAGTCTTGCTGTTACCATATAAAAAACACATAGAAAATAGCATGTGACCATGTATAGAAAAATTTTTATTACCTCCAGCATTCTCTCTGGTGTTTTGGATTTTCTTCTACGCATGAGAAAACTTCATGAGAATGAATTAATGCCAGTACAGCATTCATTGCTTTTTTACTTCATAAAATAATGATCTTTTGGAACCTATAAGGGAAAAAATCTGAACTCTCTATCCTGAAAATCCTTCTTCTAAAATCCAGGTGAGATTTTGAAAGAGCCTTAACATAATCACGGTTGAATGGCATTATGCTCTATTTAATGAATGCATTTATCAGATATTTAGTGATCATCTAATATCTGTAAGTATAAACACTAAGGAATATGAAGGTTTATGACACAGTACTTGTCACTTAGGAGTTCAATGTTGGGAATAAATAGGGCAGGCTATAAAGATACTGTGTTATTGTTCAATCATTCAGTCAAAATTCAATCATTCTGACCTCATACCATATCTAGCCATTCTCTTCCTGATTAATTCCTGAAGTCTGTCCAAGCTCATGTTTGTTGCTTCCAACACACTGTCTAGCTCATCCTTTGCTATTCTCTTCTTTTGTCTTTAATCTTTCCCAACAATATTCTTATAATGTGGCCTAAGTATTCTTTATCTCTAGAATTTGACTTTCCAGTGAATAATCTGAATTAAACCTTTAAGTATTAACTAATTTGGTTTTTGTGCTGTCCAAGATATTCTTAAAAATCTTCTCCAGAACTACAATTCAAATTGTAAGCTGAGCAGCACTCAGCTTTTATTTATTTTTTTTAACAATCCAATTCTCACAACCATATATTGCTTCTGGGAGTAAAATATAAACACACATATAACTTTAACAAGTTGGACTTTTGTTATCAAGATGATGTCTCTGCGTTTTAGTATGTTCTCCAGATTTGCCATAACTCTTTCCAAGGAGCAAGCCTCTTAATTTCATAGCTGAAGACATCATCTGCAATTATCTTTGAGCTCAAAATTGTAAAATCTGCCAAAGTTTCCATTTCTTGTCACTCCATTTGCCAGGAAGTGATGGGACTAATTGCCAAGATTTTAGTTTTGTTTTTGTTTGTTTTTTTTTTTTTAATTTTATTTTTAGTTTTTAATGTTAAGGCTCAAACCAGCCTTTACACTTTTTTTTTCACTTTGATTAAGAGACTTCTTAATTCTTCCCCACTTTGTGCCATCAGAGTGATATCATTGGTATATTTGAGATTACTGAGATTCCAGTTTTTGATTCATCCAACTTGGCATTTGTTTGCCATATTCTGGATAGAAGTTAAATAAATAAGGTGACAATATGCAGCTTTGTCATACTCCTTTTCCAATTTTGAACCAAGCTATATTCAAGTCTAACTGCTGCTTTTTAATTATATACAGGTCCTTCAGGAGACAAGTAAGGTGATCTCATATCTCCATCATTTTGAGGACTTGACACATTTTGTTATACTCCACAAAGTCAAAGATTTTAGTGCAGTCCATGAAACAGAAGTATAGATCTTTCTGGAACTCCTCAGGCTTCTCCATAATCTGGTAAATGATGACAATTGTGTCTCTGGCTTCTCTGCTTCTTTGAAAATCAATTTACTCTTCTGGTAATTCTTGATTCACACCTTATTGAAGTCTAACTTACAGAATCTTAAACCTTCCTTCCGGTGTGTGAAATAAGCACAACTGTTCAATAATCTGAACATTCTTTGGCATTGCCCTCCTTTTAGATTGGAATGTAAACTGATCTTTTCCAATCCAATGAGTTTTCCAAATTTACTGGCACATTGACTAAAGCATCATATTTTAGGATTGTACATGACTTGGCTGGAATTTTCTTACCTTTACTGGCCTTATTATTAGCAATGCTTCCTGAGGCCCACATATATCATCAGGATATATGTATCTAGATTAGTAGCCATACCACCACAGTTATTGGTGAGATTAAAATCTTGTATAGTTCTTCTGTATATTCTGTTCTTAATCTCTTCTATTTCTACTAAATCGGTACCATTTTTCTTTTAACATGACCAATCTTGCATGAAACTTTCCCTCTATATCTTTAATCTTCTTGAAGAGATCTCTTTAAAAACTCCATTTTGTTTTCTTCTCTTTCTTTGTCTTGCTCATTCAAGAAAGCTTTATCTCTCTTTGCTATTCTCTGGAGTTCTGCATTCCATTGAGTATATCTTTCTTTCTTTCTTTTTTTCCTTTTCCTTTCACTTTCCTTCTTTCCTCAGCTGTTTATAAAGACTCCTTAGACAACCATTTTTAATTACTTTTTTTTCTTCAAAATGTTTATTATTGCTGTCTCCTATAGAGGAATCCAGATCAGGTTCTAAAGTACGAAGATTAGCATTTTTTTTTAGATTATGCAATATTGCTTTCATGAGATTTTTGTGAGACTTCAATGAGATAATTTGTGTAAATCATGTTACAATTGTTAATCTATAGTTCTTCAGAAATTCTATCTACTAGATCTAATCCCTTAAATCTATTCATCACTTCCACTTCATATTTATAAGTGATATTATTTAGATCATACTTATATGATCTGATAAGTGTTCTCTACTTTCTTCAATTCTTTAAATCTGATTTTTATAATAAAAAGCTCATGATGTGAGCCATAGTCAGCTCAAGGACTTCTTTTAACTGACTGTCCAACCAATGCCTTTGCTTCAAAGGTTAACTTCCAACCATTCTTTATAGCTTTATAATCTTCTTTATATATTTATTTACGTGTTGTCTTGGACTGTTATGACTTTTAAAAAAATTATTAGTGTTTAGCAAAATGTATAGAACACAATAAATTCTCAACAAATTGGTTACTTGATTGTAGAAGTATATTTTTATATTAGAAATATTTTATGAAATTGAGTTTTTATTATTATTATTGTGTTCACTACTCTTCACTGCCTCTCTAAAACAAAATTGATGTGTGCTATATTCAGTTATCTAAATAATACTTCAAGATTGATATGGTCTCAAAGTCATCATGAATATCAATCATCAGATTCTGTGGGATTCAGAAATGATAGTTAAAAGACATTGTAGACTTGTAGAAAACTCAGTGTCACACTATTTCTAAATTTTCTGCTTATTGGTCATCCAAAAGGTTTCTATAATATTTCATTTCAAAACCGTAAGTTGGATTTGTAAAGTTTGCTTGCCAAGTGTCAGCTGACACCTATTTATTATGATGAAAATAATTCTTAATCCCAAGGGAAACATGAAAATCAGAAACCATTCTGGACACAGGATTAGCTCCATCTTTAGGATAGGTGGTGGCAATGATGGACGAGGAAAAAATCATATTCATATCTCAATCCAGGTTGATTTTTACTTCCAAGAGCTAGAGGATTAATAGGTCTCTTCAGGATTCTTGATAGATTTGTAGCAGCTCTTCTTGTAATTTTCTGCCCTGATATCCCTGACCTCCTAGCATCTAGAACCTTTTGTTCCAAGAATGGGACACAGAAATCTATCCTAGACCTTAATCTAAGCATTAAGTTAAGATTATTGACACTCAACTAAAGATAGAAGAAAGTCTACATGATATTGTCGTATATATCTTTATTGTAGCTATAGATGACCATGGTCCAATGGGACTATAGAGAAACAAGAAGTCTCAAAGTTCATGGAAGATAGTTTTCTTTCCTCTAAGATGGTCACTAGGTGAACCATCTAAAAAGGTGAAATCAATTATCTGTCTGACTTGGCTAAAATCTGAAAACTCTCCTACCAAGTATCTCCTTGTCTAGATGAAAGAATGTGGATTTCTCCAGGTCTCTGTTGACCAAATCCTTTCCTATAGGATTTCAGGGCTGAGATGGGATATATATATATAATAAGAATTTGGTTCCTAAAATATCCACATTCTAAGGATGGAGAGAAAAGAATTGAAGAACTGCCCAAAGTTGACTGAGTTATTTCTTCAGTTACTTACCATTGTCTCTGAACAAGATAATTTAATGGCCTTTGGAATACTCAGTTTACATGGGACCTTCAAAAAGGCCTTCCTTTCAGCTTCTAATTTTTCCTTCAACACATTGTTCCATATTACGGCAACCCTCCTGGAAAAGAGAGGCAACCTGCTCATCACTGGGTCACTGTCTTAGTCCTCTCTCCATCCCATACCATACTTGCTTCCCTGATAAGTAATATAATTTTTGTAAGAATTATTCCTTATATTTCAAGTCTGCTCAGGCATTGTGAAGACTTTGAAAATGTGCTGAAGGATTTACAATATAGCTAATGATCTTATAAATCAATTTACTTTTACAATCTACACTCTGACTTTAGAAGTAACACTTTAAAATATAACTCTCACTTTTCCTGTTATCATCCAGAGCAAATACCTGTTTTGAAAATAAAAGAAAATATTATTAACAAACAAAGAAATATGTTCTTAGTATTGAATCTTGGAAAAGTATCTCCTCAGACACAAAGTATAAGCATATTTCTTGTATATGATCTATTCAATCAAGCTTTAACATGATAAATAAATTTAATGGAGAAATACTGGAGAAAAAACAATAAATGTATTTAAAGGAGGTATGCTCTCTATCATGCCACATAAAATCAAATACTTTTAGAGGAAAACAAAGAGTATTAGTATAAACTATATTTTATTTTCAGAAAATGATAATTCTACTACCACTACCCCACTCCTATAAATAAATATGCCTAAAGGCAATAATATGGCTCAATGAACAAAGCCCTAGATCGTGAGTCAGGAAAACCTGAGTGCAAATTCTGGTTGCCTTAATCCACTGGAGAAGGAAATGGCAAATCTCCTCAGTATTTTGCCAAGAAAATCTATGGAAAGTATGGTCCACAGAATCATGAAGAGTTGGTTAAGACTAAGCAGCAAGAAAGAGAATCCCTAGTGGGAAGGTAACAAAGAGAAGCATACCATGTTAGTATCAATGATACATCCTTATCAAAAAGTTTTGTTTTGTTTTTTTATTATGGTCCTATATTGTGAGCTCAAATAAGATAATGAACAGGAAAGCCCTTTGAAAATTACTGATGCTGCTGGCTTTTCTGCTGCTATCATAACTATTGCTGCTGCTATCAATAAAACGTGTCTAGTCCATCTTTTCTGGAACTTTATAATCTAAGATAAATATGCTAGATAGAGTTGGACCAGATACTAACCAAATGCATCTATCAAGTAAAGATTTAGTGTAGAATAGTGGAAAGCAGTACACTTGGAATCATGTTGATTTCCATTTATGTTATTAAATACATAACCTTGGGCAAGTCACATAAATGCTCTGAACCTCAGTTTCCTCATCTTTAAAGAAAGGAAGATGCATTAAATGCCCCTCTGAAGTCCTTTCTAGCTCAAAATTTATGGTTCTAAGATCTAGATCTTGATCTTAGCTGGTTGTTGATCCACATATTTACACATTACTTTAAGCTTTCCTAACTACTTCATTTGATCTCATTTGATCATCTCATTTGATCATCACAACAACACTGTAAGGTAGATATCATTTGTTGTCCAGGCATTTAAATTGTATGTGACTCCATTTGGGGTTTTATTGACAGACACACTGGAATGGTTTGTCATTTTCTTCTCCAGCTCATTTTACAGATGAGGAAACTGAGGCAAACAAGTGACTTATCCAGGTAAATAGCCAGTAAGTCTCTGAGGTCAGATTTGAACTCAAGAAGATAAGGTTTCCTGACTCCAGGAATTATACCATCTCCAATAAGCCACCTAGCTGGCCAGGTGTCATTACTATCCCCATTTTACAAATGAGACACTATTAATTCAGTGAAGGGAGTCCCCCATGTTGATGAAATCACAGGTCTTTATTTTACGTTATTTCTTAAATAAGTAGCAAAGGAGTGAATGCAATACTCTAAGGAAAAATTTGTAGGTTCCAAGAGGAATATTTTAGGGGAAATTTTGCAGGGCTTGAGTGGCTAGACACACCAGGGCAGGAATGTGAATGTGGTACAGTGAGTCTGGTCTCAGAGCACCTGAGTCTGATTCCTATCTCTGACACTTACTATCTCTGGGACCACCCACGAGCCACTTACTCCCCCTGGGACTTGGTTTCCTCATCTGCAAAATGAAGGGGTTGGACTAGATGGTCTCTTCCAACTCAAATCTATGAATTCCCCACTTCTATTTCAATTCTCTTCCATTTATTGTTCCAGAAATACTTTTCTTTAACTGGACAAAGAAACAACTCATCAGCCAGGACATGGGAATAGGAGGGAATATGATCTCAGAACATTATTAATTGCTTTGTTCCTGGGCTTCTAGGCGTATAATTGTTTTGAAGACAAGCAGGTGGGGAAACGTTACTGGCTTTCAGTGCCCATCACATACCATAAGCAGAAAGATTAGTAAGCATGGGGGAAGTGTGGGGGCTTTGGGGCCACAATAATGGTGAAAATAGCTTTTAAGCAAAAATGAGAGAGAGATGGCACTCTGGTGCATGGAAGCTGAAGGAAAGAAGGGCTACGCTAACTGCAATCATGACCCTGAACAAGAATTCCTTACTAGGAAAGATTATCACCTAATACTGCCAAGGTCAGAGAAATCTTAGGCCGTCCCAGGTGGTGCAGTTTTAATCCTCTTGTGGCTACATTTGGACAGAGGAATGCACACCTGAAAAACTGAATGCCTCTGGTCGTAGGGGCCACCAGGAAGAAGTGATGAGGAAAGGAGTTTCCCCACTGCCTGTCATTTCAGATCTCCTCCTGCAGGGGCTTGTTTCTCTAGAGCTAACAAAGAAGTTACTTCTTCCACACCTTATTTATCTTTTCCTTTACTCCTACTAGCATATATTTAGTTCAGTTCAATTCTATTCAGTTCCTTTTCATCCAATCCATTCCAATAAAGATTTGTTAGTTACTTACTACTCTGGAAATACAAAAATCAAAAATAAAAATGAAAAAACCCAGTCCCTATCCTCAGCAAACTTAGTACATTCTATAGAGGAGTGGAATGTGGACAAATGCTAAGTATAAAACTTATTTCAGAAGAGAGAGAGCAGTAACGAGTGAAGGTGGGGGACTTGGAGGAGGATGGGAAGGAAGCCTCCTACAGGAAGTGGCAACTGGAACTGAGCCTTGAAAGGAGTCTATCCTTTTTTAGTAGCTGATAATTTCTTTAAATTTCAGTAACAGATTTTTTTTTTTCTAGCTTCTAGACAGACTTACTTGAGAGAAGTTAAGATGGATGTTAAACATTTTTATCTGACTTTTGGGTGTGTCTCAATATTTAAGAAGTGTACAGACAATACTACTGAATTTTGTTCAGTTGTATTCAGCTAAGACTAATTCTTTTTGTTTGATGTTTTCTTAGCAAAGATACTGGAGAGGTCTGCT
Organism: Antechinus flavipes; assembly: GCF_016432865.1. Taxonomy (NCBI): domain Eukaryota; kingdom Metazoa; phylum Chordata; class Mammalia; order Dasyuromorphia; family Dasyuridae; genus Antechinus; species Antechinus flavipes. The sequence goes on from NC_067398.1 coordinate 450,085,646, forward strand.
CTTTCACTCCCCCGTTAATTTTACAGATTAAGAGGCTTGCTGATAAGTGGCTGAGGTCGGATTTGAACTCCGAAATATGTCCTCCTGATTACCAATACAATGTTCTCTCCACCAAGACACCTTTCTGGCATTCAATGCATATTCAATGCATATTCAATGCATTCTATTCAATGCATATATACAAATACCTATAACTGTACACACAAATACACATATACACACATTACATATATAACATACACATATATGCTTTATATACATATATATGTATATGTGTATACATATACATATATATGTCTGTGTACATATACACAGACATGTATACATATCCACACCTGTGATTTCACCAGCATAAGAAACTCCCTTTACCAATGAGGTTCAGCAGCTGTTCTATATCTTTTGGTCTTAGTTGCCTGGGTACACTTGGAAGTTAAAGGCTTTCTTGGGGTCATACATTAAATAGGAGCATGAATCTAGGTCTTCCTCACTTGGGTGCAGTTCTCTATCCATTAAGCTCCCTGATATTATAGTTATACAATAACTCAGGGACATTTTCCCCCTATCCCATTAGTATTCATTGGTTTTGTGTAGCTTGAACTCTTTATAATTGAAGTTTCTATTCCTTTTCCCACTTTTATCTAAATCTAAATCCCAAATTTAATTCATTCTTTGATTTTTTTTAACCTAAATATTCCATTAGATACATCTGTTTTATACAATAATCCAAGAATCAGATCCCCAAATGAATTTCAAATTTTTCAATTCTGATGTGCTTCTACTTCCACCTTGTTCAAGATAAATTGGCTTCCTCACACTTTAAAGCATAAATAAATCCTGAATGTAAATTTATTTCTTGAAAACAGGGTACATTCCATTTGTTTTTCTATTCCTAGTTCTTGGAACTTAATTCAATTTTTAAAATGCAATTCTTAGGAAGACACATTAAAATGTGTTTTTGTGTTCTAGTGATGCTAAATTCTGGTGCATCTTGTTAAAGATGTATTTATTAGTCCCTCAGAGGATGACTGATCAGACTCCAGGATTGAGATCATAGTTCACAGATTTCAGCAAACCAATGTGAAATGCTTTTAAACACATTTTCCTCCTGTTTACATCCCAACTGTTGACAAGCCGGTTCATTTAAGGAGAAAGAAGAATGGTTTCCAGCAGCTGCTGAGCTTGCCATGGAAAGGAAGTGGAATAGAATAAGTGAAAGCCTGACAGATCGTCCCATGGAACACCCCCAACATCTCCCTCTGAACATCACACTGTCCATTGTCTCTGAATCTCTTTCACATTCTTCTTCTGATCTCAAATTCAGTCATCTGGGTGTGATTTTGGCTTTATTAGGGTATATTTCTCTGATTCAGCAATTTTTTTATAACTCCTAACTCTAGTTTAATGGAATAAAAGGATATCTTTGGGAAACTTTTGGTCTAAACTGTGTAAATTGTTCAGGATTTTAGGTGATGGAAGAAATCATATGAAATGATACTTCCCATCCTCTTATTTTTGGATAAATGCATAGGTATGGGAAGAGAGGGGGATGTTAGTTTAATCATTGTGTAGTAGGTAGGAAAAGTACTGAATAACTTAATTTTCAATCAGGAAGCTTCCAATTTGAGAATTATTATGGTATTTAAAGAATGAATCAATGAATTCAGTGTAGAGGGCCCTGGTAGGAAAGTTTTAAAATTGATTGAGAGAGTAGTGGAACAGCATGAGATAAAAGTACCCTTTTGACATTTATTACCTTTGTAATCTTTAGCAAGTCACAAACTACCTGGGTTTTTAGAATTTCTTCATTTCTTCATTTCCAAAATAACAAACTAGGTGTTCTTTCTCTTAGGTTCCTTCTAAGCTTTAGCTCTATAATCCTATGATTAGGTTAGGAAATTTAAGATGCAATTCAGTTTTACAATGGGTAGATTTATACATATTCCCAATTACTTTACCCTTTGTGGTTATTTCTAAATTTGTATGTTAGGAAATGTTAAACATCCATCATTATAATTCCAATTATCTGAAAATAAGATTAAAGAGAAAAAAGAAATCCAATGCCAGTGTTGTTCAGTCATTTCAGTTGTGCCCGACACTTTGAGATCATATTTTGGAATTTTCTTCCCTGCTCATTTTACAAGTGAGGAAACTGAAGCAAACAGGATTAAGGGACTTATGCACTCGCAGCTAAAATGGTCTGAGGCTGGATTTGAACTAAGGAAGATGAGTTTTCCTGACTCCAGGACTAGTACTCTATACATCATTAGACCTAGCTGCCTCCAAAGGTAAGTCCAGGGACTAAAAAGCAAAAATTTCCACAAAGTTGTTCTACAAAAGGTATATGTGATCAACAGCTATAGCTAGCCTGTAAGGTCTTCCCAGTTCTAAATTCTATTCTTTTGTGATTCAGGCTGGATCCAGCTCTATGCTTCAACTGCCTATTTTGTTGTTGTTTGTTTCTGTTTCTAGTATTCTGGTTCCTTGCCCCAGGCAACTAAGGCCAGGAAACACTTCCAGCTCTGGTATACCTCCTTCCTCTCTTGGCTGTTAATACAGATGCTAGCCATTAACCCTTCCCATCCTACCATCTAGTAGTAGGAAAGGACATGCACAATTCCTTGCCATTCAAGTAAAATTTTCTGGGACAACCAGAAACACTGCCTAAAATGGCTCTTATCTCTCACTTCTGAGACTTTTCACTGGTTGTCTCTCATACTTGGAATTCACTTTCATCTCATCTCTTCCTCTTAAAATCCCTAGTTTCGTTTAAGGCTAAGTTCATCTTTCTTTGGGAAACTTTTGATGATTCTTTTCACACTCTCTCCCCTTCTGAAATTTAATAAAATATATAGATGGAATATATACATTATATATGATATACACACATTCTATCTATCTATTCTAGTAAATATATATATGTCTCTCTCTCTCTCTCTCTCTCTCTATATATATATATATATATACACACACACAAACACAGATGTGTATATATGTATGTATTACATATGTATGTAGAGCTATATGCACATATGTGCATGTATATACAGATGTATATATGCGTATATACGTCTGCATGTATTTACCATGTGCACATATGTTTTATTTTTATATTGCATTTTATACATACATGTATATATCTACATGTGTGTTTTGTAGCCTCCTAATAGAATATAAACTTTCTATAAGCAGAGATTGTTTTGTTTTATCTTTTTATCTTCAATGACTAATTCTGCAATTAGTATGTAGTGAGTAGTTAATAAATACATATTGCATTAGATTGAACCTGATTTGTTTTTTGTCTTCCTCAATACTAATGAGAGCATTGATGTTGAGACTTCCCATGATAATCTTATGAAATTTCTAAAGAAAGCATGATGTAGGATTAAGAAAGGGTTTACAATTAGAAGACCTAAATTTGAGTCATAGCTTCAACATGTGACCCAGGCTAACTCACATCAAGTTTCTGTTCCTCAGATTCTTTGTCTGGATAATCAGGATGATAAAGCCTTGTAGGAGAGACTTTGCAAAATGTGAAGCATTACGTAAGTGTGAGCTGTTATTTTTGTCTAAAAGATTTTGCTATTCAACTACAGCTTCTCAACATCTTTCAGAATGCAGATTTTCTAATAGCAAATATTTCTCCAGTTACTCTTTGAAGGCAGAGATTGTTTCATTTTTGTCTGAGCATCTCCATGGCTAAGCATAGAATCTGACACAAAGTAGGTTCTTCATAAATGCTTGCTTTATAATTGGAAATCTTGATGTGTTCTTCTTTCACAGATCACAAAGGCAATAATATGATTGATATTTGCTATTATTATTTGTCTATTCCTTGTTATGACAGAGACCACTTTTATTTGACAATCTGGCAAGTCTGACCCTTCATAATTTAAATAGTTTTGTGATTGTTTATAATTCAGATAATTCATTGGAAGAATAAATACTGAAGCTGAAGTTTAAATACTTTGACCACATCATTGGGAAAGACTGTGATATTGGGATAAATTGAAGGTTAAAAAAAAGAGAGGGATGGCATAGGGAAAGATGGACAGTTGATGTCATGGAAGCAACAGACATGAGATCAGACAGACTTTGAGAGATAGGGGAGGAAGATAGAGCCTGGTGTATGATGGTCAATGAGGTCATAAAGATCTGGACAAAACTGAATGACTGAATAGCAATAATTGGTTATGTTTCAGAGTCATCAAAAAAGCCAGATTATTGCCTATCAGTAGAAATAAAGAGATTTTCATATTTTGAATGTCATGGTCCCCTTCGTTAGTGAAGAAGCTTTGACCTATGTGTTCCTTGGACTAAACTTATACAGAATTACTATAGGATTTTAAAAAATCTTATCAGCAGCATCAACAATTAATGAGCTTCCTACAATTTGCTATCCAGGGAATGGGATATTTACACATAGGAAGATCATTCTGAATTATATGGCTTGGAAAAAAATGTCCAATAATGAAAAAAATCTAATAAAACTAAAACAAAATATACTATGAGATTTATCAATGTGACAGAGAAAATTCTCTGCCTATCAATGATTGATGTACTGATAGCCATAACGTGGAATAAAGTGCCCAAATGGCAAAGAGCAAGCAAAGAGGTGACAGGGAGCCCTTATATGACCAATTTGTCCTCGTGTGGGTGAATAAACAAATGCTGGGAGATGGGGGAAAGTGTCCCAGTGAGTAATGATGATTAGATGTGACCCAAAGAGAATAAAATCCAACCTGAAATAAGCCAAACACATAAATTGCTATTAAATCAAGGCTTTTATTTTCCCTGCCTTTGTCTTCCTAACGTTTGGTTTCACAGTAAATGAAAGGAACCATTTGAAGTAAGGGACAGAAGAAGATAGGCCTCTGACCTCTAGCTAGACCACAGAGATCAAAGGCAGTCCCCATATGTGTTAGATATTATCTTTTCTAGGCAAGTGGGCATGATGTTTTGTGATGCAGTAGCGTGGAAACAGACAAATAACCAGCTTAGTGACTGCTGAGAGAAACATGATTGGCATGGTGACTAAGAAGGAAGAACAGGAAAATCTGAAGGAAAGGTTTATTTTTTGTTTTGGTTCCCACAAGTCCTTCAGTGCTCTGAATGATCAAATGCTCACATTGCTGTCAATTTTCAAGATAAAACAAATCCTATAACCTACACCTAAGAAATAGTTTTTGGTCTACAATTTAATTCCACAAATAATTTTTGAGTATCTACCATGAGACAAGAAAATCTGGGTCCTCCATGAGATGCAAAAATGAATTTTTAAAAAGTCAATTATAAACAAGTCTCTTCTCCCATTCAGATGTTGATGTTTTTATAGGCACTGTTGCCGGTCTTTTTTTTTTTTTTTTGGTCTTATGAAAATGAATTTGAATAAATTATTTATATTCAGATGATATGAGATGTCTGTGACTTGCTTTTTAGATTATCCAGATAGAAGATTCTTTTAAAAATTAAATAACTTTTTATTTTTGAAAATGCTTTTTTATATCTTTTGTTTTTATGCCACATTCATTTCAAAAAATTCCTTCCTCAAGTGAGTCATCCTTTGCAAAAAATATGATTCTTTCTAAGAATGTTTTTTTACTCTTAGAAGTCTTACATCAATACAGCTATTAAAAACAAAATGTTCTTAATGCATGGGAATAATATTTTCTTCTTTCCTTCATTTCCCTGCCCCTCTAGGGATGGATAGGGGGTGGAGGGAGTAGAAGGGAGGAGAAGGGGGAAGGGTATATGTGTGTGAATTCATTCCAGGGGAAAACTCTTTCATTTCTTCCTCTATTTGAGACTGTGTTGACAGGAGAATGTTGTCAAATTCCTCTACATCACTGAAAAAGCTCAGAAACTTTCAAGCAACTCAGTCCACATAGCGTCCTTCATCAGGTTAACCATTTAAAGTTCCCCAAATCCAGGGCAAAACAAAACTCAAGATGAGTTGGATTTCAGGCTCTGTGGTTGAACTTGACCTTCAAATAATTTCTCTCCCCTCCTGCCCAATATATGATGATAGTTCTCTTAATTAAAAGTCAGAGGCACTTATCAGCCTGTAGGTAAGGTTCACTCTCTTTTCTCTCTTTTTCTGTCTCTGTTTTTCTCTCTGCCTTCCTACCTCTGTGTGTGTGTGTCTGTCTCTCTATGTCTCTGTTTCTGTCTCTCCATGCCTCTCTCTGTTTTTGTCTTTTTTTCTGTCTCTGTCTGTCTGTCTGTCTGTCTCTCCATATCTGTTTTCTGGCTCTCTCTATCTGTCTCTCTTTGTCTCTGTTTCTTTTTTCTTTCTCTCTATCTTGACTCATGTATATGTGTGTATATATATATATATATGTATATGCATATAAAATATATTATACATATACACTATATACATATATGTATATATACATATAATATATTATATATTTCTCTCACCTCATTTTGTCTTCTCCACTATATCCAGCCATTTTCAATGAAAACAAAATAAATTTACAATATACAAGATACAGCTTTAAAAAATTATACTAATCAAGCTCTCCCTCCCCCTATCCCCAAGCATCCCCCCAAAAAATCCTGAAACTACTTCTAAGCTCCGGAACATTCATTCATTACCCAACTGACAACTCTCAGGAGTATACTCAAATTGCAAGAGAACTTACAAGTTCTTGTGTTATGTTCATCGATAACTCTGATGAGAGGAATGTTTGTTACTTTCTTTGTGTATTAAAATTAAGTTCTTCTTGAAATAGAATCATTGTGCCAGAAATAGAAAAATAAAACCCTGGACTAGGTAAAATGCTGAGCTAAAAGAGCTTGGTTTTCTGCTTTGAAGTCAGGCTCCTGAAACAAGTCTAGCCTATTACAGTCAGGCTTTGTGGATAGGTCCCACTCTATAGTCATATATTCATCACTAGCCAAGAAGGGATATTATTCTTGCTAACACAATTTTCATAATGTTGGAGCACCACAAGATAAAGGACAAATCAGCACTGTGGTTTTATCAAAACAAATGGATTTACTTAGCAATTTCTAAACTGTTTAGCATGAAGGGGTATGCAATAAGTGAATACAATGGCATTATCAGATTTTTAAAATCATCTGGCATGCCCCATGACCCTCATATCTGTCTAGACGATTTTAGACAAAAGCAGCTCATATTGACTGTGTTGAATGAGAAGTCATGGGGGTGGGGAGGAGTAGGATAGAGAGAGAGCTGAAGCAGATTTCTTGTGCTTCTCAGTGATGTGGTATTATAGGAATCACATTAGGAAAGGCTAGGAAGTAGATCAAATGCTGAAAGCAGAGAGAAAAAAAGCTTTGTTTGAATTCATTCAATTTCGTCACTTTCCTCCAGCATCGCTAAATAATCAGATGGTGAATTAAATCATTCTACATTTTTTTTTGCTTTCCCAAAAGAAAATTTGTTGTATTCAATATAATATCTGTATATACTATTTATTTTTAACTGGAATATAATTCTAATTTGTTTTTGAGTTCTGTGCTATGGGGCTATTTTGTAAGTATTTTAATAACCAAATCTTTGAAAAGTCTAAGATAGATCTTCTTTATAGAGAATTTCATTTTCTAATGAATAATAGTATACCAAAGGTTCAATTTCATTTTATGAATTGCTGCTTCAATTAGGTGCTAGACTGGATAGAGCACCGGCCTGGAGTCAGATACTTTCTTGGTATGTGACAATGGACAAATTGCTTAATCCTCTTTGCCTCAGTTTCCTTATATGTAAAATGAGCTAGAGAAGGAAATGAAAAACTACTCCAGTATCTTTGCCAAGAAAACCCCAAAGAGGGTCATGAAGTGTCAGATTCTATTTTTAAAAATGACTGAACAATGACTGCTTAGAATAGAAGATAGAGTTCAAAACTGACCTCAGACATTTCAGTAGCTATATGATCCTGGGCAAGTCATTTAACCTCTGTTTATCTCAGTTTCCTCAACTAAAATGAGGACAATTATAGCATCTCCCTTATAGGATTGTTGTGAAGATCAAATGAGATAATGTTGGCAAAAAGTGCTCATCACAGTGTCTGGCCCATCATAGGCATTATATAAATGCTTATCCCCAATTCCCTCCACTAATGAGTCTGTGATCACTAATAGCAAGTAAATACAAGGAAATGTGGGTTCACTAAAGTTGCTCTCTATGGGAAAGGCAGAGATTCAGTGCAGAGTTCATTTTGAAGAGAAATTCCTTATAGATGATAAAGTTCTCCAGGTTCCTATTGCTGATGATATATCTTGAATGCATTAAGCCCCACACCACTGCAGACTCACATTCATAACCATTTAAAAGAATTTGTCAGACTCATATATAGAAGAAAAGCTCAGTGAATGAAGAATGCTCTTTATCTGCTTTATGACATAAAATTAAGTCAATGGCACTTAAACTTTTCACAATTGGAGAAAAGTTCAGTTTAAACAAAATTTTTTTATAGAATCTTTACAAAATCTTTAAAAAATCCTAATAACTAATATCAAATGGTGTAAGATTGAATTTTTAAATTGGAGTACCTTATTGTTTCTTGGAATATAGTTTGAGAAATAATGAATTAGTTATAACAATTTAATTTATAACAGTTATAAAATGTAAACAGCTTTTGTATCAGTATTTAAAACTTTGATAGACACCACAAGACAACAAATTCTGTCTAAACTTAAACAGGCTTGTTCATGATAAAAAACAAATCTCGTTTAATGACCCCAAACTTCTCCTTGAAATAATGCCATTCCAAAAATTTTGGAGTCATTGTTCTATAAGAAATGATGAGTAGACTGATTTCAGAAGACCCTGGAAAGACTTATATGAACTGAAGTTGAGTGAAGTGAGCAGAACCAAGAGAACATTCCATACAGTAAAAGAAAAATTGTGTGATGATCCTCTATGACATACTTAGCTCTTTTCAACAATACAGTGAACAGAGTGGGGAGAGAAGGGAGGGAGAAAGAAAAAAAAATTGGATCTCAAAAAAATGAATGTTAAAAATTATCTCTACATGTCATTGGGAAAATCAAATACTATGAAAATGGGAAAAAAATTAAATGTCACATTGTTCCAACATTATTATGACTGTGAATAATGAACATATTCTCTAAAATATAAAAAAATTGAGTATTATTCAAGGTAGGTAGGCACAAAGTAAGTATAAGCAGAATCCCACAACAAATTAGGCAGCCAAAATTTATGTATTATTTATAAAAGGTAGAAATTTGTTAATTATGGATTTAATTTACTGCTTTACCTATACTCTAAGTTTCTCTGACCCAACTTTTCAAATTGAAAAATTGAACTAAAATACAAATTTAAGCTACCAGAACCTGAAATATAAAATATAATTTGTAAGATTTTAGAATTGTGTAGGTATAAAATATAATGTAAATTATTATTCTTAATTACATTATATAATTTAAATTATTATTGTAAATTATTATAGCGAATTACAGCTGTGATAGAACTTTGTGAAGTTCCTTTTGATTGAATTGACTTTCAATTTAAAATTGGATGTCATGAGCAACAATTATTTATGTTTCAGTAGAAAAAGCATTAGATTTAGAGTCAGAAAAACTGAGTATCTGTGATCTGGAACTAACTTTCTGTTCTCAAATCCTTATCTATTTTATAATGGAGTTAGGTAATAATTTCTTTAGTTTGTGAGTGTCATGGACTCCTTTGGCAGCCTGGTGAAGTCTAAAATGTATAAAATCAAATGTATAGGATTACAAAGAAAAGTTATTTCCATGAAAGTTATTTTTTATGTTCATAGACACCAGGTGAAGACATCCTAGATTAAATGATCTCTACGTTCCCTCCCATCTCTCATCCTCTAAGTGTACTAGCCATTCTTCTGGTGAGAAACTTTGTTAGTCTGGTCCTTAGGGAGCAGAAAAGATTTGTCACTGAGACTACCTTTGAAGCTTTGTCAGTGGGACAAGACCTACTGCTCAGATGAATACTCATTCATCTGAATGCTAGAAAGAGACATTGGGCAGGCAATATTATACCTATACACACACACACACACACACACAGCATACACTATATACTATGGGCTAGGTACTGTACTAAGCGCTTTACAAATATTATCACATTTTGATCCTCACAACCATCCTAAGAAATGCTATTTTTATTCCCATTTTACAGATAATCTATTAAATAGATGAGAATGCAAAATAGCATTCCAGGATAGTATAATCAGTTCTCCTTGGGCCTTATGTCAAGCCATAGTAATTTGTTGGCCTTTAAAACAGTATATTCATTCTAATTACCAGGAGACTAATTAGTATAATCTCTGCAAAACTGTATTTCTTTAATTGATAAAATTATTTATTTTCAACTAAATATTCTCAGACAAAAAAAATCATAGACTACTTTTAAATTATCTGGAAATGATCAATTGTGGTTGTACAATTTGTGTTTAAATATCTTTTTTTTTTTCTTCCAAGGACATCTGAAGTTCCTATTCAGATAGTTCTATTCCTCAGGGAACTTAGGCATGACTATTTTCATGGAGGACCTTTCCATATGCAATAGATATGACTCTTTTTTCTACATGAGGTCCACACTCCATAAGAAATGCTGCCTAAATTCTGGCTCCATAAAAAGAATAGACTTTGTGATTTTAACCTTATTTCTTATCTACTTCTCACTTTAACCGGTGACATATATTTGTACCAGATTAGCTGAGGTCAGGGTTTAAACCTTTGATTGCAAAAGGAGTTTTTCTCTTCTGAATTCCAGGCAGTAGGTTCAATAGATTTTACTCTGAAGAAAACTGAGGCCCAGAGAAATAATAAATTATATAGCTAGGATTTGTAACCATGTTCTTTGATTCATCATCTTTCAATCCTTACCTATACCACAAATCAAAAAGCCATCTTCAAAGTACTGGGCTTCATTCAACAGAGCTAACTAAACCAGAAAAATCACATAATACACTGCTTATCTTAGAGAGTCAGATGTTCCAATCTGAGGCCAATGATCAAATGCCTTCATTGTGCAGATTTCCTACATAATACAACCAGAGGCCTAAATAGATTAAACCACTTGCCCAAGGTCACACAGGTAAGAAGTGTAAAAAGTGCATTGTAAATGCAGGCCATCTGATCCTATAAATACAATCACTCTTTCCACTTTACTATGTATTTACACACCTTCTTGATAAAGGGGCCATTTGTCAATTTTCAACAGATTTTTTTTCTTTCTGAGGAGGAAGAGGTAATTTTATATATAGAAAATTTTTATACATACATACAAATATATATGTATATTTTTATTTGAAATGAACAATAAATGCTGTTGATACATTATAAATGTTCATTTAATTTGATCTACTACCTTGGGCCAAGCTCTTACCTTGATTTGCCTCTGACACCTGGCATACTAATCTTCCTAATCACTGTACAAATCATCTTAATCAAAAATCCTCCAATGAAACCTCATATTGAACTAAATTTCTGTTTTTGTGCAGTTGTTTCGGTCCTGTCTGACTCTTCATGAGCCCTTTTAGAGTTTTCTCAGCAAATATTTTGGAGCAAATTATCTTTCCTTTTCTAGTTAATTTTTCAGATGAGGAAACTGAGGTAAAATGGGTAAGTGACAATCGGGGATAACACAGCAAATAAAGTCTGAGACTTGAATTTGAATTCAAGATAAGTCTTCCTGACTCCAGACTGGGCAACGTATATACTGCACTACCTAGCTGTCCTATCGAATAGAGTATAAACTACTTAATTTTGTGTTTAAGACTACATTAGATTTATACTCTATCTACATCTTCCCTTTCCAAATAAATCAGGTTAATCTTCTACATACATTCTATGTTTCTATTCATATTCCTATTTTCATCTCTCCCTCTGCTTTCTTTGTACCCAAATGTCATCTTAATATTCACAACAACTAGAAGAAACTTATTTATAGAAATTAATTATCTAAAGGTATTTGAACTGAAACTTTGAATCAATCTTTGAAATTGTTTTCTAAATATAGGCTTTGCTTGTCTTTGAATCTTTATTCCTCCCCTTTTTGATGCTGTTTCACCTCTGTAAAACTCCAACCCTATACTTTTAAAGTAAGAAAGTCTTCAAAAAAAAATTTATTCTTGGATCCTTCATTCACACTATGGTATATACAACTGATAATGACTTGAAATATTTGCTACCATCAATGGATTTGCAGTAAAAATCTTAAAATAAAAGAATAATCAGCAATGTTTCTACTGGGCTTGTATCCCAAAGAGATCTTCATTTATTTTTTTGTATTATTTTATTAAGGCTTTTTATTTACAAAACATATGCATGAATAATTTTTTAACATTTACCCTTGCAAAACTTTCTGTTCCAAATTTTCCCCTCCTTCTCCCAACCCCTTCCCCTAGATGGCAGGTAGTCCAATACATATTAAATATGATAAAACATAAGTTAAATCCTATATATGTATACATATTTATATAGTTATCTTGCTGTACAAGAAAAATCGGATAAAGAAGGGAAAAAAAAACCTGAGAAAGAAAACAAAATGCAAGCAAAAATCAACAAAAAGAGTGAAAACGCTATGTTGTGTTCCACATTCAGTTCCCACAGTCCTCTCTCTGGGTGTATATGGCTCTCTTCATCACTGAACAATTGGAACTGGTCTGATGTTTAGCATTATGTAGCAATAGACCTCCCCCATCCATACACACTTTATGATACTAGTATTACCATATTGCAATTTCGAATTTTCCCTTCTTTATATTGCTGTTTTACAAATTGTGGCATATGATTTTAATAAAATACTATTGTGCTGTAAGAAATGATGAGCAAACTAATTTCAGAAAAACCTGGAAAGACATATAAACTGATGCATAGTGAAGTGAGCATAACTAGGAAAACATTGAACATAGTAAATAATATTGTAAGATGAACTTGCATATACTCAGCAACATAATGATCCAAGACAATCCCAAAGGAATTATGATGAAAAATGCTATCTGCTACCAGAGAAAGAATTGATGGAGGGAGGGAGAGAGTGAGAGGATTCAGAACTCAATTTAAAATATAATTAATTTTAAAAATTTACAGATAATTAGGGGAAAATAAAATGTTATTTAGAAAATAAATTGTTTTAATATTTCATACTGTAATTGCTTTGGCTTTAACATTTTCTTGAATGTTCTGCATTATGTTGCTTATATTTTTCTGAATTAGGCTATATTTATTTCCTTGCTATCATTTTGTATTCTTGAAGATATCAGAGAGATAAATGGTACTATACATGGAATAATAAATATCATGAATTACTTAAAAAACCATAGAAAGATCCATGGTGGGTACCAATAGGCTGTAAGACCAATGATGATATGACATTTGTCACCCCTTCCTAATATACTCCTTATTAAAATGATCTGGGGAATACCTACAGCACATGGAATAAATCCTTTATGAAAGATTTATGGAGTGATATGAACAAAAGTAAGACAAAATGAGGTATGAAGAGATCAGAATTGGGGTCCACTGAAGGGACAAATTACCAAAATCCATATGCTTAAGCCAAGAATAAATTTTGCAACAAATAGAAAATTCCCCTTGGCACTTCACTACCAAAATCTCCATAAAATGATTGATGGACAATTCCAGGTCATTCATGACATTGATCTCCATATGCCTGTACATCCTATCAATGTTGAATGACAATATATACTATTATTAGTGACTTTTAAAGATGACACACAGTTCTTTCCATTTTTAAAAACACTTTCTCATTCCTATTGTTTTGACTCTTTGTCTACTCCTTAATGTTTATCAATTAGTATTTGAGATAAGTAACATCAGGAGAGAAAAGGTGAGTTCATTTGGAAGACAATACCAGGCTAAGAAATGTACCTATGACAAAACTACATTTGTAAGTTGTTGTTTGTTTGTTTGTTTGTTTTTTAGATCAAGGAGCCTTTATTCAGTTCCTGATTCAGTCCAGATATTCAATTTTTTGGCCCTAACAGTGCAGGACCTTGGTATTTTTTATCACTGCTATTGCTTTGCTATCTACAATCTTCCCACTGCTGGTCTTATACAAGGAACTGCTGCTGCTGTCCAAGGTATGGAGTAGATTGAAGCCCTCTCCATCATCCATCAAGTTTTGATAAATGTTGATCTCTGCATCCAATTTGAAGAAAATGAGAAAGAAAACAAAATGTAAGCAAACAACAACAAAAAGAGTAAAAATAATATACAATTCTTACAGTCCTCTCTCTGTTACAGAGGACTCTCTTCATCATAAGATCATTGAAACTGGCCTGAACCATCTCATTATTGAAAAGAGCCATATCCATCAGAATTGATCATCATATAACTTGCTGTTGCTATATACAACATTCTCTTGATTCTACTCACTTCACTTAGCATCTGATGTGTTTCTTAGCTGCCTACAACCTGAGATAATTTTCCTATATTCGTTTCTTATGCTATCAGTGTCTGTATTTTAAATATGCTTTCCCATCTATTTCTTTTTCTTGATTAATATTCAAGTTGGTTTTTATTGAATGATGTCCTGTTGTTCTTTGGTTTTTTCAATTTGATGAAGAAACTGTAAATTCCCATCTTTTCTTCTATGCTATCAATCATCCTCAGCCTTTTCCTTGACATTATTGGAAGCATTTTTTTTTTGTATTATATCAGCCATGTCAGTAAAAAAAAAAATATTTCTCTTACTGAGCCCATCACCAAATGACAAACCTTATCAAATTTTCTATGATGATCAAAGTTTTACTACTAATCATTTCAAGAAAGTATGTGACCTAATGAATAGTATAGCCAGAGACATATATTGTATATAGTTTAGCCCTTAAGTCTATTTGTGGGGAAAAAACAATTCTTGATGAAATCCTAATAGATTGCTTCCTTTTCAGCTATTGGTCTTTAATTTTGCAGTTGAAACATATTTGAACTGTCTGATAGGATTTATTTTACATGTTGGTTATAAAAACTGTTCTCTTCAATGTGATTAAAGATTACTTTGTTTTTTTTATAGAGTTTATGATTGTTCTTTTCAATGTTCTTTTATTTGTAAGAATTAATTATATTTCCATGTCTCTTTGTCTTCAGTAAGTTGTATCATATTTCTGGCTTTAGATTTCTTGAACTTCCTCCCATAAACCTTACTTCTCAAGTCCATTGAATTTTTTTTTGAAAAATCACTCCCAGCTTAGGCTGTTTGTTTTTATTTTTAATTTTGGTGTGTGATTTGGGGGGAGGGGTAAACATTACTATTTGCATTTTGATTCCTTTCTGTTTTAGTTCTTGTTTTACATAATTTGATTTTATCCTATCTTTTATACTTATTTTATATTTAATCCTTGTGCCCTTCTTGTTTCTTTAATGTTCCACTCTTCATAACCCATTTTTATATTTTCATCCCTATGTAACTTTTTAAACTGGTTCACAACTTGTAGAAATCTGCTTTTAAGAAAACTGTTCCCCCCCCTTTCTTTTTCTTTGTTAGTTCCTTTCTTTTTATTATTTTTTTTTTGTATTTTAAATTTATGGAATAAAGCAAGCATTTCAAAACAGACTACAATAAAAAAAGATGTTTGGACATGAAACTACAAATCAACTATGTAATTCTTGCTATTCCTTACAAATAAATATACAAGAAAATTCTCATGTAAATTTCTTTTTATACTTTCTTTCCTCCATTAAAGATAGACACCATTAGGCACAAATAGGCATATATGTGTAAAAGTATTCTGCACATACTTCTATTTATTAGTTCCTTCTCTGAATTGCAATAGAAACTTTCTTCATATATCCTTTATAGTTATAGTTAAACTTTTTTTTATTCCTTCCTTCTTCCCTTCCTCTCTCCCTTTCTTCCTTCTTCCTTTTCTCCTTTTCTCCTTCCTTTTTCTTTCTTTATTCCTTTCTCTTTTTCTCTCATTCTTTCTTTCTCATTTTTTCATTCTCTTCCTTACTTTCTTTTTTCTCTCTTTCTTACTATCTACCTCCTTCCCTTCTTTTCTTTCTTTCGTTCTTTATTTTCTCCTTCCTTTTCAAAACTCCTAATTTTAGAATTTATGATCTCTTTCTTCAAAGTTGCCTTTATGTATTTGAATACTAATTATTTTTCACAAATATTCAATTAATTCAACCTCAACAAAAAATTAAGCAATACAATATAGTAGAAAGAATACAAGACTTAAAATCAAGAGACTGATCCAGCTTGAAAGTTAGTGTGGTGTAGTGGATATCTAGTATACTTGATAACCTGGACTTAAGTCTCAGCTCCACTAAATACCAGTTGTATAATTCTAGGCAAGTCATTTAACCTTTAATTGCTCCAATTAAGAGAAAGGTTACTTGCAGAAAAGTGTTTACATAAATTAGTTAAAGATAATTTTCTAATGAGAGAATTAACTATATCAATGAAATCACAACTTTAATCAATTTCCTTTAGATATTTATTTTCTATGTGACCTTTTAAAAGTTTTTTTTTTTTTTTCAATCACCCCTGGCCTCCAGTTCTATATGTCCCTTCCAGGTCTAAATTCTATAATGCTTTTTTTTTTTTATTTAGTCTTTATTATTAAAGTTTTTTTTGTCAAAACATATGCATAGAAAATTTTTAACATTAACCCTTGCAAAACCTTGTGTTCTAAAAATGTTCCCTCTCTTTCTCTCACCCCCTTCCCTAGATGCAAGTTATGTTAAACATGTGCAGTTCTTCTATACATATTTCCACAATTATCATGTGATACAAGATCAGATCAAAAAGGGAAAACATGAGAAAACAAAATGCAAGCAAAAACAACAAGAAGAGTGAAAATATTATGTTGTGATCCACATGCTGTCCCCATAGTCCTCTTTCTCTGTATGCAAGTGACTCTCTTCATCACAAGACTATTGGAACTGATCTGAATCATCTCATTGTTGAAAAGAGCTAAGTCCAACAGAATGATTATTATATCATCTTGCTGTTGCTGTGTACAATGATCTCCTGGTTCTACTCACTTCACTTAGCATCAATTCATGTAAGTCTCTCCAGGCACGTCTGAAATCATCCTGCTGATCGTTTCTTATAGAACAATAATATTCTATAACATTCATATACAATAACTTATTCAGCCATTCTCCAACTGATGGGCATTCACTCAATTTCCAGTTTCTTGCCACTACATAAAAGGACTGCCACAAACATTTTTGCACATGTGGGTCCTTTTCCCATTTTTATGATCTCTTTGGGATACAGATCCAGTAGAGACACTGCTGGATCAAAGAGTATGCACTGATTGATAGCACTTTGGGCATAGTTTCAAATTGTTTTCCATAATGATTGCATCAGTTCCCATCTCCATTAACAATGTATTAGTGTCCCCATTTCCCACATCCCCTCCAACATTTATCAAATTCTTTTCCTGTCATTTTAGACGATCTGAGAGATATGTAGGGGTACCACAGAACTGTTTTAATTTGCATTTCTCTAATCAATAGTGATTTAGAGAACGTTTTCATATGACTAGAAATGGCTTCAATTTCTTCATCTGAAAATTTTTCTATTCTTTGACCACTTATCAATTGGAGCATGGCTTGAATTCTTATAAATTTAGTCAATTCTCTATATATTTTAGAAATGAGACCTTTATCAGAGCCCTTGAATGCAAATAAATTTCTCCAGATTATTGTTTCCCTTGTAATCTTATTTGCATTGGTTTTGTTTGCACAAAAACTTTTAAACTTAATATCATCAAAATTATACATTTTACAATCCATATTGTACTCCAGTTCTTCTTTAGCCACAAATTCCTTCCTTCTTTACAGATCTGAGAGGTACACTATCCTTTATTCTTCTAATTTTCTTATAATATCATTCTTTATGTCTAAATCATGAACCCATTTCGACCTTATTCTGTATTCTGTTATCCTACTAAGTAAGCACCTATTACCTGCAAATTATTGTGTTCCTTGACCACTAGTTACAAAAACAAAGAAAAGCTCTAGTTAATTATTCTGTCTTCTGTGATTGAAAATGGCTTTCCACAGGGAAGCCTGCATCAGGTATGGTACCCAACTCATATCCAGAACATTATATAGGTGTAGCCTGTTATGTTGATAATCTAGTTAGATAGTTCCCATTTAGGGATTTTTTTAATCCCTTTGGAATTTAAGGAAGATGACTCAAGGTGTTCAAGATCAAAATTTATTAATGGCATCTTAAACAATAAATGATTGTCCAATTCTTTTCAATTATACTTTTTCTCTGTGATGATGAATATCTGCATATTTGAAGCATTTGGAGTTTATCATTGTAATTATTGCAAGCAATTATTGCATAAATCCAAAAGAATATTTTAGGGAGTATATTAAATTATCCTGACAATTTACAACATATGTCATTGAAAGGAAATCACACACTCTCACACACACACACACACACACACACACACACAGAGAAGACATCACTACAGATATCTATTCATCTACAGATATCTATTCATAATTCCACTAAGTTTCATGCCTCAAAAGCAAAACTATTCAAATAAGTCACTCATATTATTTGGAAATTTTTAGTAACCTCATAAAATAAGATACATCTTGTTCTCCACCCCCTTACCCTTTCCCTTAAATTTAATTAGCTATGCTTCATTCAATTTCCCATACCTGGGGTACTTGGGTGTGGGTGTGGGTGTCTGTGAAGAAAAGCTGAGTAACTGATTCTTGTTCCTGACTCTGCTACCCCATTGTGTGGATCAGTGCCTCTATCTTCTGTTTCTTCATTTCTAAAAAGGCTACCTCTTTGGGTCATTGTGATGATTTAAGTAAAGAATATAATAGACTTTTTATACTGTAAATTGATATATAAATGTAAGTTATACTATTCTTATTATATCACTCCATTCCATCAATTATACCCTCTAGCATAAATTATACTTTCTGTCTCTAGAATGTTCCCTATGCTTTCTGTGCATTTTCTAACCCTAAGAATGGAATGCTTCACTCGCTCTCTTAGTCTGTTCAATTTCTACCCACTTTGTAAAGCCCAATACAAAGGCCATCTCTTCCACAAATCTTCCTGATCCTTTGATCATTAATGTCTTTTGTCTTTAATACTCCTATAATGCTTTCTTTTGTACATCTCTCTTGCACATAATACGAAATATTAGGCATTAAGTTTGTTGTTGCTTATGTCTTATCCTCCTCCTAGAACATAAACACTAGGAGGGCAGAGTCTGCCCTCTATCTAAACTTGGTACCTCCTCAGCTCATGTAGTGGTATTCTAGTCCCAGAGAACACATTGTTGAGTTTTTATTTGTTTTAATACTCATCAAATGCATTTTAAAGTATAACATTCACACAACATCCTTTGTGGTGCATTCATCTTAAAGACTCATTTACCAGCAACCAGCAACAATGCTTTCCAGATGAGCCACAGCTGGAACAAGCTCCCTCATACCAACTGCCCTCTTTATGTACAACTGGAAAAATCATAAACAGTCCTTGGGCACTGCAATGTGATCTCCAAATCTGCAATTGCTGATGTCAATTTTCTGCTTGATTGGGAGCATAATGTCTTAAACGAAATTCCAGAGCTACCCTTGCACAAACTACACCGTAGGTGACATTTGCCTTATTACCAATAAAAGTGATGTATTGTGTATCAGAGAATCACTCAGCAAACAATTCCCAGAGATCGCCTTTGCTATGGAGTGTGAAGCAGACCTACTCCCTTTCCTGAATGTCAAAGGTTTTACAGAGGAGAAATGACCCACTGACAGTTACTTAACATTAAAAGCACCTCTTCAAACAGATAAATGTTCACTTCTGCACACTTGGTGATCAGGGGAAAAACAAGCAGGTTAGTTGTGGGTTGGATTTAGAGGAAATATATCTTTATGTGCAAAATATAGTTGAGAAGAGAGTTATGTGCAAGTAATTGAGGCTATTCTAGGAGCACATTTGAATGGATAGAGCAAGACCCCTGAGGAGAGGGCTTAATAATGCCTGAATTTGAAATACTTTGATAAGAAAGACCAGAGATCAATGAGAAGGTACTAAATCAAATTAAAATTCCTCACTGACTTAATCATAGATCATCAAAGTTTGGACAGGGAGAGAACAAACATTTATTAAGCACTTATTCTATGACAGGCACTGTATAAAGGGCTTTACCAATTTTATTTCATTTAACTCACACAACCTCCCAGGGAGGAAAGAAGCTTATTATTTCCATTTTATAATGGAGAAAATTGAGGTAGAATGAGGTTTAAGTGATCTGTACATCTACTAAGTATCTGGCAACAGATTTGAAAGCAGGTCTTCCTGACTCCAGGCCAAATGCTCTATCCTCTATGTACTTAGCTATCTCTAGGAACCTTTAGATATCATCTTGTTTAACTTTTTTTCATTTTACAGAGGGAGAAACTGAGAACCAGAGAGATAAAATGACTTGTAGGAATCTAGAATGATTACACATTTTTTTACAGAGTGTGTCCCAAAAGTCATATGTTTTAAGCTTTCCTTAAGCCTTTTGGTACACTCTTTGCAGTGATGTTTCACAAAACACTTCCCCACAACAGCTTTGTGAGATAGATAATTGTGTATCCCCATTTTAGAGATGAAGAAACTGAGATTTAGGGAAGTTAATGTCCTTGCTCAGGGTCACATAAGTAGGCAGTGGCAGAAGCTAGAAATGAATCCAGGACCTCTACATACAAGTTCCATGTTGTTTCCATTATACCATATGATCTGAATTGTAATGATGTGATTTTAAAAGAGAAATAGAATCAGAGTAAACATCCCCAGTAAATTAGGTCTCATAAAAATGGATCAAGGGCAAATTTTATCTATTACAAAATGGTAGCATGAGTCAGACTGAAGAAATCAGAAATAACCACCATCAAATACCTGAAATAATGAAAATCCATGAATCCTCACTTTTATATACAACCATTTCCACCATCACATGACTGGGTTCAAGTACCTTCTTTGTAGTATTTCAAACTGTGTCCTCTTTCAGATTTATAATTTAAAAAGAATATATTTTACATGAGCCAACATAAATACTTAGAGCATACCTTTATAATTAACTGAGAGATGGCATGTTCCTTCCTAGGAAAACCTAGGCTTTGGAATGTACTCTTTTGGGTCCACTGAACAAAGTCCCCCTCCGAGTCTAGTGGGACTCTGGCACTTTAACTTTTAACACACTTCCCCAATTAAGCTCCCTAGGCTCCAGACTTTAACAGCTGTCTGCAGCTGCTGAAAAGTGATTTATCATTGTCAAAGTTCGTGACCAAAACATTAAAAGGGATCTTTAAAAAAAAATTCATTTGGGACATCAACTTTCATATGTAGTTCTTCATTGTCTTTAATGCTTATATTTTTCTGATAGTAGTAAAAAAAAATTCATTTAAAAAATGTAGATCTGATTGAATAACTTTGCATACATTACCTTTTCTGCATGCAGAATATTTTGAAGATTAAAACTTGTCAGACAAGGAAATATTATGGAAATACTTGAATTGGATTGGAAGTATGGAGAGAGGATTGTACCTATTATAAAACATTTATAATAAAAAATGATTTTTCATATGTTGGAATTTCTTTTCTAACTCTAAAATGTTAAGGGAAATGCAAAGCTATTTTGTGAAATCATAAAACCGTGTGTTCCCCCCTTTTTGCTACTATTAAGAAGGTTTCCATATTGAGTATTTGGTGTTTTCACTGTGGTAACTTTGTGTTATTTCTCAAAGTAACTCCATTTCCTCAAATATTACAAGTGGAAGGAACTACTCCATCAGCCTCTGATCCTCCCTTAGGTTTTTTCTGCTCTTGCTGATCTGGGAAAAGGCTTTTATTGAATGGAGGAATTGTTCTCAAGATCCTTTAACTTTCCATATTCCTTCTTCCTAATCATTTGCTATATTTCTATTACCCAAGACATTGAGAACAGAAGAACAGCTTAGCTTGATCTTGCTATTTTAAAGCATTTTTAACCATTGCTTTGGATTGGTCCCCCAAATGCTATCATATAAATGTTAATTTTAAAATTATTTTATTAAATATTTATCCAGGAACCATTTGAAATATTTCAGTCCATAACTCCATCTTATACTGAAGGAGGTAGTTGGAAGAGAGATCAGGTGACCTAGTCAAGTACAGGTCAGGTATTTGATTTGAATCATAGCCTAAGTCAATCATCTCTGCCCTGTGGGTCAGGCTTTGGAAAATGGATATTGGCAACAAAAGTTCCTTCTCTGTAGATACCACAGTTTTATTGCCATTTATAGGAACATATTGGCAAATTTTAAAAGATGTAGATTTTCCTTACCACTCAAGGCAAAATTATTCAATTACTTAGGAAGGTAGAAAAGGAGGGAAGAGGCAAGCATTTATTGATTGCCTACTATATGATATGTATTTGATAAATATCTCATTTAATCCTCACAATAATTTTGTGAGGTAGATGCTATTATTATCTTTATTTTATAAGAAAGCAAGCAGAAGTTAGATGATTTGTTCAAGTCATACAGGGAGTTAAGTGTCTGAGGCTGTATTTGAACTACATTCTTTATGAGTGACTTACCAGCTTTACAGAAGGTTATTAAGAGATGAAGAAACATAGTGAAA
Source organism: Antechinus flavipes (assembly GCF_016432865.1). Lineage (NCBI taxonomy): Eukaryota > Metazoa > Chordata > Mammalia > Dasyuromorphia > Dasyuridae > Antechinus > Antechinus flavipes. The sequence continues at coordinate 450,108,246 of NC_067398.1, forward strand.
GAAACAGATATACAAAAACAGAGACACACAGCAAACAGAGAATTTATCAAGTATTTACTCTGTGCTGGGCACTATATCAAATATTAAGAATAAACATGTAAAACCAGCAAGATAGCTCTTACCATAGTTCACAGACAGATAAAATAATAATAATAATAATATACAACTCACCTACCAGAGCCTAGTTCTGGTGAAAGGGGAGAAGCAGGATGAAAATGATGGTTAGAGTACTAGCAACATAGTATGGAAGTTGTAGGCAGAATATTTCCTTAGAGATTTTTTTCTCCCCTTCCTACAATCTCAATCTATAGATAGGATGCTAAAGTGGCAGTTTAGGAGAGTGAGAAGCAGCATGCTATTCATGGAAAGAACTGTAGATTTGGAAGCAGGCCACCTGACTTCCTGTACTGGCTCTAATGCAGGTCATCTGTGTGACTTCATCTTCATTTTACAGATAAGAAAACCAAGGTTGAGAGAAAGTAATTAGCTAAACTCATAGGCAAACACACAAACTAATCAGAATCCATTCCTTTCCAAGGCAAATTCAAGCCTTTTTACATTGCATACACACACACACACACACACACACACACACACACACACACACACACACACACACAGAAAGGATTATGTTGCTCCAGAAATTGTATCAACAGGTGACATCTATTTACTCAAAACTGTAACAATGTCTCTCTTTGAAAATTCCATTAGATACATGTGAATGCTCAGACAAAATGAACTTAATTCAAACTTAGTAGTGTCTCAACTTTTACAATTCAACAAGTGTTCATATGAAGATTCAGAAATGGAGTTATTATTTCATTGCCAGAAAAAGAAATTCCCTTTGCTAATGCAGGTTGACCTCTTCCATAAAACTTATAATCTTAGAGAGTTACCTATAGCAAAGTCTCTTAAACTTTTTCCAGTTGTTAACCCTTGTCAATCAAGAAATATTTATGTGACTCCAAGTATATAAATATATAAGATATGTATACAAATCAAACATTTACTGATAGTAAACATAATTTTGTGACTCTCCACATTCAGTTATGAAACTCTATGAGAAGTCATGAATCTCAGTTTTTAAGAAATTGGGCCTAGAACATTCCTGATTCACAGCCAACCCAAATCTTCTTGGTTATCCACTATATGATACTGCCAATCCACTTATATGTAAACTGGAACTGCTTATCTAAAATGATGAAAGCGTAATTCCAAAAAATAGTTTAATCTTATATCATCAATGTGAGTCTTTAGAGAATCTTAAGGATCTTGCGATGACTTTGATATCCTATAACCCAGATTCTTAAACTGTGAGTCGCAACCCCTATGGAGCCTTGTAACTGAATGTGGGGGGGGGGTGTCACACAATTATAATTTATTATTAGTAAATCTTTGATTTGTATTCCTGTTTTATATATCTGAGATCATGTAATAATTTCTTGGTGAAAAAAGGTCATGAGTAGAAAAAGTTTAAGAAGTCCTGTTCTATGATACTACCATCATGAGTCACAAATTTGAAATCTTCCAGATGGATGTCTTTTATCAAATCCCTAAATTCCAGTTTGATTTCTTACCATTACACATGTTCAGTTGTTTGTTCCAATTATGTTCAGGCTTATATGTGATAAATGCTTTATAATTGTTTTCTTTTTCATTCTTTTCTTCCCTTTGCTTGTCATCAGCTAGATAAGATTTTGTATTTCCTTTCTATTAAAAATGCTTAGTAGATTAAATATGTTTCTTATTATCTTTAAATTGTTGCAAGTTATGTTTCATATTATTTTTATTTATTTATTTAATTTCTCATTGTTCATGTTATTGCTCTAAATGACTTCATTTTTTAAAAGTCCTCTCATAGTTTTTCTGTCACTCCAGAGACAATTCCATTTTAGCTCCCAACAAATTCCTTCATTGACATCTACAGCTGCATGGTGCTTTCTAATCACAAAGCACTTTCACTTAATATAATTCCATTGGCTTTCACAATCCTGGAAGGGGAGTAATGAAGGTAATTTTATCTCATTTTGATAAATGAGGAAGTTGAGGCGCAATGAAGTGAAAATGATTTATTTAAGGCCAAAGAGCTCATAAATGCTAGCCCTGGAACTGGAACCTGAGTCTCCTGACTCAAGGTCAAGAGCCCTGGAATGAAGCAACTAGATTTCATTCTACTTTTCCCTTGATGTTTGAGAATTCTATATTTTCAGTGTTATATCTTCCTATTCTAGAGTCTATGTCCTTGATTTAGGCAAGAGAAATCATTTCCAGAGGAATAGAATTTGGTTCCAACTTATCACAGAGTATTATCTTCATGTCAAAATGATTTTGGGTTAGAGTTTATGGGTTAGAGACAGCAAAAAGGGAGACAGTAGTTAGAGTTCTGAGCCTAAGGTCAGGCATTCGAATCCAGGAAATTACTAACTTGATGACCCTGGAAAAATCACCTAACTTCTGTCTACCTCATTTTCCTCAACTATAAAATGGGGATAATAAAAATATTAACCTCACAAGGTCATTTTGAGGATCAAATAGCATAATATAGTTATATCCCTTCCACATTCTGGGGATTAGGGGCTCAGATAAAATAAGGAAAATTTATTGAAAAAATGTTGGCCCTCCCTTTTTTAAACTGCTTCTGTGTTGCCTGCTGGCCTTTTTGTGCTGCCTGAAGTTTCTACAAAATTTCCAAAAAATTCCCATTTAATTTCTTATGCCTACCCATGATATGTTGAATTCACAAGGAGGAACGTTACAGTGTGAAAGGGATAGTTGTATTTTTAAAATATTTAGCACAGTGTTTTGCACTTAGTGGGTATAGTAGTACCCACCCCAAAGGGCTCTTGGGAGGAAGAAAAGAGATATCTGAAAAGTGTTTAGTACTTCATAGGCACTTGATAAATGCTTATTTCCTTCCTCCCTACACACTCCCCACACATGACTTAGCACCAACTCTCTTTGAAATGATTGGCCTTCCTTACCTTTTGTGGTTGCAATATGGAAAACAGAAGACACATGGTCCCTGCAGAAAGGATGAACTGCATTCAAATCCTACTTCAGATACTTACTCTGTGTATGACCCCTATCAAACCACTTAACTTCTCTGTCCTTTCTCCGGATAGGTAAACAGAGGAGGTTGGCTTCTAAAGTCTATTTTAGCTCTAAAACCATAGTATTATAGAAGCAATTGGATACTTAGAAGCACAAGACCCATGGGAATGTGTTTTGTTTCTACTATTAGTCAAAGAAAAATTATAATTAGCCATATTTGAGCATTTAATATGTGAGATGAAGACATAAAGAAACTACCCAAAAGCCTAATCACACGGGTACATTGGCACTCACCTGAATTTTTTTGGCCATTTCATTTTTTTTGGAATTTTTGGAACTGACCACACTGACACACATGAGTTATAGTTCTCAGTAGCAAATGAGGTGGAAAGGCACAGTAAAACTTCTAAATAAAAAGCCCTCACAAAGTCTGCCACTGAACCATGGACAAGGTGGGGAAGTAGGAGGAGAATGGAAAGAGCATTTGTAACCACTTACTGGTTTACTGTAAAATATAAGGTAACTCATTGAAGGGAGGATTGCCTCCAAATTACCTGCCATGCATGACTCCCTTTTTATGTTCAGTCACCAGCTTCCCTCAGCCACAGAGGAAAAAGCATTGAAGCACACTCTGTTCTGTTCATCCTCTTCTGCTCCTAAGCCATATCTGTGTCTTGTCTATTTTTTGCAAGACTTGTTCCATGGAAGAGATGGAGATTGGTCTTTGACAGCCTTTGTGCTACAGAAGTATAAACCCTGGATTTGGGGACACAAGAACTTATTTCAATTCCCATCTTTTCCATTGGCTATTATGTAGTCTTGGGTGATTTATGTTAGTTCAATGATTCTCATCTTCCTCATCTGTAAAATTAAAAGTTAGACTATCTGATACCTACAGGCCCTATTATCTCTAAATGTGTAACTCTAAAATAATAAGGATCAGCTAGGTGACACAATGAGCAGAGTGCCAGGCTTGGAGTCAGGAAGACTCATTTTCCTGAGTTCAGATCTGACCTCAGAACCTTATAAAGCTGTGTGACAATGGGATAGTCACTTAATCTTGTTTGTCTGTTTCCTCATCCATAATATGAGCTAGAGAAGGAATGGCAAACCCCTTCAGAACCTTTGTCAAAAAGAACCCCAAATGGGGCAGTTTTCAGTGTTGACATGACTGAAAAATGACTGAACAACAAGATTAAAATTGTCAGGAGCAACTTCCTATTTGAAATAAACTCTCTGAAGACATTGGGGATCTGAAATGCAAAACCATTCAGGTGAAGGCCAAGACTGACCACCATCAGCCAGTAAAAGAAATATAATAAAAATTAAATGAGGCCAAAAGAAACACAGGTGCTCCTCTCCCTCAACTCTCACTTCATTTCAGATGCTTTTATATCATGCTTAATTTAATATACATGCAATAGCCTGAGGAAGATGATAATAACCAAAACATGGCACCCATTTTGCCTGACTTTTCATCATTCCAGTGATAGTTCAGTGGTAAATATGAACACTGGTAATGGGAATTATTGTCATGCTATTTATCATTACTATGGTGTAACTATCTGATAGCAATGTCCATGTACTGATATCATGATAAACTTGATCAGATGGGATTTTATTGTTGGGAGAAACACTTTGGCATAGTAAATTGAATACTGGACACACAGTCGAGAAGAATTCCATCTCAAAAACTTAGTAGACATATGATTCTGAGCAAATTTCTTAATCTCTTTTAGCCTTAATTTCTTTATTTCAAAAATGGGCACAACAGTACTCCCTTGCAGGATTATTATGAGAATCAAATAAAAAATATATATAGAATTCTCTGAAATGTTTAAGTTCATATTATATAAATGTTATTTTTGTTCATTTGTGTCCAACTCTTTGTGATCCTATATGGGGTCTCTTGGCAAAGATGTTGGAGTGATTAAATGGATTAAGGCAGACAGAGATTAAGTAACTTGTCCAGTTACACACTTAATGAGTATCAGAGGCCAAATTTTAATTTGGGTCTTCCTGACTCAGGCATGGTGATCTACCCTTTTAGCTATCTAGTTGCCTCTCTATGTAATATAAATATAAATGCTATATTTAATTTAAATATCAACTTAACACCAACACCTAAATATAATTTAAATGTTTATATAGTATATTATTTAATAATATTTATTAATGAAAAACAATGTTTACAAAATGATTAATAATTAATAGTGTTATTTAATAATAAATATTTTTTAAAAGTACTTGTTGTCTGTAGAAAAATCCTCCATAAAAGGAAAAGTCAATTTGACAATCATTCCTTCCTTTATTTGTGTCAAGGGGAATTTTCTTGAGCTTAGAATGAGCACCTGAAGAAATTATGTCAGGAAGGAAAGGCATTAATTCTTTGAGCTTTAAAGAGCCACAATAAATACCAGAGGAAATGCAGTAAACTTCGTTTTCAATTTTCTCAAAGGAGCAGCTGATAAAAGGGTCAAACATATTGTTTCCTTTTTTGAGTAAAGGGAAGAGGTCAAAAAGTAAATGTCACAAAGATGAAAATGTCCCATAACCGGAATGCCTTAAAAGTGATTTTCTGTGCCACAAGTTAACAAAATCATGTCTATAATTCACAGGAAACTCAAGTTTACAGATCCATAAACTCAGAGATATCACACACAATTATGTGTAAACCAGGTATCAGAAAATTGCTCTAAATCAAAAGCTTATTTTGATAACTTATTTTGCAGAAAGGTTTATTTTTTAAGGCCAGATCTGCAGAGTAAAAATTAACTGGATAATTCTAAAGGAAACCCTTACATTTGCTGAACTCCTTAGAAAATTTTGGAAAATGTATTAATAATACATCATTCCATGCCATTCACTTTTTGATTCAGTTAAACTGGCTTAGTTACCATTGCTTGCTTATACATGACATTTTATCTTCTATCTCCATGCAGATGATCATGAAGATCCTGAAGAGATCATAGGTGAAGTGGTACTGAGAAGGAACATAAGCACTCAAAGAATAATAAGTCATAAAGTTGACTACTCACTGCCATGCTGGGTATACAACTACTTAGCCGTGGAGTTCCCTGGATTCACAAAGGAATGATGACTCAGGAATACCTTTGGGATGAGTAACTTGATCAAGAGTCCAGATCTCCAGGGTTTCTGAACTTATATCTTACTATTGTTGGGAAAATTCACAGGCACAGAATAAGAGGAAGATCTTAGGGGCAGTTGGTCAGTAGATGGTATGTACTTCAATCCTCTATATCAATCAAAAGAGCATAGCAATTCAAAAAATTTCTTGACCTTATATGTCAGTATGAGATGAAGTTTGATAAGCTGATAGTTGTCATATATGTATATATTGTATAGAGAATGGGTGATGTATAGGATACGTGAAATATACCTATACATACATACACACACACACACAAGTGTGTGTGTGTGTGTGTGTGGTGTGTGTGTGTATGTGTGTGTGTATATACACACACACAACACACACATATATGTGAATATAGGAATATGTGTGCATGTATGTATAGATATATAGATATAGATATAGATATAGTAGATAGATGATAGTCATGTAGTTGATAAAGCCCGTTATTGGGAATATAAATGCTTCCAAATATATAGGTGGGTAAATAAGTATTCAAACATAGAATCCCTTCTGTCAAGTAGGGCCTAGAAAAAGGCTAATCCTCACACTCCCATGCCTTTTTACATTCCCTCTTCACTTCCACTACTTAAGATACCTAGTTTCCTTGAATTCCTTTCAAACACTTTAGTTACTGTTAGAACAAACAAACAAAAAAAATCTCTGTGTTTTAAGATTTTTTTTATTTGTTTATGCATTGTATTGAGTAGCAACAACAAGATACCATGAATAGAAGAATAATTTATGCTACTATTCCAATATTATAAAAATGAATTATTATGAAGACTTTTAATACTAACAAAGGATAAAATGAGAAGAATCAGGAGAATAATTAATATAATAGCTTTTAATATCTATTTTGAAAAAATGATGAACAATAGAATAAATTATATCTACCAAATGATAAGTAATTATTAAGTATGTATTCTGTGCCAGGCATTATACTATGCGCTAGGTATTTGATTTTTTTTTATTAAAAAACAACAATCTCTGGTCTCAAGGAAGTTTTAAACTAACAGGAGAAACAATATGAATATCTGCATACACATAATATGTAGGTGCAAAAAACCAGGTCTGTGCTGGTTGAATATGGGGGAAAAGCTAAGAAATAGTGAGGAATCCAAGATTGTTCCTAGGCTCTGAGACTAAGGGATTGAGAAGATAGTGTTTTTTAACAGTAATAAGCAAGATAGGAGGGAGAGAGGGCTTAGGGAGAAAGCTAACATTCACTTGCAAAAATAAATTGTTAATTTTGAAGTGTGAGCATTTATACCTCAGAAATCAGTAAATATTGTTTTATATTTTGTTTTGTTTATTGTTTTGTTTATTGTCTATATTTAAGAAAGTGATAGAGAAAAATTTAATAATTCAGATAAAACTTTAAAATGTGTTGTACATACTTTTTTCATAGTTTTAAAAATATTTACCTTCACATTCTGAAAATTCAAAATAAATACAAGGTACTGCAGTTAAATACAAAATAGTTATCAGTATCATCCATTCTCTTCTTCCCTTTGTAAGTAAATGCTTCAAAAAGGCCATCTACAGTAGATTCTTCCACATTCTGTCCTCTCATTCTTCTTATCCTCTTACAATCCAGCTTTCTATTTTATCATTGCCCCAAAATTGGTCTCTTCACAGTTACTAATGATCTTTTAGTTGCCAAATTCATCTGCCTTTTTTCAACTCTCATTCTCTTGATGTCTCTAGCTGTTAACTCTGTTGATCATTTCTTGACACTCTCTCTAAATTTCCAGGGCACCATTCTCTCCTGATTTTTCTCCTACCTATGTGACCTCTTGTTCTGTTTCCTTGGCTGGATCCACTTCTAAATCATGCCCTCCAACTGTAATAATCTCATAGGATTCTGACCTGTATCCTCTTCTCCCTTGATTTCATCAACTCTCATGGATTTAATAAGCATCTCTCAGTGATGACTCTCAAATCTGACCCCCAGGCTCATATCCCCAACTGCTTTTCAAATATCCCAAACTGGACATTTAGTAGACATTTTAAATCCAACATTTTAAAAATAGAACTCATTATCTTTCTCCCTAAGCCCTCTCTCCCTCCTATCTTGCTTATTACTGTTAAAAAAAAACACTATCTTCTCAATCCCCTAGTCTCAGAGCCTAGGAACAATCTTGGATTCCTCACTATTTCTTAGCTTTTCTCCCATATTCAAGCTAATGCAAAGGCCCGCTGATGTAACCTTTGAAATATCTCTGAAAGACTCCTGATATTACCACTTCTCTAGTACAAACACCTATTACTTTGTGTCTGAATTATTGCAATAGCCTGTCTGTCTCAAGTCTCTCTCCACTCTAATTTACCCTCCAGTTAGGTTTTCCTAAAGTGCAGGTCTGATCATATCACAAGCCCTCACTATTCTCCTCCACATAAACAGTAAACTTTAGTGACTTTCTATTGCCCCAGGAACAAATACAAAATGCTCTATTTGGCATTCAAAGCCCTTCATAAGCTATCCTCTTTCCATTCCAGTCTTCTTATATATTATTCCATGAAACATAATCTCTGTCCCAATGATACTGGCTTTCTGGCTGTTCCAAAAATCAACACACTTCATTTCTCTGATCCAGACATTTTCTATAGTCCCATGATTGTAATATCTCCGTCCTTAATTCTACCTATTGACTTCACTGGCTTCCTTTAAGTTTTAATTAAAATCTTAACATCCATAAGACTTCCTCAATCCATCTTAATTCTAGTTTCATTCCTTGTTAATTATTTCTTATTCATCCTGTATATAGCTTGCTTTGCATATATTTGCTTGAACATTGTTTTCTCTATTAAGTTTTAAGTACCTTTAAAGCAGGGACTATCTTTTGTATTCTTTTATATTTCTAGCACTTAGCACTTGGCTCTTAATTTTTATATACATTATGTTATTGACTTAGTGTTATTGAGTTAGTTATTGAGTTATTATTGAGTAAGTAAGGAAGGGAACTTGCAGTTGGTGGGATTAGGAAAAGTCTTTTTTTTTATAATAACTTTTTATTGACAGAACCCATGCCAGGATAATTTTTTTACAACATTATCCCTTGCACTGACTTCTGTTCCGATTTTTCCCCTCCCTCCCTCCACCCCCTCCCCTAGATGGCAAGCAGTCCTATATATGTTAAATATGTTGCAGTATATCCTAGACACAATATATGTTTGCAGAACTTAACAGTTCTCTTGTTGCACAGGGAGAATTGGATTCAGAAGGTATAAATAACCCGGGAAGAAAAACAAAAATGCAAATAGTTTACATTCATGTCCTAGTGTTCTTTCTTTGAGTGTAGCTGCTTCTGTCCATCATTTATCAATTGAAACGGAGTTAGGTCTCTTTGTCAAAGAAATCCACTTCCATCAGAATACATCCTCATACAGTATCATTGTTGAAGTATATAATGATCTCCTGGTTCTGCTCATTTCACTTAGCATCAGTTCATGTAAGTCTCTCCAAGCCTCTCTGTATTCATCCTGCTGGTCATTTCTTACAGAACAATAATATTCCATAATATTCATATACCACAATTAACCCAGCCATTCTCAAATTTCCATTCAATTTTCAGTTTCTAGCCACTACAAACAGGGCTGCCACAAACATTTTGGCACATACAGGTCCCTTTCTCTTCTTTAGTATTTCTTTGGGATATAAGCCCAGAAGTAACACTGCTGGATCAAAGGGTATGCACAGTTTGATAACTTTTGGGGCATAATTCCAGATTGCTCTCCAGAATGGTTGGATTCGTTCACAACTCCACCAACAATGCATCAGTGTCCCAGTTTTCCCACATTCCTTCCAACATTCATCATTATTTTTCCTGTCATCTTAGCCAATCTGACAGGTGTGTAGTGGTATCTCAGAGTTGTCTTAATTTGCATTTCTCTTATCAATAGTGATTTGGAGCACTCTTTCATATGAGTGGTAATAGTTTCAATTTCATCATCTGAAAATTGTCTGTTCATATCCTTTGACTATTTATCAATTGGAGAATGGCTTGACTTCATATAAATTTGAATCAATTCTCTATATATTTTGGAAATGAGGCCTTTATCAGAACCTTTAACTGTGAAGATGTTTTCCCAGTTTGTTGCTTCCCTTCTAATCTTGTTGGCATTAGTTTTGTTTGTACAAAGGCTTTTTAATTTGATATAATCAAAATTTTCTATTTTGTGATCAGTAATGGTCTCTAGTTCATCTTTGGTCACAAATTTCTTTCTCCTCCACAAGTCTGAGAGAGAAACTATCCTATGTTCCTCTAATTTATTTATAATCTTGTTCTTTATGCCTAGATCATGGACCCATTTTGATTTTATCTAGGTATATGGTGTTAAGTGTGGATCCATACCTAATTTCTGCCATATTAATTTCCAGTTATCCCAGCAGTTTTTATCAAATAATGAATTCTTATCCCAAAAGTTAGGATCTTTGGGTTTGTCAAACACTAGATTGCTATAGTTGACTATTCTGTCTTGTGAACCTAACCTATTCCACTGATCAACTAATCTATTTCTTAGCCAATACCAAATGGTTTTGGTGACTGCTGCTTTATAATATAATTTTAGATCAGGTACAGCTAGGCCACCTTCATTTGATTTTTTTTTTCATTAATTCCCTTGAGATTCTCGACTTTTTATTGTTCCACATGAATTTTCTTGTTATTTTTTCTAAATCACTAAAATATTTTCTTGGAAATCTGATTGGTATAGCACTAAATAAATAGATTAATTTAGGGAGTATTGTCATCTTTATTATATTTGCTCAGCCTATCCAAGAGCACTTAATATTTTTCCAATTATTTAAGTCTGACTTTATTTGTGTGGAAACTTTTTTTGTAACTTTGCTCATATAATTCCTGACTTTCCCTTGATAGATAGATTCCCAAATATTTTATGCTGTCAACAGTTATTTTGAATGGAATTTCTCTTTGTATCTCTTGCTGTTCAATTTTATTGGTGATGTAAGGAAACGTCTTTCCAAAAAAAGTGGTGTTTAAACTATCTAACAAGAAATTGGCCTCCTATGAAGTAGAGGAAAAGAGGAAATATATTCTAGGTATAGAAGGTAATGAAGGCACAGAGACAGGAGATAAAACGTCATGGATGAGTAATATATATTGTCTAGACAATGCATACAGGACATATGAATAGCCTATAGATCTTATGCATCAATTTGAAAATATGGGATAGAAAGTACAAATTGTTGATCTGGGCACTGAAAAAATACAGTAAGACAGCTGACAGCTGCGTTACTTTCAGAAAATTTCAAAGCTTCTTTGATGTCCCAAAATTTCTTCCAGAAACACAGGCCCATGATTTTATATTAATATTCTACTGGTACTTCTTTATGACTGAGAGTTATAGATCATTAAAAATACCCAACCCAAAGAGCTATAAAAGTATCTATAACCTTTGACCCAGCAATACTTCTACTATGTATACCAAAGAGATCATTTAAAAAATGGAAAAAAAAAACACATTTACAAAAATGTTTATAGCAGCTCTCTTAAAATGGTAGCAAAAAAATTAGAAATCAAGTGGATGTCAACAAATGGGAACCAACAAGTTATGGTATCTGAATGTAATGGAATAATATTGTGCTATAAGAAATGATGGGTAGATAGATTTTGGAAAAAGCTGGAAAGATTTATATGAACTGATGTTGAGGGAAATGAGCAGAAACAAAACAAGTTAATATGCAATAACAGCAAAACTGTAAGATGATCAACTTTGATAGACTTTGTTCTTCTAAGCAATACAATGATCTAAGACAATTATAAAAGATTCATGATGAAAAATGCTATCCACATTCAGAGAAAGAAATATGGAATCTGAATTCAGATTGCAACATACTATTTTCACTTTTTTTGCTGATTTTTTTCTTTTTTGTAATTTTTCCCTTTTATTCTGATTCTTCTTTCACAACATGACTAATATAGAAATACATTTAGTATGATTATAGATTTATAATCAAATCAGATTGCTTACCTTCTTGGGAAGGAGTGAAGAGAGATAGGAAGAAAAAATAGAAATTAAAATCTTATAAAAGTAAATGTCAAAACTAATAAATATATTTTAAAAAGAAAATGTCAAAAGAATTAAAACTGAGTATCACTCAGAAGACAATGTAGTGACACATGAAGGATGGGAACTTATGATAAAACTGAAATACTGAAGTAAGAAATATCATCAATTAAATTAATTTTAATTTAATTATTAAATAAAGTAATTACTAAATTAAATTAAAAATTAAAATAAATTGGCTATGTGACAAGAAGAAGTGATACTTGTCAAAGAGATTGTGTGTTACAGTCTTACCTTTTTGGAATTAGGAGATAAGAAGAAAGGCTTCCAGTTAATTGGGTAAATTCTTCTCTCCCTTATGTGAGAGCATTGTCAAGAATTATATGGGATGAGTTAGCATAAATACCTCAGAGGATGATAGACTTAAACCCAGAAGGAACTTTGGAAATTTCTGAGTCCAACATGATTGTTTCACATATGGGGAAACTAAGTCAAAAAGTAATTAAGTGACTTGCAATGAGTCAAAATGCTGATGGTGTCTAATGTGACATTAAAAACCCACATCATCCAACTCTGAGAGCAGTGACCAATATACTACATCCTAATTGGTATCTATATTTTTAGAGGGAGAATTTGCATAGATGAGATCATAGATTTTCTTAAGTATTATTTTCACATCACATATTACACAGTTGCCTAAAGGCATGTTTTAGGTTTCTTTCCTTAAAATTGCTAGTTAACAGCTCTTAGTGAAAGTATCTCAGTGCTCAAACTTTATTTGTTCCCCCCAAACTCAGAATTTCTAATTCTAAAGGAATCACAAACAGTAATAGATTACCCAGTAGACTAATAAAGTATGTGCCCAGGGCTCTGCAAGCCTGATGGAAGCAATTTAGCTAATTTGTCTTCCCTTTATGGAAATCTGCCCAGATGGCACAAGTTTCAAACTATGGGTTCACAAAACTTCCCCTCCCTCATTTTCCTTGACTGTTCTATTAATGTCACAACCTTGCAGTCTAGGACTGCAGGTCCCAAAACAACACAGCATTTGTAAATGAAGAATTCTTTCAAGATAGTAGACTTTCTCAGTGGCTGCAGTTTAGCAAATGCCAGCAGGACTAAACACAATGCTACTTCCATGTGCCTTAAGCTATCCTAGATACATATCACTACATGGTTGTATCCTCTATCAGATATTCAAGCCATTCACAATTTGGCCCCAACCTTCATTTTCCAGACTGTGCATATGTGTGTATGTGTTCATATATTTATATTTGTATATATGTATGCATATATATAGAGAGAGAGAAAGAGTATGTGTGTATGTATATGAATATACATGCATTGTGTGCATGTATACATATATATGTATATATATACATATATATGCATATACATGTGCGTGTGTGTGTGTATGTCTTCATCACATTCTGGGATCTAGTCAAACTGATCATCTTATTGCTCAAAGAAACTTGATGCTTCATTTCCTATGTCCTTATCTATACATTGACTATCTTTCATGGCTGGGATTTGCATTTTTTTTACCTCCTCTTTTTAGAATCTCTAATTTCCTTCAAATTCAAGGAGAAACTTTTATCAATTTTCCTTCTCTAGTGCCTCTTTTTCATCCAAAGTATCTAGCATTTATGGTTTGTTTTACATATGCACATCTGTATTAATATGAATGAACGTACATATATACATGTAAATATATATATATATATGCAAATACACATACCTCTATAGTATATGTTTATATTATATATATGCACATACACACATATAGATAGATTAGATAGGTAGGTAGGTAGGTAGATAGATATAGTATGTATGTATGTCTTTGTGTATATGTATTCTGTAGTGGTAGAAAATATACGTATATACTTTCCTGTGTTTGTATATATTGATGGTATATGTTTTCTCTACTCCTCCAAGATAGACATTGCTATTTTTTGTCTTTGTATCCCCTATTTAATTTCTAAATATGTAGGCTTTTATTTGGGGATTTTAGTTCTGTCAGTCTTAAAAACTACTAGTCAACTATTAGTATAATATAGCCCAACTTCTTAAGTTGTGTTTCATGAACCCATATAGGGTCTTGTAACTGAATATGGGTTTCACAATATTATGATTTGTTATTGATAAATGTTTGGTTTGTATATTTATTTTGTATATCTATATATCTAGTCATATAAAAATTTCTTGGCAAAAAGAGATCATGAGTGGAAAAAAAATTAAGAAGACCTGAAATATATTATTTACTCATTATCAAAGTTTCAATTTCAAGTTTCAAATTGTTTTCTTCATTGAGTTGCCAGTTGTTGATGCTAACTGCTAGGGTAGTGCTTCAATGTGAACCCACAAGTGCATCTATTGGGATGTTTCTGCTGTGATGCTTACTTAGTGTCCTATATTGAATTTTAGCTCCTGTGCAGTCTCTTTCCTCTAGGGGAATGGTTAGAGCACTTTTGTGAGATATTTGATAGCCCTAATTCTCTATTCCATCTCTTTTGTTAGTTAGACTCGCTGTCATAAACAGTCAACTAATCGGCAAAAGCCATTAGGTCAAGTCTGTCTTTTGAATTACTCTGCTTTTGTCTCAATGACCACTTTCCAATGTCTACCTACTACTTCAGTTTTTGCGAAACCGTTCCTTTTCACTACCATCATGCTCTTGACTGGGAGCGTCACATTGATTAATTACCTGAAAGCTCCATTATAGTCAGACTGGAAGGACAGGATGAACTTGGTGACCTTTGTTTTACATTCCCCTATTGTACCAAAAAGATTATTCCATACTCATTGAATTTATGATATTTGTATGGATATGTGATCTCATTGGTATAAGTATCCTCTTAATGTTCACAATTCATGAAATATTTTTCCTTTGATTTCCATAAATTCTTTATAGGGAAATCTACGTGCTTTCAATTTCAAGTGAAAATGCAAACACATTCTCAGGCTGTTCATCTTTTCACACACTTACTGGCTAAATGATCATCTTATGTTCTTTAACAATCATATGCAAAAAGTAGGATCATATAATTTGGGACTTATAGGGAGAGAACTCTATCATCTACTTCAGCTTTCCCTTATTTTATATATTTTTGAGGTTACCTTCTATGATACATTTTTATATAAAAGTAATCCTTGACAATATTCTATACCCTCATTACATACACCATGCATTTTCCATTGGCCTTAAAATCAGCTGAGCTTTGCATTCTTCTAAAAATATAACATTTCATAATTTGTAAACATGAAATTAACAGGAGAAAAATGTTGTTTAAAATATAGGATTCAATGGTAGGAAGAAGTTTGAGATTATTGAAAGTTCTGTTCAATTTCCAAAATGATATTCATTAGCCAATCATTCAATTCTGGCCTCCATTCTTTATCTGAAATGTGTGTAGCTAGAGATTAAGCCATTGGGACTGTCCATTCAAATACATGGCACAATATGGGTCTTATTCATGAATAATCTACTTATTTTGTGTATTTTCCTATGTAGATTAATTGGAAAGATGACATTTTTGTGTTTTACTGAAGAAACCCTTTTATTTTCTGGGATTTGGTGAAATGAACACAATATCACTTACCAAAAGGACCATCTGAATATCAGTACCAATTATAAGACATCTTCTATCTTCATTTTGCACAAGATAAGCTCCATTGAAGAACATCATTGCTGACTTTAGTTCTTACTGTTTTCTGATTTTCTTCTAATTGTTACTCAGAGAATAATTCAGGAAAGTCATGATTTGTATTATCCTCATACATATATGGATGGAAACCAGTCCCAAAGATAGCAGTTAATTCCATCTAGTCAAATGTTTATTTGTTTTTAGTAGCCACTGACTGATATCTATGTCTATAGACATCTAGATATATCACATACACATACACATATATCCCTGACATCTGAATTATATAAGGAATAACTGTAATAATATAACCTTATCCTTACATTCATCATGGAGAGGTAATTTTCAGCTAATCCAATGCTATTTTTCTTAAATAAGTACATAATTGATATCTGTATAAGGAACCTTTACAAAAGGGATCAGCTATCGAAGAATGTTTTTCTAACATTTTAAAAAAGTGCCTTACAGTTCAATAAAGCCTAAAATTCTCACAAATAACCTGACAACCATTTTATACTTCCAAATAGTTTATCATTGCAAAGACCTCATTATTTTTGAAATGCATCACTATGATTTCCATTCAAAAGAACATAAGAAAATAAGGATCGAGTTTTTAAAAAATAGAAAACAAAATTTATTTAGTGTGATAGTGTTTATGCATTTCATTTTCCTAATAATTGGCTATTTTAGTTTTCTAAATAATAACCAAGGTTATTGGCTATTCTTGGCTATCTTTGCCATCATTAACTAAAAATAATGAGTTTCTGACTCTTGTGTGATCCCCACAGTTCAATTGAGCTGGCAAATATTTTCCATAGGTAAAAGTCACAGATAATCCATGGATTCAGACTAAATCATGTGAGAAATAAGGTTGAAAGGTGATTTTGAATAAATTGGATATAGAGTTCAGAGCCACAGTAAATTATCCATTTAGTTTACTTTTCTCGTAATCCTCAGGGTATCGGTAACATTACAGTATCACAAAATCAGAATCACCATTTCAGAACTTGAAGTGATCTCACAGTCCATTGAATCCATTTCTTATCTGACCTCTGCAGTATCCCTGACAAGTGATCAGATCTTTGGTTATGAATAATCTACTCTCTCTTTAAGATGACTTATTTCTCTTTTGGACAGAAAAATCCTCCCTATATCAAGCCAAAATTTGCCTCTTTTCAACTTTTGTATGAGCCATGTTTTAAAAAATACAGATAGGAGAAGGTGAGGACTTAGAGACTAGGATCCTTAAATTTATAAGATTTCACCTTTAGGGCTAAATGTGATCTTAAAAGACATTGGAATCAACATTCTATGGAGAAAATGGAGGCATAGTGAAGTTTCATGACTTGCCAAGGTAATATAGCCAAAGTAAGTAAAATGGAATCAGAACCTGGGTAATTTTCACTTGAAGTACAGCATTCCATCAACTATACCAGGCAGGAAAAAGTAAAGAATCAGGAAGATGTTAGGATTAGGACAAGGTGGAAACTCCAGAGAAGCAATGATTAGTGTAAAAGAGTTTCAGCAGGAGTAAACAGAGAAATATCCTAGAAAGGACACAAAGGACATCAGAGGAGGATATCAACAAAATAAGATGAGATTCAGATAGGCCAAATTAAGGACCTTTTAAAAAAGGATCAGGATAATCCCAGATATAAGGAATGAGAATGGTAAAATTCAGTCCCTGAATGGTCTAGAAAGCAGAAGGGCAAGAGGACCCTATCTCAGAAGACCTGACATTATCAAATACAGACTACAGAATGAGATGTTAATTTCAAGGAAGAAAAGAAAAATCTACTTTTTGAAAATAGGTACAAGATCAGGGGAGAACTGAAAGAAAAGCTGATTTGATATTAACTAAATACCTGAGCTTTAAACCCTGAATCCTTACATTTTCATTTTCCAAATATTACTCTAAGAGCCCAAGACAGGATTCAATGCCCAATAAGCCTGAAATAGCTCCATTTGTGTTGGATGGAAGGAGTATTATAGAAGCAGGGAGCACAAATTAAAATCATTGATTTTCTTAATGAGATATAAAATCAGTAGGGAAAATTAACCTAGATATCTCATGCTAGGCCAGAGTCATCATAACTTAGGTGATTTGGGTACCTAGGTGATTGCAGACTGAAATATATAGATATTCAGGTATTGACAAGCTATTTAAGGAAATATTCAACAAATGAAATCATTCCAGACTCTTTTAGTCTTATAAACATTTATTATTCTTTATTTGCCTTATTACTAGGCAAGAAACTAAAATCAGAGTTTCTTCCACCCTTCATTATAGAAGAGGAGGAATCATAGGCAAAAAAGCACAGCTTTTTTAATGGTTAGCTTTGTTGAACTGGGTTTTTCTGGAAATTATTAATCTAAAAGATAGTTCATTAGTTAACAGAAAGATATATTCAAAAATGATTGTGCTCTTAGAAAACAAAAAAGTATCACAAGATAATTATTATAATATGTTTTATAAAAGGAAATGGATACTTATTGCTTATAGAAACTTGGATTATTATATCAGTTAAGTAACTGGTAACATTGCTTTTCTATTTGAAAAACTGTGGTTCATCATACTCTTCTAGTCTTCCTCACTTATCTATATTTAAATGAATGGTCATCTGATTTTTTAATAGCCTTTTGATTTAAGATGATCATCTGATTCTAAGTAGGCCTATTTAGGTCAGTATCTCTAAACAGATTTTATCACCAAAATCTTTTATAAATACGTGTCCTAGTATGGATGTAAACCTGGGCTTATAAAGATTGTGTCAATGGTCCTATTATATGAGAATTACATGGAGATATATAAGTTTAGCTGTGCTGTGCATATAACCTATTTGGAATGCATGTCTGTCATCTAAGGACAATCCAAACTTTCTGTTTCCTAACATTTTTTCCAAATTTTCCCCAAAAATAAGAAGTTGGAATCTGCAAAACTATAGACCAGTGACCTTGTTTCTATTTCTGGCAAGTTCTGAAACATATTATTAAAGACATGGTTTGTGAGCTTTTAGAAAACCAGTATAACTTAAGCAAGAATAGACCCTGACAGAATAACCTCTCTGTATTTGCTGGCAAGGGTTGCTAGATTTAAAAGGGAATGAGCACTTATGTAGCACCTACTGTGTGCCAGACTCTGGGATGAGTATTTTTATAAATGTCATTTCATTTGATTTTTACAATAGCCTTATGGGAGAGGTGCTATAATTGTCCCCATTTTACCAGTAGGAAAATGAGGCAAATGGTTGAAGAAACAGATAAGTTAAGCAATTCTTCTAAGGTGACAGCTAATAATTTTTTGAGGTTGGATTTGAACTGGGGTCTTCTTAAAAACAAACCTTATGCTCTCTGCACTATTATCAGATGCCTCTAGTAGATCAAAATAATATTATACATGAAGTTTCCCTAATAAAATAATTCATGCAATCTTCATGGATTAAATGAAATTGGTTGGAAATATTTTTAAGACTGATAGAATTATGAGATCAAAAAGGCAGTGATTAATATGATGCCAGCTTGTAGGGAGAGTATTCCAGGAATCTACTTTAAACTTTCTGTTATTTGTTAACATACTTGATATTCCAAACTTGAAATGAGGCATGGGATACATATTTGTCAAATTTACTAATAATGTAAAGCTGTGAGGGATATTTAAAAACTGGGTGATCAAGTCAGATTACAAAGAGATTCAAATAGGTTAAAATGATGCCCTTTATAGAAATAAATTTGCATGGGCATAAATGTAAAGATGAATCAAAAATATCAACTAGCATTTTTTTTTGCCAAAAATAATTTGAGGATAAACTCAAAATAAGTCAACAGGATCCTATGAAAACTTTAAAAGTTAAAACCATCCTAGGCTATGTTAAGATAAGGATAGTGTCCAGAAAGAGGGAAATGATAATTGGTCAAACCACACCTAGATTATAGTGTTTGATTCCAGGTGCCTTATTTTAAGAAGGGAAAAGAAAAACCAGAAGAGAGAAATGGTGGTAATTAGGGATGGTGATAATGTCATAGAAGGATCAGTTGATGGAATTGGGAATATTTAGCTTGAAAGGATAAAATATATGGACTACAAAGCAGCGTTAAGATAATTGAAGAGTTGTTATGTGGAAGAAGGATTAGTATTGTTTTTCTTGGATTCAGAGATTAGAAGTAGGAGTCATATGTGGAAGAAACCAGAAGGCAGTCAGATTTAAGCTTGTTGTATGGAAAGCTCACTAAAAAAGAGTTCTCTACAAAAGTGAAATGGATTGAGTTAGTGATTTTTCTTTTGCTTTAACCATTATCACCATTGGAAGGCTTCGAGCAGAAAGAATGATCTCAGGGTTCTCTTTCAATTACAATTCTCTAATTTCTGAATGTGGGTATATTTCCACAATGTCTATTTGTTTGATTACAAAGATATATATCCCTTTCTAAAGATATTTAAGTCTATGCTTAGGATTAGCACCATGTTCAAGCCTTCCTCTATTCCATAATATTTACACTATGAAATAGAAGATCAGAGAGCATGGTTGCATTTTTGTATGTCTTTTATCCTAGTACACTGTTGCCCTCAGAAAAACTCCTTTAATTCTTGAAAATTTTATTACCATTTTCTTTTTCTAAAGTTATGAGCTTGATGAACATAAACAAGAACATTTCAATATACGAAGAATAGGGAAAAATAGCGGGTCTTTATTACATATGAATTGAATGTTTATTGATAAATTCTGTTTTCAACATTATCTATACTTCCCAATTTATTCTTCTTCTATTCTTTCTCATAACAAAAAGAAAAAAGAAAAAGAACTCAGCAAAACTAAGCAACATATTGAAAAAAAATCTGACAAAATATACTGTATTATAAATACCCATAGTTCTCTCCTTCTGGAAAGAAGAATGGAGAGATTACTTCTCATGTCTCTTCTTTGGGACCAAACCAGGTCATTGTAACTTTGCACCTTATTTTTTAATTATTTTATTTTTGTTGGTTCCATTTAAACCACTACAGTTAGTATATATATGAAATTGATTCCTGAATCAGTTTACTTGATATTCCATGCGTTCATTTGTTTTTCCATGTTCTTCTATAGTCATTATATTCATCATTTCTTACAACAGAGTTCCATTCCATTCCATTATACACTTCCATTACATTCATGATTTCAATTTGCTTAGAAAATCCCCAGTCATAATAATAATAATAAGTAATATTTACATATCACCTAGTTATGTGAAAGACGCTATGCTAAGCACTTTACAATGATTATCTCATTTAGTCCTCACAACAATCTATGGATGCTATTATTATATCCATTTTAAAGTTGAAGAAACTGAGACAGAGAAGGATTAAATGACTCACCCAGGATCATACTGCTAGAATGTGTCCAAGATCAAATTCGAACTCAGGGTTTTCTCTCTACTGTACCATCTAGCTCCTTCCTAGCCTTCTGTGGTCATCTACTTTATCTTTGTTACTATAAAAAAAAGCACATAGAGTGTTTTAAAAATCTAATTAAATTTAATGATATATCATCAACATTACTTTGCTCTTCCATGTGTCCTTAAAAATGTATGTGTATATATATATATATATATATATATATACACACACACACACACACACACACATATATTTCACTGAGGCTATTTTCTTTCCTTTATTGATCCCCAATTCTTTACTGCAACAGTGTTGCTCTAAACATTTTTTTTTTGTATATTTGGGTCTTTTTCCTTTTTCTGTACTCTCTTTGAGATATGTCTGTGAGGGTATTATGCTAAAAAATGGGTTCTTTGGGGAAATGCATACATGAAATATTAAATGTAGGCAATCAACATAAATTAATCCTGATTTATGATGTTTATTAGTGTTTACAATGCAAATAGTTACATTGAAAATTTCTCAATCAACTCTCTTACTTGGGTATGAAGTGGATCTAGCATATCCCTAATTATATGTCTAGTAAAGATATCCCTGTATCAAAATGTATGTCAAAGTCACTTTAGTGACTCTTTGGGTATAGTTTCAATTTGCTTTCCACAACGGTTGGATAAATTAACAGTTCCATGAACAGTGCATTGATATTCTACTTTTCATGTGGCCTCTTCAATTATTTTCATTTTCCTTTTTCTTCATGTTTTATAAGACAATATAGGCGAACATGATTATTATGGAAACATGTTTAAAATGATTATACATATATAACCTATATCAGATTGCTTACCTGTCTTGAGGAAAGGAGAGATAAGGGAACTCAAAATCTTATTAAAATGAATATTGAAAATTATCTTTACATGTAATTGGAAAAAAATAAATATTGAGATAAAAATGACAATGGGTGTGAGGTAGAACTTCAGAATCATTTTCATTTTCATGTATTTTATTATTATTCCATTAGAGCATTTTTTCATATGCTACAATTGTTGATAGTTTGCATTTCTTCTTTTGAAAACATCTTATCCTTAAGCTATTTATTTATTGCAGAATGACTTTTGCTCTTAGATATTTGTAGATATTTGTATCAATTCCTTATATATTTAGACATCAGATTTATATGCCAAACATGCTCTGTACCCTGAGTTAACAGTTTACCTTCTAATCCTAATCATATTTTGTTTGTTCAATTTTTCAATTTTATGTCATCAAACTTGCACATTTTCTCAAATTATCATATCTGTTCTTTTTGGTCAAGAATCTCCATCTTTATTTACAGTAGTAAAAGTTATCTCCTTCCCTTCACCTCAAATTTTGCTTGGAATATGACATTTTACATCTAGATTATGTGTTCATTTGGAAGTTGTATACACACACACACACACACACACACATATGTATCTATAGTATGGGATTTTGGTCTCAACCTAATTTCCACCACACTGCTTTCCAATTTTATTAAAAGATTTCATTGAATATTTTATTGAAGGATATATCCATGCTCCAAAAGTTGTCCTTGAGCTTATCAAATACAATATCAATATGCTTGATTCCTTATTAGTCTTGGGAATGTAATTTGTTCCTTTGATCAACTTTTCCAGTTTTTATTAATACCAGATAAATTACTGTTTTGAAGTACATCATGATATATGGGTTTATTAAGCACCTTTTCATCTTATTTTGCCTATTATTTTCCTTGGGATCATTTTGTCCAATTCTGTAAAATAATATTTTAGTACCTTGTTATGTGATTGCATTTGTAAGCCTGTTTACATAGTATTGTTATTTTTGTTATATTGATATGGTCTCACAGTGAGCAATCAATGCTCTATAATTACTTAAATCTTCCTTTATTTCTGCATTTGAAGGTTTTATAGTCAAATAATTTTATGGGAGTCTTGATAACTGGACACCAAGATATTTTTCATGCATTTTGAAGTTATTTTGAATGAAAGTTGTTTTTTACTGCAATGTATTAGTAATAATACACAGATAAAATGGATTTTTAAAATTCTGCTACTTTACTGAAATTGTTTGTTTCAATTAATTTTAGATGACTCTCCAGGATTCTCTAAGCACACAATTCTATCATCTGTAAAAAGTGATAATTTAGTTTTTTCTTTGCCTGTCATTATTTAACTACTTTATCTCTTTATAGTTTAGTTATAAGATAAGGACCATATTCATAGAGTAGTTTGGTAAGATACCTTCTTTATCTTTGCAAATTTTCATAATATCAGAGTTAAATATTCTTTGAAAATTTCATAGCACTAATAGAGATTATTTTGATCCTGGTTCCCTCTCCACCTATACATACATACACTTTCCCTTGGGAATTCATTTATTGCACATTCAATATTTTTTATTAAATCCCAGTTACTCAGTTATTCAGTCAAAAAGCATGCCAGAACAACAATAAGAGTATATGATGATCAATTCTGATGGACATGGCTCTCTTCAACAATGAGATGATTCAGACCAGTTCCATCAATCTTGTGATAAAGAGAGCTATCTACACCCAGAGAGGAGACTGGGGGAACTCAGCGTGGATCATTTACATTGCATTTTTACTTTTTTATTATTGTTAGCTTGAGATTTTTTCTCATTTTTCCAGTTTGACTTGATTTTTCTTGTGCAGCAAAATAATTGTATAAATATGTCTGCATTTCTACCATGTTTAACATATATTGGACTACTTATCATCTAGGATAGGAGGTGGGGGAAGGGGGGAAATTGGAACACAGGTTTTGCAAGGGTTAATATTGAAGAATTATCTATGTATATGTTTTGACAAATAAAAAGCTTTAATTTAAAAAAGCAGCCAGGAGTTGTCTTAAATAGAAGGACTGCAAAGATGAACAAAAATTGATTTTTACATTAAAGGAGGTCACATTTTAAAGGGAGAGACAATATGTAAATATATCTGGAGTAGATGAAAGATAATCTAGAGAAAAAGCACATCAAAGGATATCAGAAAGATCCTTCTGAAGGAAGGCTTTTAGAAAAAGATTCATTAGATTTAGGTCTTGAAGGAAATCCAGGGAATCTCAGAAATAGGGAGGAGGGAAAGAAAATTCTAGGTATAAGAAGATACTTAGTGCAAATGCACAGTCACAAAAAGAAGTATCATGTGAAAGAAACAGCAAATTGATGAGAGTTTCGGGATGGTGATGGGGGAATGGAGGAATGCACAAGAAACTGCAAAGGTAAGGATGGTCCAGTTTGGGTAGGACTTTAAATACCAAATAGTATTTGATATTTTATCCTGCAGGTAATAGGAAGTCATTGAAATTTGTTGACCTATGATTTAGAAAAATCACGTTAGCTATTGAGTAAAGGATGTTTGGCAAAGATATCAGGTCAATGACGTCTGTTAAAAAGCTTTTGCTCTAATAAAAGTGAATAGTGAAGAGGAACTCAACTTTGGTGGTGATATGCAAGTAAAAAGAAGGAGAACATATATAAGATGTTCAGAAGATTAAAAAAGATAATATTTAAAAGCAGATTGAATATATGGATTCATAGAAGTGAAGAGTTGAAAATATTGAGGTTGTGAACCTGGGTGATTTAGATGAGTCTGGAGTCTTTAGCAATAATAGACTATCATTAAAATGTTTTTTTCCTCTATAGCATCCTTAGGTCTACTAACATTATTTTAATTTCTTTACATTTTTTATCTCTTTTTCCTTAAATATGACTCTAATTATTGTACAATATCTGGATTATTTGTCTCATCATTCTATGTTTGCTTAAGCAAATATGAGTGTGCATATCCTAGGATAATAGGAAGCTCAATTTAGTAACTTACTAACTTAATGTAATGGCCCCTTTCCTCTGAGAATTGGTTTTGAAATTCACCCAGACTAACTCAGAGGAAACTCATTTTGACTGTAATGGCTACAAGTGTAATGAGATTAGGTTGACAGAATCCTCCTCAGGGCTTTTTGGGGGAAAGACTAAAATATATCAGATTCAAAAACCCTTCCTCCTAATGCATGGGTAATAACTTGGAGTGCACTGGCAGTTTACTAGTATACAAAATGTAGAATTTTATTCTCTTTACACAAAGACTGCCTTTATACCAAATGGTAGCAATAACTTGGGAGTATCAATGGTAATATCCAAATTTCTGGGTTGAGTTATTCCCAAGCTCAGAAAGTCTAACAAGCCTGCCAATAAACCACACAGCAAAATACAGAGGTGCCTCATGTCAACTTAGGACCATCATCTTTTTCATTTCCTGATGTTCATGTGCATTTCATTAACTCATCAGCATAGTGGTTTCTACATATGCTAAGCTGTATGATATATGTCAGAATAATGGAGTGTGAGAGGCATTTGTGGGTGTGAGCACACTTGTAGGTGAAAAGACTTATCATAGACACATCTCTAAGTTTTCAAAATTTGGCCCACAAAGTCATCTTCTCAAATACAAAGTGGTTCTGTCTCATTCGAAGCTTCGCTTGGGAAGTTTTACAGAATCCCAGAATTCTGGGGTACTAGCATTTTAATGGCCATCTGGTCCAGCCTGTAACACCTCAGAGGATTTCCACAGCAATATAGCTAACAAATAGCTACCCAAGCTTTTCCTGAAGACCTCCACTGAGGGAAGTGCTCAAAACAATTCATTCCACTGATTCTTAGGAAATTGTTTAGCTTCTTTTTTCCCTGACATCATCCTAGATTTGCTTCCTTGACATTGCTACCACACCATACAGATTTTTACCTCAAAGGTCAAAGAAAATAAGTCTAATCCTTCTTCCATATGACAGATCTTCAAATACTCAATAACATATACTATGTTCTTCCTGGATCTTCTCTTCTCTAAGTAAAATCTTCCCATTTCCTTCAACTTGTCTTTACATGGTATGTACTAAAGGCCCTTCACATCCTCATTCTCAGTCCCCAAGTTTTTATTAAGTACTTACTATGTGCTAGGCAATGTGTTAAGTGCTGGGAATAATAAGAATAATATACATTTTATTATTGTTGTTACATTATAATTATAAATGTATAGATAATTGTATTTCTTTTTAAAATTTTGATTTATGGAATAAAACAAGCATTTCTTCATCTTGATTGTAAGCAGAAAGAGGTCAGGGACCAATTCTTTTATTTCTTTGATGACGTCTTTTCTTAGACCTAGCACACTTCTATACAGAGAATGCATAAGCACTTATTGGATAAATTGTGGCAAGGAATTATGGCGCAAAGAAAAAGGTTGTAGATTGGAAGAGAGTTTCTAACAGACACTGAAACTTATTATTGCTATGCTGTTTTTCCACTTATATAATGGTAGCAATAATACATGAATAGCCTTGAAAATGTTTTTTAAAACCATATGGAACATATATAAGAAAAAGTATTATAATACCACTCTGTAAGTCAATACATGTAGAAATAAATAAATTGTTTAAATATTTCTCTGACCTAGAACTGTAACACCCCTTCCTCCCACCTCCCCAACCCCAGTATACCAGGCTTCCACTTGGTCAGAATTCTCCATATCTAAGTTGCAAGTTTGCAACTATATACTACCATGAGCACATTCTGTCTCTCACTCATCCCTTTCTACCTCTAGCTCTGGAAATAGTAATCAAATTAATATAAACATGCCTGGAAAATAGATACAAATTGGTATCTCACAATTGCCCTATAATTTCCCCAAATAAAACAATCCTTACCTGGTTATTACTCCTCTATATGCTCTATTGAAATGTAACTTCAAAGAAGCATAGACTATCTCAGTTTTGAAGTTGTGCCGTACCATTTAACACAAAGTCTCACATATAGGAAGTGCCAAATCAATGTTGTTTGTTTGTTCTTTGGTTCGCTGTTTTTAATGCTATCAAAACTGTCATGAAGTAGAAGGGAAACCTTGGGTTCTTGAAAGCTATTTTGGAGAATACCAACTCCATCAGGATTTTAGCAAGCTGGAAATGATTCAATGTGAACCTGGCAACTGTATACTTGTTGTCCAAGGGCTAGTCAAACAATATTTGAAAAGGCTTGGGAATTGATGCTTGACCAACAAGAACTTCTTTTCTTGTATATGGCAACTCATAGAGGAATCAAAATGTGCATTAGAGAGAGTATCCACACTGAGAAAATTAAGAATCCTGAAATAGCTAAGTATTCAATGGTAGCATAGGACCTGAAAGAATTTGAATGATTCCCAAAGATACTTATACTGAAAATATGGTTAATACTTTGTGAAAATCTAACCAATATTTGGCAATCTTTTTTTTTCTCCAGAGATAACAAAGGGTATCATGGAAAATCTTTTTTCCATAACATTTTCTCATTATTTGGTAATTCTTATAGTATTTTTTAGCTTTCCATCAAATATGTATAATATTTGACTGCTTAAAAAAACATACCATAACTTCAGAAGTCAAATCTAGGATTGGTACAAAAGAAGTTTAGTTTGGATTTACCAAACAATTAGGTGCATTACCCTCCAAATATTTACAATTTAGGTATAGATCACATTGGAATTTGAGGGAGATTTATTGCAAGCATACCAAAGTCTAGAGTCTATAAAATGGAACTTGAAATTCAATGAAGAGATTCTTTTCAAAAAGAGTTTTGATAGCTATGCTTTTAATATGGGAGAAAAATAGCACTGCATAATTTCCTTTAAAATTGTTTCAATATTTTGAGCCTCAGTGAAGGAAAAAAAGATGTCTTAATAGTCAAGACTAAGAAATGTTTTGATTTTGTAGGCCTTATGGAATTATGCCAAGTTAGGGAGACTTTATTTTTCCACACTATTTTTTAAAAATCTGATATCACCACTATAATCTTTAGAGATCTTGACAGTGGTCATCAGTTTTGATAATAGCTTTTAATTTAACCCAGTCTAAATTTCTGAACCATACTTTTTACTCTATAGGAGGAAAGATAAATGCTGAAATATTTTCCATGAGCCAATCAGTAAAAGTGATAAATAAGGACATTATTCTCTAATGCTGCTCACATGCTGAATCCTTTTGAATCAACCTCTTAAAAGTGTCATTGTAATGTTTCTCCCCAGTTTCCTCATATAGAGAATTAGAGGGTTAAACAATGATCTATAAGTTGTTTCTTTCTCTAATATTACATATAAATACATATGACCTTACTTGTATGCAATCATTTCTTTTTCTTTTCCATAGTCATAAAGGCAGCATTTTTTGTGTTGATCTGTATTTTGTGTTGATCTTCTAACAGTCAGAAGAATCAAAAATTTCCTGACAACTAAGCCTCTTTCTATCTTCTTGCAGAGACATGTTTGACAATTTTGACAAGCAGTCAAAAAACAGCAAAGATAGTTTACTTTTTCAAAATAATTAAAAACTTGATTATAGAATAAGACTAGAACTGGAACAGTAATGGGAATAATGGGAAATAAATCTAGAAATATTTTTGCTCTAGTATATATGTTTAAGCTGGGAAAAATGCATTAGATTTTCATTTTGTAAATTCTAAGTGAGAAAAGTGTTTTGCAATTTGCAATCGATATTATAAAGGAAAAGGTTAAAAATAAAAATTTTATTAGAGATAAGAAACATATTTTCAGTGTTTGGTAGCTAAATGGTAAGTAAATAAGGAGCTATACATGGAGTCGAGAAGATAAGAGACTTGAAATCAAACCCAGTAAGGATCACAGTGATCAAATATATAAAGGGGGAAAAGATGAAAGAAAACCAGCCATGAATCATGAGAGAAATACAAATTAATAAATTAAAACTACATGAAGCTTTTTAATTAGCTGCTCAGTGGCCATTAACTAATAGCTTAAAAAAATCAGCTCTCCCCACTTCTTGTTCCAAAGTCCAATTTTTATTGTAATACACAAAACAAGATTTGAACAGCAAAATTCCTGATAGACTTTTTTTGGTAAATATATATATTTAAACTTAATTTATCACAATAAAGCAAGTTACACTATTAAGTAAAATCAAGTCAAATAAGTATTTTATTTTTAAGTGTTTTTTCCCCAGTGTCTCACAATTGGCAAGTATCTGAGACTGCATTTGAATTCAGTCCTGACTGCAAGGCTGGAGTGCTACCTGCTGCACCACCTAGCTTCCCCTCAGCATTTATTAAGGACCTAATATGTACTCAGATCCATGCTAAATGCCAAGGATAAAAAAGGATGGCCAAAAATAATGCCTTTGTCTTGACTTTAAGGTGGTAACAATCTAATGGAAGGCATGCAAACAACTTTGTACAAGTAGATACAGACAGGATAGATGAGAGGTAATCAACAGAGGAAAAACACTAATATTCAGGGGGATCGGGATAGGCTTCTTGCAGAATGTGGGATTTTAGTCTTGAAAGAAGCCAGGAGAAGAGATATGACAGGAATGGAGGAATTATTCCAAGCATAGGGGCAAGTCAGGGAAAATGATCTGGACTTCTTTGGCCAACAGACTTAGAATACTTGATCTATTCCATAAAGTTAAAGTAGATTTCATGATTGTATTTCCATGTATGTTTTAGTTATGAGGTTAAGAGATAACTCTTGGCGCTCTAAATCACTATGGACCAGAGAAATTCAAATTAAGACAACTCTGAGGTATCACTACACACCTCACAAATTATCTAAGATGACAGGAAAGGACAATGACGAATATTAGCCGAGATGTGGGAAAACTGGGGCACTGATATACTGTTGATAGAGTTGTGAACTGATTCAAATATTCTGGAGAGCAGTTTGGAACTCTGCCTAAAGAGTTATCAAACTGTGCATACCCTCTGGTCCAGCAGTGTTTCTCCTGAGCTTATATCCCAAAGAGATCCTAAAGGAGGGAAAAGAAGCTACATGTGCAAAAATGTTTGTAGCAGCCCTTTTTGTAGTGGCCAGAAACTGGAAACTGGATGGATGCCCATCAATTGGAGAATGGCTGAATAACTTATTATATATGAATGTTATGGAATATTATTGTTCTGTAAGAAATGACCAGCAGAATGAATACAGAGAGCCTTGGAGAGACTTACATGAACTGATGCTGAGTGAAATGAACAGAACCAGGAGATGATTGTACATGACAACAGCAAGATTATATGATTATTAATTCTGATGGATGTGGCTCTTCTCAACAATGAGACAATTCAGACCAGTTCCAATTATCTTGTGATAAAGAGAGCCATCTACACCCAAAGAGAGGACTGTGGGAACTGAATGTGGATCACAACATAGAATTCTCACTCTTTTTGGTGTTGTTTGCTTGCATTTTATTTTCTTTCCTTTTTTTTCTTTTTGATTTGATTTTTGTTGTGCAACAGATAATTGCATGAATATGTATGTATATATTGGACTTAACATATATTTTTATTTTATGTTTAACATATATTAGCTTACTTGCTATCTAGGGGAGAGGGTAGGGAGAAGGTAGGGAAAATTTGGGACACAGGGTTTTACAAGGGTCAATGTTGAAAAATTATCAATGCATATCTTTTGAAAATGAAAAAGCTTTAATAAAAAAAATAAAAAGATAACTCATGAAATGTCCAAAATTATAAATAACTACAGACAAACTAAGAAGTTGTAAATTTAAATCAAAATCTTGAAAGGAGAAACTAGTTGGTTT
This sequence comes from Antechinus flavipes, assembly GCF_016432865.1. Taxonomy (NCBI): domain Eukaryota; kingdom Metazoa; phylum Chordata; class Mammalia; order Dasyuromorphia; family Dasyuridae; genus Antechinus; species Antechinus flavipes. Next base: position 450,139,128 of record NC_067398.1, read on the forward strand.
CTCCAATTGTTTTGATTTATAGCTATCTATTTTAAATGTTCTATAATCTTATCATTTGTAAGTTTTCTCTCTGATGGTGTAGATTATAGTTCATTGATTCTTATTTCTTGTCCATACTCTCCCATCAATCTTGCAGAGATCATATACCAATGTCCCAGAGACTTACTGCTAGGTGTTCCAACATTTTGTGCCTATCATTGAGCACTCAGATTGGCCATTCTTTTCTTCTCCTAAATGAATAGCTTTTCCTGATCACAAATTTCTTGGATGATTTCTATTATGTTGCTTTTTGCACACAAACCACAGCCTAGCATTAATCTTTTCATTGACTTGGTTCATTCATACTTTTGATTTTTTTTAGACATTGTAGTTTTCTAAAATTCACAATCTCTATGGGGATGGAAGTGGGGAGAGGGAAGCACTTGTTTTGTGCCAAGCACTATACTAAACACTGGGAATAGAAATAGAAGAGCAAAGATAGTTCCTGTGCATTCCAATAAAGGGATACAACATGCATAGAGATTTTAGAATCATAAAAGATTTCTAGGAGAATATCAGTGCCATAAAAGATGACTTTTATGTCAGAGATCAGCTTGGAGCTGTATTAAATGCTTCATAATCAGTCAAGTAAAAGGCATTTTCTTATGAGATTCAGAGAAAGAACTAATGGAGTTTAAATCAAGATTGGAACATAATATTTTCACTTTATTTTTTGTGTTTTTTCTTTTGGTTTGATTCTTTTTTCACAACATAACTAACATGGACATATGTTTTACATGATTGCACATATATAATCTATATCAAATTGCCTTTATATATATATCTGTGTGTCTGTGTGTGTGTGTGCAGAATATATTGGGAGGGTATGCATATATATGCCTATCTATCCAAATTGCATATATATATGTATATATAACATATCAAATTGTCTTTAAAAAGGGGGGAGAAAGGAAAAAAAGAGAAAATTTGAAACTCATAATAAAAAAATGAATGTTAAAATTTGTCTTTACATGGAATTGGAAAAATAAAATATGATTAAAATATACAAAGAAATATTTCACCCAATTATAAGGAAAAACTTTCCAAAGTAGAAAGGTTTGCTAACTTAATAGTTGATGGCTTCCCTTTGAGCCAAGACTGGATCACCAATTGTTGGCTCTTTTGTAAAAGGGATTCTTGCTCAAGTGAAGGCTAGATTGAATGTTCTCAACTCTGAGGTTCAGTGATTCTAGAATAAGACTAGGAATGGTTAAAATTTTGCAGACCTACATTGATAGGACTTTGATCAACTACATCAAACTACTTAGATTCAGAATATAGCTAGATCAGGATAATTATTCAATTCCTACTTAAAAGAGATGTACAGATATATTAACTTCATGAAATATTAATATAATTATATTCTAATATGTAAACTTTCCATTCAACTGCATGTACAACTTTTGTGCATTATTGCTTAGTCATTTCAGTTGTGCCCAATGCTTCATGACCCTACTGGGGATTTTCTTGGGGAAAAACACTGGAGTAGTTCGCCATTTTCTTCTCCAGCTCATTTTATTGATGAGAAAACCAAATCTTACCCAGGGTTACAGTCTGAAGTGTCTGAAACCAGATTTGAACTCATGAAGATGAGCTTCCTAACAACAGACCTGACACACTATCTATTGTACTACCTCGCTGCTTCCATATATACATATATATGATATTTTATGAAAAAATTATCAATTATTTAGTATCTGTAACATTTTTTCATAATGATATTATAAAAATGTTAATTAGTTTATCAGACTAGCATGGAAAATTTTATTTAATCTATAGTATTACTGAAATGCTATCATTTTATCCTAAAAATGGTAGCATATGACTGTTTTAAAGGTATGGTACTTCATTTGCATCATTATTTAAATAGTTTCTTGGGGAAAAGGAGGAAGGTGGGGAAAGGTATGCTTGGCACAACAACCAAACTATCATTTTGCAACATTCATTCTGTGAGAATATTCATTATGTGATGAGAAGAGGATTGTTCCCTGCACCTGCCCAGGTGATAGAGGAAACTTAGAAGATAGAGGTGATGGAGGTGCTAAAATAGTATCTTGACGTACTTTCTCCTCTTCATCTGGGATCTGCAACCAAATCAACATCAACAACCCTTCTGAAAAAGGGAAATGGGCTCCCCGTGTTCCTCCATCCTCCCCGTGACTTCTCAGAACAAAAGATGTCTCTTAGACCCCACTGGCTCAATGTATGTCCTCCTCATTAGAATATAAGTTCCCTTGGCAACTGAGTTGGGAACTAGCTGAATAAGTTATGGTATATGAATGCAATGGAATATTATTGTTCTATAAGAAACTGTCAGCAAGGATAGAAAGATAGAGACATATATTTTGTGTATGCATGTTTATATCTATGTGTATATGTGGTGTATACGTATGTATATTATGTAGATAGATAGAAAGAGAGATATGTATATGTATATGTATGTATAATATATATATATGTATATTACATAGAGAGGAAGAGATATATGTTTGCATATACATATGCATATGTATTATTTACATTTATGTATATTATATAAGAGAAATAAAAAGAAAGAGAAAGGAAAAAAAGAAAGAAAGAAAAAGAAGAAAGAAAGATTATCATGCCATCATATTATTTGGAGCTTAATGATCATGGATTCAAGTATCTCATTTTACAGATGAGAAACCAGAGGCTGAGAAAAAAGTTAAAGACTCTTCAAGAACACATGTGAGCAAAGTAGCAGACCCCAGGTCCACTACACACAGGGCCCACAACTCAGCCAGGATCTTTTCTCTCCATTTTCCCTATACTAACAAGTCAGACTACCTTATATACTGCATGGATGGAGTTTGATGACTCAAGAAATAGTTCTGTGCTTGTTATCTACAGTTCTGAAGAGCATATATCCCTGCCCTTAGTCCTGCATCCACTTCCCTAGGCCAGGCATTCAAATATATGAATATATTTTCCATTTAAAAAGAAAAGGCAAATGGTTAAACCAGCAGAGGGCAGTGACATATACAGCCCAAGTCAGTCTGTTGTTACTATGAGATTTGTAGCCCCAGGGCCCTCGCCACTTACTGGTTTCACTGTCATTTTGTGCCCCATTGATTGTTCTGGGATGAGCAACAATAGCATTTAATCATATAAGAAACGTTAAAGTATTACTGAGAATCATAGAAATCATCACTCTAAAGCCAAAGGCATTGCTCAGGACAATTAGTCCAACTCCTTCATTTTATGAGTAAAGAAACAGAGATTCTGAGAAATTAAATTGTCCTGACGTCCTTCAGGGAGTAAACACCAGAGACAGATTTTCTGGCTCCAGGAATTGTGATATTTTCACTGTACCTTATTACCTCCCAAGGTAATGCTTTTTTTTTTTAATTTTAAAGCAGACATATTATCTTAAGTGTTACCTACCTGGTAAAGTCTTATTAAATTAGTAACTTATTCACAGAATAAGAAAGAAAAAAAAATAAAATTGGTCAACTCAATGATCACTGGTTGCCTTAAAGGGAAGGAAACAGGAAAAGTGATTTTTACCACCATTCATGAAATAAAAGCATGTCAATGAATATATGTTGCTCCCCATCTATAAAATGCAAAAAGATTACAATAACATTCTAACATGTTTCTGAAGTAAGACCTGAATTCAAATATGGCCTCAGACATTTACTAGCTTTGTGACCCTGGATAAGTCACTTAATCGACTTTGCCTCCTTTTCCTCATCTTTAAAATGAGCTGTAAAAGGAAATGGCAAGCACACCAGTAGTTTTGTTAAGAAAACACAAATAGAGTCACAAAGAATCTGACAGGATTGAACAGCAACATCCTTCTGACCCCTGATGATGCTTTTGTAGATATGATCTATGTTCCTAAGAATATATTCTCCTTTTCTACAGACCTGTGTATCTTCAAAATACCCCTGGAAAGGTACATTGATTTTTTTTTTTCATGATCTGTGATTTAATCAGTGCAGGAGACTTTAGATGTGCAAATTTTCTCTACTAGTACAGAGAGACAACTCATCTATGACTTGGAGTCACATACAATTGTTTGAGTGTCCTCAAAGCTTAAATGCCTTATTTGAGGACACACAGCCAGTGTATATCAGAGGCAAGACATGAACCCAGATTTTTCTGACTCCATGGCTAGCAAATCCATCTTCTACTCTATGATAATTCTGCAAGCTCTCTATCGGATCATAAAATGAATAGTTGTTTCAGAAGCAGAAAAAAACCTAGTAATTCCAAGCCATAAAATTTCTTTTTTCCCCAAAGTTCCCATTTAGCACAACATGAATCTTTTTGTACTTTCAAACTCCTTTATATTCCCACATGATCAGAGCAGCTTCTTATGGTCTGGGGTGCAACCCAGTCCCCCCATTAGAAGCCTGCTGCAAAGTTACTCACTGGGTGGCACTCAAGAGCTAGAGAAGACAAAGATTGAATTGCAGACACTCTCTAAGACACATATTTTAACAATTTCCTCCGTCTTCAGTGAAATTATGCTAATATTTTAGTTGAGTTTCCTCAAGTCTGGAACTCAAATTAAGTCTGTCTGTTTCATTTTTATGATAGCGCTTGAAATCACTTGCAGACAAGAGATTGTTGGGCCATGAGATTTATCGTAGCAATGCCACAAAGGTGAAATACATCCTGAGGAAGAGGAAAGCAATCTCTATGGCCAGTGTTTTCACTGCAATAAAGTTTATAGCAGTATTAAGGGAATAGTTACAAATCAGGCGGATGGTGTTGATTTCATTGAGAATAAGTATATTTACACTTGCAGTCTTTCTCTTAATAATATGCTGAATGTTTTACACAATGGGGTTAGTGAAGGTTGAATCTGAGCATATTTCAAGAGTGACAAAATTTGTTTTTCTTTTTTTCCACCCATCCTTTTACTTGTTACTTTTGCAAAATGGGCTTATAATGGCTCCATTGGGGCTGAGTCAAAGTTTAGCAATTTTTCTGAGGCTTTCCAACAGGCTTGAAGATGCTATAGAATCCTTAAATCTTTTTTTTTTTCTGTGACTTAACAGAAAAACATTTTGAGACATGGAATTTTACCTGATTCTAACTCTTCTCTTTAAACTATAGATAAATATGAGCCACTATTAAAAACAATTTAAATTCTTCTGCTAAAATATTATTCCTATGTCTCATTATGGCATACAGGTGACCTTAGATTTTCCAAGGCAGTCTTAGCAGAGCAAAAATCCTCTACAGAATCATTGAATGTTCAAATTAAGAGGGATCTCCAGTGCAAACCCAAAAGAATGTCCACTACAACATACCTGACAAGTAATCACCTACTCTCTATTTGAAGACTTCTGACAAGAGAGAAAGTACTCCTTCTGTGGTGGCCCTTTCTACTCTGGGATAGCTCTGGTTCTTAGGAAGTTCTTCCTGTCATCAAGACTAAATTTATCTCTTTGCAATTTCCAAATGTTACTTTCAGTCTCAACCTTGAAATAATTATAATCCCTCTTCTATATAATAATCCTTCAAATACAATATTCATGTCTCCTTGAGTCTTCTCTTCTCCAAGATAAATGTCCCCAGATCCTTTATCAAATTTTCATATGGTATAGATTCTGGACTTTTCATCATACTAGTTGAAATCCTCTGGATGTTCTCCAACTTATTAAGGTCTTTCCCCAAACGTGATGCCAAGAACAGAATACAATATTGCAGAAGTGATTTAATCAGGACCAAGTACTTTGAACCTGTCAGCTTCTGATGCAGTCCAGGATGACTTAAGCTTTTTTAGTTGCCACATCATATTCTTGATATATATTATATCTGCAGTCTACTAATACATACATCCCATATCTTTTTTAGAATAATAAATTAAATAATAAATAATTTAGAATAATAAACTTATAGTTTTTGAGTTTAGTTCTAAAGACAATTGATTATGGAATATATGAACTAAATTTAGAGGAGGTGATAATATTTTTGATGGGAAGAGAGAAGGCTCCAAAGCTCAAGGAGATCATCAATCAAGGCATCAAGAGGTTTCCACATGCATCTATGGAGAGAAGCCCTATATGGATGAATTAAAAATTTTTTTAATGTAAGCATTTTAACCAGAGACAAAGAAATTTTCATAAAAACTTGTTTTCTCTTTTCCTGGACATGAAGGTGAAATGAATATTGACTTTTGGTTTATTAAGACATTTATTAGTAAAACATATATGATTGCTAAAGCTACACTCTAAGTGAAACATTTGTCTTCTTAAATGGATACTTACTTGGAAAATTCTTACTAATACAGATGGAAGGGCAAATGATTTTATAAAAAAATTATCCATTATAAGTACAAAAGGAAATTCTCTTATTAAAAAATACTAAAGATAAATAGTTACATAATGCTTTTATTAAAATATTTACTATGTGCCAGTCCTATATATAATATAGTTTCCAAACTGCTTTTTCAGTCCCTCTAGCTTTTATTCATACTATACTATTGTATTATAATTTCAACTAAAGTCCTATTCCATTGCCTCTTAGTGGAGAGGAAGCTCTGGCAGGCATTATAAAGTTTAAATACTTTCATTCTTTCATTCGATAAACATTTGTTGAATGCTGTATTAAACACTGTGGATGCAAAAAGAGTTAAAGTTAGTCCTATCAAAGACTTTATAGTATCAAAGTTTATAGTATAATGAGGAAGAGAACATGCAAACAAATAAAATAAAATAAGTTAGACACAGGATAAACAGGAATCATTTTAAAAGGGAAAATGTTAGAATTTAAAAGTTTTGAGGGAGGTTTCCTGTAGAAAGTAGAATTTTAATGATCATGTCAAGAGAAAGAGATCACTAACAACTGGGAGGAACAAGAATCCCTTTAAATTAGCCAGTAATTTTTATTATTAGATTCTGCCTAGTAGCTAATGCTTTTCCTCCACAAAATGAGGGGAAAGGCCAAAAAATGCCTCATTTAAAAGAAAAAAAAGGAAAATGTGAGATAGCTGTCCCCCCAAAAAATAGCATAATGCCCATATAACTTTTTCCTAACTTCTAAGATTTTAATTTTTATTGGCTTGGGGCTTTTTTTTTTCTAAATGTATATTTATGTATACATTGGGGCTATAGGTTTGTGGAGAGTTTGAATTCGAAGGGATATATGTAAAAGAATTACATTGATGAAGTGTAAGGGAAATTGAGAAGACGCTGTTAACATAGAATTGAAAAACAAGTTAAGCAAATATGCATAGTAATAGGTACATATGATATTTAACATCTCTGAATGTGGTACAATGATTAGAGCTCTGGATCTGGAGTGAAGAAGACTCAGTCACTTACTGGATTTGTGAAGCTGGGCAAGTCATTAAACTTTTGTCTATTTGAGTTTCCTCATCTGCAGAATGGGGATAATAATAAAACCTGTCTTTCAGGATTTGATAATATTTGTAAACGTTAGCAAACCTTTAAGTCCTATGTGAATACTATTGTTATTATTTATTATTATACTCACATGTCATTGTGAATGTCACTTAATGGTCATATACAAAATAAAAATGTGACTATTTTTCTCTAATGGAGGCAGGAATTTTTCATAGTGTAGCTACATGAATTAACTCATGGAATGGCTTTTTCCATCCCTTAGCAAGGATAAAATCAGATGCCTTTTGTTAAGACTGGACAGCTGCTGAACTGAGGAAGGCCTCCAGTGATTCCTGAGGGACCTGCCTTAGTGTGGGAATAGAGAGATTAAAACACTGAAAAGATATGTGGGAAAACTGAGGAACAAAAAAGGTGAATGAGTTTCCTAATTCCCAATTCAGCTAATTGTTTGTAAGGCTGTGATTAAAATTCAGTCTTTTTTGAAAATTCAGCAATTTCCTGGTGATTAAGAATGGGAAGACCAATCTCCTCATTGCAGCAATAACTGACTAATATTGGGCATTTAGACAACTACTGAAAGGTCATGATCAAGTTGAAATTTTACCATTAGTACTGTTTTTACTAATATATAAGTAGATTTGAGTCCACTGATTTTATTATTGAGCCTATATATAGCCCAAAGAGGTTAAAGCATAAAGGAAGTTGCTTTCTAAACCAAAAAATTCACATCAACACTTTTTTGTGGTGGGAAACAAAACTACAAAAACAGAGAATGGACATTCTCAATTGAGGATTGGATGAACAGAATATAATGTTTCAATATAACTAAATAAGTTAAGAAACAACGATTATGGGGAATAATTTATAAACCGAGAAGTGCATGATTGACAGGCTAGAATGGATTAAATAAAAATAGGAAAGTAAAATATATAGCAATTATGATTATTTAAACATTAAAATACTATTGTAATGGCTAATCATTGTCCTAAAGAAGAGATAGAGAAACATCTTTTTCTTCTCACCAAGAAAGTGAAGCCCTTATGGGTGCAAGATGTTGCCAGTTTTGATATACCACCATTGTGCTTGTGGATTTGACTTTTTTTTCTGTTACAAGTGGTGTTAAATTTCAGCCTGCCATAATAATAATTACCTAAAATATAAATGACAAAAAGACAGAGAGAAAGGCAAAGTGGGAGACAGACAGAAACAAAGAGAGGGAGGGAGGGAGGAAGGGAGAAAAAAAGGGAGGGAGGGAGGGAAGGAAAGAGAGAGAGAGGGAGGGAGAGAGAGAGAGAGAGAGAGAGAGAAGAAAGATCTTGAAAAATAAAGAAAAGAAACAGTTTCCAATCAGTTTGATCTAAAGTCAACCTCTCTAAACTATACTATCTTGACTGCTTCCAGAGAAGCTTCTTGGATACCATGTATTGAAATGTGTAATTTCAGAAAGATGGTAGGACACAGAAGAAGCAAAAACCGCTTAGTTCACTTCATAAAGGAAAGACTCTCACTAGGTTTAGGTCCCAAACTGTCCTCATTTTTTGGTTGACTTAAATCTGCTTTTCTTAGTATCTTAGTAGCAGGAATGCTTGCAGGGGAGTTAAGGTCTTTTTTTAGTAAAAAAAAAAAATTATCTGAATTATAATGTTCCCAAGGGAAACCCTGATTATAGGTAAAACAACCTTTAGAGACTGTTACTGAGATTGTAATCCAAAGGTGAACTCAGGGGGAACTTCCGGTTAAGATGGCGGAGAGGAGGCTCACAGCTGCATAAGCTCCGTGCTTTCTCTCACTATCCACTTCATTACAAGCCTCTGAATTAATGCTTGACTGAAAAAAAACCCACATATAGTTACCAAGAGAAGCCATCCTTGAGATCCGCCAAGAAAGGTCTGTCTTTACTGGAGGGCTGGGACGGTTTTAGATCGGGCGCAGGCTGAGGGCAGCGGCAGTGAGAGCACAGGAGCAGACTGGAGAGGGGGTGGGGAGTGATTTCAGCCGTCTCTGCTGGGAGAGCTTCGCTACAGGTTTGGATACTTTGCTCCGGCAGCAAGTCAGCAGCCCAGCAGAGAAGCTAAAAACACCGGGGCTGAAGAATACAACCCCAAACAGCTGGAGTCTCTCGGGACCTGGCCGCCCCTCCCTTTCCCCCCCACAGTGACTCAGCACGCTCTGGGATCTCAGAGCACACGCGCAACACAGTCCTGCTAGTGCCTCACTGCTGCCTCCTGCAGTCTGTAGAGGAAGCTGGATAACATACCCAGCCCCTCCCCCAAAGAAAGACTCCAGTTTTTTCTGTTTTTCTTTGGTAGTTTGTCTCTGATTATTAGACAGAATGAGCAAGAAGCTGAAGAGGACTTTAACCTTTGACAGCTTCTATACAGATAGAGAGCAGACTCTAAATCCTGAGGAGACTAAAAACAGGCAGTCCCCAGGTGAATCTCCAAAGGAGGAGATCATCTGTTCCTCAGCACAGATGAACCTCATAGAAGTGATTAAAAAGGCTCTCACAAGGGAGCTAGAAGAAAAATGGGGAAAGCAGAGTGAGGCTTGGGAAAAGGAGAGGGAGGCTTGGCAAAAGAGCCTGGAGAAAGTTAAAGAGAGAGTGGATAAAGAAGTAAAATCCTTGAAAAATAGGATTAGTGAACTGGAAACAGAAAACAGCTCTCTAAAAAACAAAATTGGCGAAATGGAAAAAAATTCCACAGAACAAAAGAACTCAATTGGACAATTAGAAAAAGATTTTTAAAAAGTGAGTGAAGAAAATACTTCACTAAAAATCAGAATTGAACAAGTGGAATTGAATGACTCGAGGAGACAAGAAGAATCAGTCAAGCAAATCCAAAAAAATCAAACAATGGAGAAAAATGTGAAATACCTTCTGGGGAAGACAACAGATCTGGAAAACAGATCCAGGAGAGACAATCTGAGAATCATTGGACTTCCAGAAAAACATGATGACAAAAAGAGCCTGGACACTATTTTCCAGGAAATTATCAAAGAGAACTGCCCAGAAGTCATAGGAACAGAGGAAAAAATAAACATTGAAAGGATTCATCGATCCCCTACTAAAAGGGATCCTAAAATCAAAACACCAAGGAATATAGTGGCCAAATGCCAGAACCCTCAGATGAAGGAAAAAATATTGCAAGCGGCTAGAAAAACCCAATTCAAGTATCAAGGAGCCACAATAAGGATCACCCAGGATCTGGCAGCATCCACATTAAAAGATCGAAGGGCCTGGAATATGATATTCCGAAAGGCTAAGGAACTTGGTATGCAACCAAAAATAACTTACCCAGCGAGAATGAGCATCTTTTTCCAGGGAAGAAGATGGACATTCAACGAAGTAAGCAAATTTCATCTATTTCTGATGAAAAAGCCAGAACTTAACAAAAAGTTTGATCTACAAATATAGAACTCAAGAGAAATCTAAAAAGGTAAAGATTAATCTTGGGAACTATATTTTGACTATATAGATGTATAAAGAATACATGTATACCTTGTTCTAGAAATTGATGTGGAAAGGACATTGTATCAGAAAAAGGGTAAAGTGGGGGTAGTACATCTCATGAAGAGGCATAGGAAACCTATTATATCTGAGAGAAAGAATGGAGGGGGATGAATATAGTGGGTATCTTACTGCCTTCAGAATTGGCTTTAAGTGAAAAATCTTAAGACATATTCAATCTATGGTGAAACTTCTCCCACCTCATTGAAAAGTGAGAAGGGAAAAGTGAAAAGGGAAGGAATAAGCTAAGTGGAAGGGAATACGGGAACTGGGAGGGAAAGGGGTAAGATAGGGGGAGGAACTCTAAGGCGGGGGGAGGGATACTAAAAAGGGAGGGCTGTGAGAAGCAAGTGGTGCTCACAAGCTTAATACTGGGAAGGGTGGGGGGAAGGGGAAAGAAGGGAGAAAAGCATAAACCGGGGTTAACAAGATGGCAAGTAATATAGAATTGGTCATTCTAACCATAAACGTGAACGGGGTAAACTCCCCCATAAAGAGGAAGCGGTTAGCAGAATGGATTAAAAGCCAGAATCCTACAATATGTTGTTTACAGGAAACACACCTGAAGCGGGGAGATACATGCAGGTTAAAGGTAAAAGGTTGGAGCAAAATCTACTATGCTTCAGGTGAAGTCAAAAAAGCAGGGGTAGCCATCCTGATCTCAGATCAAGCTAAAGCAAAAATTGATCTAATTAAAAGAGATAAGGAAGGGCACTATATCTTGCTAAAGGCTAGCATGGATAATGAAGCACTATCTATATTAAACATATATGCACCAAGTGGGGTAGCATCTAAATTCTTAAAAGAGAAACTAAGAGAGCTGCAAGAAGAAATAGACAGTAAAACTATAATAGTGGGAGATCTTAACCTTGCACTCTCAGAATTAGATAAATCAAACCACAAAATAAATAAGAAAGAAGTCAAAGAGGTAAATAGAATACTAGAAAAGTTAGATATGATAGATCTCTGGAGAAAATGTAATGGAGACAGAAAGGAATACACTTTCTTTTCAGCAGTTCATGGAACCTATACAAAAATTGACCATATATTAGGACATAAAAACCTCAAACTCAAATGCAGTAAGGCAGAAATAGTAAATGCATCCTTTTCAGACCACGATGCAATGAAAATTACATTCAACAAAAAACCAGGGGGAAGTAGACCAAAAAATAATTGGAAACTAAATATGATTGGGTGAAACAGCAAATCATAGACATAATTAATAACTTCACCCAAGAAAACGATAATAATGAGACATCATACCAAAATGTATGGGATGCAGCCAAAGTGGTAATAAGGGGAAATTTCATATCTCTAGAGGCCTATTTGTATAAAATAGAGAAAGAGAAGGTCAATGAATTGGGTTTGCAACTAAAAATGCTATAAAAGGAACAAATTAAAAACCCCCAGTCAAACACTAAACTTGAAATTCTAAAAATAAAAGGAGAGATCAATAAAATTGAAAGTAAAAATACTATTGAATTAATTAATAAAACTAAGAGTTGGTTCTATGAAAAAACCAACAAAATAGACAAACCCTTAGTAAATCTGATTAAAAAAAAATAAAGAGGAAAATCAAATTGTTAGTCTTAAAAATGAAAAGGGAGAACTCACCACTAACAAAGAGGAAATTAGAGCAATAATTAGGAGTTACTTTGCCCAACTTTATGCCAATAAATTCGACAACTTAAATGAAATAGAAAAATACCTCCAAAAATATAGCTTGCCCAAACTAACAGAGGAAGAAGTAAATATCCTAAACAGTCCCATCTCAGAAAAAGAAATAGAACAAACTATCAATCAACTCCCTAAGAAAAAATCCCCAGGACCAGATGGATTTACATGTGAATTCTACCAAACATTTAAAGAACAATTAATTCCAATGTTATATAAACTATTTGAAAAAATAGGGATTGAAGGAGTCCTACTAAACTCCTTTTATGACACAGACATGGTACTGATACCTAAACCAGGTAGGCTGAAAACAGAGAAAGAAAATTATAGACCAATCTCCCTAATGAATATTGATGCTAAAATCTTAAATAAAATATTAGCAAAAAGATTACAGAAAATCATTCCCAGGATAATACACTATGACCAAGTAGGATTTATACCAGGAATGCAGGGCTGGTTCAATATTAGGAAAACTATTAATATAATTGACTATATCAACAACCAAACAAACAAAAACCATATGATCATCTCAATAGATGCAGAAAAAGCATTTGATAAAATCCAACATCCATTCCTAATAAAAACACTTGAGAGCATAGGAATAAATGGACTTTTCCTTAAAATAGTCAGGAGCATATATTTAAAACCATCAGTAAGCATCATATGCAATGGGGAAAAACTGGAACCTTTCCCAGTAAGATCTGGAGTGAAGCAAGGTTGCCCACTATCTCCATTATTATTTAATATCGTATTAGAAACACTAGCCTCGGCAATAAGAGTCGAGAAAGATATTAAAGGAATTAGAGTAGGCAATGAGGGAACCAAACTATCACTCTTTGCAGATGATATGATGGTATACCTAGAGAACCCCAGAGATTCTACTAAAAAGCTATTAGAAATAATTCATAATTTTAGCAAAGTAGCTGGCTACAAAATAAATCCCCATAAATCCTCAGCATTTTTATACATCACCAACAAAACCCAACAGCAAGAGATACAAAGAGAAATTCCACTCAGAATAACTGTTGATACCATAAAATATTTGGGAATCTATCTACCAAAGGAAAGTCAGGAATTATATGAGCAAAATTATAAAAAAGTCTCCACACAAATAAAGTCAGACTTAAATAATTGGAAAAATATTAAGTGCTCTTTGATCGGCCGAGCGAACATAATAAAGATGACAATACTCCCTAAACTAATCTATTTATTTAGTGCTATACCAATCAGACTTCCAAGAAAATATTTTATTGATCTAGAAAAAATAACAACAAAATTCATATGGAACAATAAAAAGTCGAGAATTGTTGTGATCTTGTTCTTCTCAAAAAGCAGCCAGGTGATGAAAGTTCAGATCTTTTATTATCCCAATATATCCCGGTTAGCTTAGAGGCCTATCTCTCTGCTTGGTTCCAAGAGCTCTCTCCGAATGTCACCAAATCCAAAGGTCTGGTCCTTCAGCCTCTGCCTCTGCTTTCTTCAGCCTCCAGCCAGCTCCAACTCTTCATGTCATTCCGCTGAAATCTCGACTTGTAGCGTCTTCACTCTCTGAAGAACTCTCCGACTGGCCCATTGGCCTATTTATGCTCCTTCCAGACCGAGGGATTATGGGTAGTTCTACTTAGTACCTTGTTTCAGGTTCTGCCCAAAACATCTTCTTGTAAGATTAGATCAACTCTAATTACTTAGCAGTTAGTAAGGATTCCAACAGAGAATCTCAAGGGAATTAATGAAAAAAAAAATCAAATGAAGGTGGCCTAGCTGTACCTGATCTAAAATTATATTATAAAGCAGCAGTCACCAAAACCATTTGGTATTGGCTAAGAAATAGATTAGTGGATCAGTGGAAAAGGCTAGGTTCACAAGACAGAATAGTCAACTATAGCAATCTAGTGTTTAACAAACCCAAAGCCCCTAACTTCTGGGAAAAGAATTCATTATTTGATAAAAACTGCTGGGATAATTGGAAATTAGTATGGCAGAAATTAGGCATGGACCCACACTTAACACCATATACCAAGATAAGATCAAAATGGGTCCATGACCTAGGCATAAAGAATGAGATTATAAATAAATTAGAGGAACATAGAATAGTTTATCTCTCAGACTTGTGGAGGAGAAAGAAATTTGTGACCAAAGATGAACTAGAGACCATTACTGATCACAAAATAGAAAATTTTGATTACATCAAATTAAAAAGCCTTTGTACAAATAAAACTAATGCAAACAAGATTAGAAGGGAAGCAACAAACTGGGAAAACATTTTCACAGCTAAAGGTTCTGATAAAGGCCTCATTTCCAAAATATATAGAGAACTGACTCAAATTTATAAGAAATCAAGCCATTCTCCAATTGATAAATGGTCAAAGGATATGAACAGACAATTTTCAGAGGATGAAATTGAAACTATTACCACTCATATGAAAGAGTGTTCCAAATCATTATTGATCAGAGAAATGCAAATTAAGACAACTCTGAGATACCACTACACACCTGTCAGATTGGCTAAGATGACAGGAAAAAATAATGATGAATGTTGGAGGGGATGCGGGAAAACTGGGACACTAATGCATTGTTGGTGGAGTTGTGAACGAATCCAACCATTCTGGAGAGCAATCTGGAATTATGCCCAAAAAATTATCAAATTGTGCATACCCTTTGATCCAGCAGTGTTTCTATTGGGCTTATATCCCAAAGAAATACTAAAGAAGGGAAAGGGACCTGTATGTGCCAAAATGTTTGTAGCAGCCCTGTTTGTAGTGGCTAGAAACTGGAAAATGAATGGATGCCCATCAATTGGAGAATGGCTGGGTAAATTGTGGTATATGAATGTTATGGAATATTATTGTTCTGTAAGAAATGACCAGCAGGATGAATACAGAGAGGATTGGCGAGACTTACATGAACTGATGCTAAGTGAAATGAGCAGAACCAGGAGATCATTATACACTTCGACAACGATATTGTATGAGGACATATTGTGATGGAAGTGGATTTCTTTGACAAAGAGACCTGAGTTTCAATTGATAAATGACGGACAAAAGCAGCTACACCCAAAGAAAGAACACTGGGAAACGAATGTGAACTATCTGCATTTTTGTTTTTCTTCCCAGGTTATTTATACCTTCTGAATCCAATTCTCCCTATGCAACAAGAGAACTGTTCAGTTCTGCAAATATATATTGTATCTAGGATATACTGCAACATATCCAACATATAAAGGACTGCTTGCCATCTAGGGGAGGGGGCGGAGGGAGGGAGGGAGGGAAAAAAAATCGGAACAGAAACGAGTGTCAATATAAAGTAATTATTAAATAAAAATTAAATTAAAAAAAGAAAAAAAAAAAAAAATCCTAGCACAGTATATTGGAGAGAAAAGTGCCAGCTTGTTTTGGTAGGATTGTCTTTATGTAGGAGCTTCTTAAATCAATGAAATCACACTGTCAGTTACTATCCCTATTACACTGCTATATGAATGAGCAATGAAGGGCCAGCAGGCATTCTTTATTAGTTTTCTATAGAATAGGCTTGACTTCTCAAATACTTAGTAAAATATGAGTATGGGGGAAGAAGGAGGGGTGTGTGTGTGTGTGTGTGTGTATATATGTAAAAAAAACTAAAAAAAAAAAACAAAGGTGAACTCAGTCTGTCTTGCTAGAGGCTGAGGTATGGGTTAGAATTTTTTTTTAATTAATAAAAAGAAACTGCCTTTTGAAAATTGCTTCAACTAATTTCAAGGACTCCCATAAATTATTCTCCTGGATCTCTCTTATTGGACTGTTAATAGTAATAATACTTTAAAAATCAAGAATTTATTCAATTTTCCAAATTAAAGATAAAATGTGAGTATAAAGAAGACAGTTTGCACAAATTTACAGGAAAGAATACCTTGCCTCATTTAAGCTCCCAGCAATCGTGCACATAATGAGCTTTTAAATGCTAAGTGAAGTAAGTAGAATCAAGAAAACAGTGTATACACCAATAACAACATTATATGATGATCTATTCTGATGTACTTGGATCTTTTCAACAATGAGATGATTCAAGGCAATTCCAATATATTTGTGATGGAAAGTGCCATTTGCTTCCAGAGAAAAAAAACTATGGATACTGAATGTGGATGAAAGCATAATATTTTCATCTTTTTGTTGTTTTATGTTGTATGTTATTTACTATATTGTTTTTTTCTTTCTCATGTTTTTCCCCTTTTTGATCTGATTTTTCTTGTGCATCATGATGAATATGGAAATATGTTTAGCAGAATTGTACATGTTTAGCCTATATCAGATTGGTTGTTGTCTAGAGAGAAGGGGAGAAAAATTTGGAACACATGATTTTGCAAAGGTATACATTGAAAATTATTTTTGCATGTATTTAGAAAAATAAAATACAATTTAAAGTGCCTTGCTCATTGTCATATAATCAGTACATATCAGAAGTGAGATTTGAACCCATCTTTCTTATATATTAAGGCCAAATATCTATCTACTTCATTCTGCTAAATATCTTCTGAAAAATTTGCGTTGTTATTAAGTTGGTCTCTGTCAAAAAGGGCCCCATTGCTCTCCTATGACCACAATCATCTTTTATTCCAGTCTTTCTTTTATCTTTTCTATCTAAGAAGTTACAAATTCCTAACAGATATCCCTTGAAAAGTCTCTCAATCTCAACCTCATTCTCTTCATTACTACTGCTAATTCCTCAATCCATTATCAACAAATGTTGAAGGTTCAACATTTATTGAGCATTTTCTAGATGAAAATTATTAAGTTCTCTCTTCCCTCTATCTTTGGGTTTTTCCTATAGCATCCTAAGTGGTCTTCCTACCTGTCTCCAGAATGTTACTCTTCCAATCTATCTTTGATACTAATCTTCCTAAATTCCTTGTTGTGGTTCAATCGTTTTTATATGTCCAACTCTTTATGATGCCATTGGGCAACTATGTAGGACCGTGAATCCCACCTCAGACACTTATTAGCTGTATGATGTTGAATAAGTTACCAAACTCTATTTGCCTCAGTTTCCTCAAATGTAAAAAAGACCTGGACAAGCAAATGGTGAACTAATCTAGTGTCTTTGCCAAGAAAACCTCAAATGGGTCACAAAGAGTCAGACACACTGAGATGACTGAACAACAAAAATCATCCTAAAATTGCTAACCTCAGATTAAGTTATAAGGTTTAAAAGTGGAAATAACTTCAGAAATTATGTAGCATTGCTTTTTTATTTTGTAGACAAAAGAACTGAAGCTCAAAAAGGGAAAATGATTTTACACAGTCACAAAGACAGCAAATAGCATGATTATTATTCAAATGAGGTCTTCAATCCTTTTTCTCAATGAAGACTTTCTTCTAATTATATTCTCTAGATATAGCTTCCCTTTTAGAATTTTTTTCACTTATTATTATTAATTACCACTTTATTACTTGATTGCATATTATTTCATATTACTCTTTAATTTTCTACTTGTGCTGACCCGTCTCTGGCATTGTGCTCTCCTTTTCTCACTGGTAAAGTAATAGATTGCTTGAGGGCAGACTCCTTGTCTTAAACATCCTTCACTGACTCTTCCTTCCTACCTCCACCAAAAAAATTGGCAAAGATATTTGGACTTTAATAAATCATTTCATCAATTTGGTTCTCCTATGGCCACAATCATCTTTTATTCCAGTCTTTCTTTTATCTTTTCTATCTAAGAAGTTGCAAATTCCTAACAAATATCCCTTGAAAAGTCTCTCAATCTCAACCTCATTCTCTTCATTACTATTGCTAATTCCTCAATCCATTATCAACAAATGTTGAAGCTTCAACATTTAGTGAGCATTTTCTAGATGAAATTTATGGGGTATGTGATAAAAAGATTACATACCTTCAACATCCCTTAAATTTTTCTTTTCACATTTTATTGATGTCTCCTTTCAATATCGAAATGTGTTCTGAGTAGTGAAAAAACGAGCTAATAAAAAAGAACCCAAAAGAATTGGTTCAATGTAAAAAAGAAACATATATTAAGTGTCTATCCAGTACAATTGTTGGAGAGACAGAGAGATTCAATATAGGCTCTGATCTCAAGAAGCATATAATCTATTTGGGAGGGATGAACAAAGATATAAAAACTACAATGCAACAGAAACTAGAGTAAGTGCAAAGGAGGAGTTCAAGGAGGAATACTATGTTAAGTTTGAGTTGGTTAAGTAGGGGAAAGGAAAATTACTTTGGAAGCAATTTGAAAAATGAATGATAGTCTTAAGGGAAAGAAACCAATTAAGAAGCCACAACAATAATTTAGACAAGAGATATTGAGGATCTGAACTAAGATGGTAGCCATATGAGTAAAGGTCAGATATGAGAGATGTTGTAGAATTAAGAACAGCAACATTTAACAGCTGCTGAATATGTGCCATATCACCTTGTTGATTTATTTATATTAAACTTGAAATCCAATAATATCTTTATTTCCTCAGTTCTTTTTTAGGCAAACTTATCTAGTTATGCCTCCCTTGTCTTATACAATTCTTTGTAACATATTGCTATAATTTCCTTGCTACTATTTTATTTATTTATTTATTTATTGAGCTTCAATATTCATTAGGGAAATTGGTCTGTAGTTTTCTTTTTCTGTTTTTATTTTTCCTGATTTAGGTATAAGCACTCGTGTCATAAAATGAATTTGGTAAGACTCTTTCTTTACTTATTTTCGCAAGTATTTTATATAGCATTGGGATTAATAGTTTCTCAAATGTTTGGTAGAATTCACTGGCAAATCATGTAATCCTGAGGATTTTTTCTTAGGAAGCTCACTGATGTCTTGTTCAATTTCTTTTTCTAAAATGGGATTATTTAAGTATTCTAAAATAGGGTTATTTAAGTATTCTATTCCCTCCTGCTAATCTCAGCAATTTATATTTTTGTAAATATTCATCCATTTCACTTAAATTGTCAGATTTATTGACATATAATTGGGCAAAATAGCTCTTTATTATTTCCTTAATTTCATCTTTATTAGTAGTATATTGACTCTTTTCATATTTCAAGGCATTTAACTTTTTTCTTTCTTTCTTTGAAATCAAATTAATCAATATTTTGTTTTATTGAGGTGTTTTTCACAAAGATAATTCATTTTTAAACTTAAATCTTACTCATCTTTTCTTTTGATTTTCAGAATTTCTAACTTGTTTAATTGGAGATTTTTAATTTGTTATTTTTCTAGTTTTTTTAATTGCATGACCAATTTAATGATCGGTTTCTCCTTTATTTTGTTTATATAAGCCTTAAAAATATATAAATTTTCATCTAAGTACTGCTTTCACTGTATCTTTTGATATACTGTCTCATTACTGTCCTTATTGTTAATGAAATTATTGTTTCTATCATTTGTTCTTTAATCTATTTATACTTTAGAATTAAATTATTTAGTTTCTAATTAATTTTAACCTATGTTTTCTTGGTCCTTTAATGAATGAAATTTTATTGCATTATAACATGAAAAGGATATAGTGAATATTTCTGCTTTTCTGTATTTATTTGTGAGACATCTATGCACTGATACATAATTAATTTTTGTAAAGGTGCCATGAACAACTGAGAAACAGCTATATACCTATATATTCTTATTCAATTTTCTCCAGAAAAAAATCATTTTTCTAAAGCCACAAGTGCTAGCATTACTTTGTGTCTTGGAACTGAGCCCAGGACTCTGCTTTTTTATGAGTGACTATAAGCATTCTCCATCCTAGAACTGTGAAAAGAGTTTTTACTTCCCTGTTGCTGCAAAGCCTGTCATTTCCTCTTGGTCTTGGAACTTTAACTAAAGTTTTGCTTCTGTAAACTGGGAAAACATTTTCACATTCAAGGTAATGACAAAGGCCTCATTTCTAAAATATATGGAGAATTGACTCAAATTTATAAGACTAAAATCAATTCTCCAATTGATAAATGGCCAAAGGATAAGAACAGACAATTTTCGGATAAAGAAATTGAAACTATTTCTAGTCATATGAAAAGGTGTTCCAAATCACTATTGATCAGAGAAATGCAAATTAAGACAACTCTGAGATACCAAGACACCTCTCAGATTGGCTAAAATGACAGGAAAAGATAATGATGAATGTAGGAAGGGATGTGGGAAAACTGGGACACTAATACATTGTTGGTGGAGTTGTAAACTGATCCAACCATTCTGAAGAGCAATTTGGAACTATGCTCAAAATTTACCAAACTGTGCATACCCTTTGATCCAGCAGTGTTTCTACTGGGCTTATATCCCAAAGAGATATTAAAGAAGGGAAAAGGATCTATATGTGACAAAATGTTTGTGGCAGCCCTTTGTGTAGTGGCAAGAAACTGGAAACTGAGTGGATGCCCATCAAGTGGAGAATGGTTGAACAAATTGTGGTATATGAATATTATGGAATATTATTGTTCTGTAAGAAACGACCTGCAGGATGATTTCAGAGAGGCCTGGAGAGACTTAGACGAATCAATGCTGAGTAAAATGAACAGAAGCAGGAAATTATTGTACACGGCAACAACAAGACTATCCAATGATCAATTCTGATGGATGTGAGACTCTTCAACAATGAGGTGAGCCAGGTCATTTCTCTGATCAATAGTGATCACCTTTCCTTCTTTTATATTTTCCCCTTTACTTACTTTATACATTTATTCTCATTTCTCTTTTATCACTCCACACCCTTCTTACTTTCTCCTCTCATCAATTTCTCTCTTACCAATTTATTTCATTTGACTTAGTTTTGTTACCTTCCCTTCTCAACTACTTTTTCACAATGTTTGTCATTCACTTTTTCCTTCACATTGAGTCTTCCTCTCCCTTCAACTCTAACTAATCTTTCTTAGTTTTTCAAGTTTTCCAGATTATTCCTTCACAAATTCATAAACATTTCAAATCATCTCCATCATTTCTTTCTTATTGTTTTTTTATCTGTCTCTTTCTTCTTATCTGACCATTCAAATTGCTTCTTTGGAAATCAAATGTTTATTCACTAAAGGAATATTCAGATTCCTCATTACAAAGTGGAAGTAAACTTAAGTTCTTAATATCTGTATCAAGTCCTACCAAGTGGGAAAGGCTAGATTAGAGATTCAGTGAAGAAACTATATTTTTGTAGTATGAGGATCAGCTTAGAAAAGATTTGAAACATTTGGCCCAAAGATGATAGATCATTTAACAATTAGATTTCTCAAGAACCATTCACAAAGAATTCTGTAGATGGAATGAATTGACATAGTGATGCAATCACAAATTTTGAAGAATATTGAAGTTAGTATATGCATTGGAACTATTACTGTTCCTGGAATTGTGAGGGAGAGACTCAATTTAAAACCTCCCTCAAACATTTATTATGTCTGAGACCCAGAGCAAGCCATACTTTCTTGGGATTCAGTTCCTTTAAAATGAGGAAACTGGACTAGATGGATTCCAAGCTCTCTTTAACTCTGGTTCTATGTAAGGTAAGCATGATTATCATGACTGTCCAGATGCTCATTTGCATTACATTTCCAATTAAGATTTATCTTAAAATGGAGTCAAACAGTTTTTCCCTTAAAAGAGTCTGAGATAAAGTATCATTGTACCACTCTAAACATTAAGGGGAGAATTCAGTATTACTTAATAAAATAAAAAATACATGTTAAACATCTGGTGAGGACCTGAGAAATACAATTGTAGTTTTGTTCTGTTTTGGGTTTGTCTTTTTTGGGGGGTGAGGGGTTGGGGGTGTAATAACTTTATTTTTTAAGAAGAAAAAAATCAAATAGAAGAATGTTATGTTTGCATTCTCAGGAAAATGATTTATATGTTCTTTTCTTGTGATGCAATATCTATAATTATATATTATACATATATCTGTATTCCCCCATAAAGAGGAAGTGGTTAGCAGAATGGATTAAAAGCCAGAATCCTACAATATGTTGTTTACAGGAAACACACCTGAAGCAGGGAGATACATGCAGGTTAAAGGTAAAAGGTTGGAGCAAAATCTACTATGCTTCAGGTGAAGTCAAAAAAGCAGGGGTAGCCATCCTGATCTCAGATCAAGCTAAAGCAAAAATTGATCTAATTAAAAGAGATAAGGAAGGGCACTATATCTTGCTAAAGGCTAGCATGGATAATGAAGCACTATCTATATTAAACATATATGCACCAAGTGGGGTAGCATCTAAATTCTTAAAAGAGAAATTAAAAGAGCTGCAAGAAGAAATAGACAGCAAAACTATAATAGTGGGAGATCTTAACCTTGCACTCTCAGAATTAGATAAATCAAACCACAAAATAAATAAGAAAGAAGTCAAAGAGGTAAATAGAATACTAGAAAAGTTAGATATGATAGATCTCTGGAGAAAATGTAATGGAGACAGAAAAGAATACACTTTCTTTTCAGCAGTACATGGAACCTATACAAAAATTGACCATATATTAAGACATAAAAACCTCAAACTCAAATGCAGTAAGGCAGAAATAGTAAATGCATCCTTTTCAGACCACGATGCAATGAAAATTACATTCAACAAAAAGCCAAGGGAAAGTAGACCAAAAAATAATTGGAAACTAAATAATCTCATACTAAAGAATGATTGGGTGAAACAGCAAATCATAGACATAATTAATAACTTCACCCAAGAAAACGATAATAATGAGACATCATACCAAAATGTATGGGATGCAGCCAAAGCGGTAATAAGGGGAAATCTCATATCTCTAGAGGCCTATTTGTATAAAATAGAGAAAGAGGTCAATGAATTGGGCTTGCAACTAAAAATGCTAGAAAAGGAACAAATTAAAAACCCCCAGTCAAACACTAAACTTGGAATTCTAAAAATAAAAGGAGAGATCAATAAAATTGAAAGTAAAAAAAAAAAAAACTATTGAATTAATTAATAAAACTAAGAGTTGATTCTATGAAAAAACCAACAAAATAGACAAACCCTTAGTAAATCTGATTAAAAAAAGGAAAGAGGAAAATCAAATTGTTAGTCTTAAAAAGGAAAAGGGAGAACTCGCCACTAACAAAGAGGAAATTAGAGCAATAATTAGGAGTTACTTTGCTCAACTTTATGCCAATAAATTTGAAAACTTAAATGAAATAGAAGAATACCTCCAAAAATATAGCTTGCCCAAACTAACAGAGGAAGAAGTAAATATCCTAAACAGTCCCGTCTCAGAAAAAGAAATAGAACAAACTATCAATCAACTCCCTAAGAAAAAATCCCCAGGACCAGATGGATTTGCATGTGAATTCTATCAAACATTTAAAGAACAATTCACTCCAATGCTAAATAAACTATTTGAAAAAATAGGAATTGAAGGAGTCCTACCAAACTCCTTTTATGACACAGACATGGTACTGATACCTAAACCAGGTAGGCTGAAAACAGAGAAAGAAAATTATAGACCAATCTCCCTAATGAATATTGATGCTAAAATCTTAAATAAAATATTAGCAAAAAGATTACAGAAAATCATCCCCAGGACAATACACTATGACCAAGTAGGATTTATACCAGGAATGCAGGGCTGGTTCAATATTAGGAAAACTATTAATATAATTGACTATATCAACAACCAAACAAACAAAAACCATATGATCATCTCAATAGATGCAGAAAAAGCATTTGATAAAATCCAACATCCATTCCTAATAAAAACACTTGAGAGCATAGGAATAAATGGACTTTTCCTTAAAATAGTCAGAAGCATATATTTAAAACCATCAGTAAGCATCATGTGCAATGGGGAAAAACTGGAACCTTTCCCAGTAAGATCTGGAGTGAAGCAAGGTTGCCCACTATCACCATTATTATTTAATGTCGTATTAGAAACACTAGCCTCGGCAATAAGAGTCGAGAAAGATATTAAAGGAATTAGAGTAGGCAATGAAGAAACCAAACTATCACTCTTTGCAGATGATATGATGGTATACCTAGAAATCCCCAGAGATTCTACTAAAAAGCGATTAGAAATCATTCATAATTTTAGCAAAGTAGCTGGATACAAAATAAATCCCCATAAATCCTCAGCATTTTTATACATCATCAACAAAACCCAACAGCAAGAGATACAAAGAGAAATTCCATTCAGAATAACCGTTGATACTATAAAATATTTGGGAATCTATCTACCAAAGGAAAGTCAGGAATTATATGAGCAAAATTATAAAAAAAAGTCTCCACACAAATAAAGTCAGACTTAAATAATTGGAAAAATATTAAGTACTCTTGGATCGGCCGAGCGAATATAATAAAGATGACAATACTCCCTAAACTAATCTATTTATTTAGTGCTATACCAATCAGACTTCCAAGAAAATATTTTATTGATCTAGAAAAAATAACAACAAAATTCATATGGAACAATAAAAAGTCGAGAATCTCAAGGGAATTGTTGAAAAAAAAATCAAATGAAGGTGGCCTAGCTGTACCTGATCTAAAATTATATTATAAAGCAGCAGTCACCAAAACCATTTGGTATTGGCTAAGAAATAGATTAGTGGATCAGTGGAAAAGGTTAGGTTCACAAGACAGAATAGTCAACTATAGCAATCTAGTGTTTGACAAACCCAAAGATCCTAACTTCTGGGATAAGAATTCATTATTTGATAAAAACTGCTGGGATAACTGGAAATTAGTATGGCAGAAATTAGGCATGGACCCACACTTAACATCATATACCAAGATAAGATCAAAATGGGTCCATGACCTAGGCATAAAGAACGAGATTATAAATAAATTAGAGGAACATAGGATAGTTTCTCTCTCAGACTTGTGGAGGAGAAATAAATTTGTGACCAAAGATGAACTAGAGACCATTACTGATCACAAAATAGAAAATTTTGATTATATCAAATTAAAAAGCCTTTGTACAAACAAAACTAATGCCAACAAGATTAGAAGGGAAGCAACAAACTGGGAAAACATCTTCACAGTTAAAGGTTCTGATAAAGGCCTCATTTCCAAAATATATAGAGAACTGATTCAAATTTATAAGAAATCAAGCCATTCTCCAATTGATAAATGGTCAAAGGATATGAACAGACAATTTTCAGATGATGAAATTAAAACTATTACCACTCATATGAAAGAGTGTTCCAAATCACTATTGATCAGAGAAATGCAAATTAAGACAACTCTGAGATACCACTACACACCTGTCAGATTGGCTAAGATGACAGGAAAAAATAATGATGAATGTTGGAGGGGATGCGGGAAAATTGGGACACTGATGCATTGTTGGTGGAGTTGTGAACGAATCCAACCAATCTGGAATTATGCTCAAAAAGTTATCAAACTTTGATCCAGCAGTGTTACTACTGGGCTTATACCCCAAAGAGATACTAAAGAAGGGAAAGAGACCTGTATGTGCCAAAATGTTTGTGGCAGTCCTGTTTGTAGTGGCTAGAAGCTGGAAAATGAATGGATGCCCATCGATTGGAGAATGGCTAGGTAAATTGTGGTATATGAATGTTATGGAATATTATTGTTCTGTAAGAAATGACCAGCAGGATGAATACAGAGAGGACTGGCAAGACTTACATGAACTGATGCTAAGTGAAATGAGCAGAACCAGGAGATCATTATACACTTGGACAATGATATTATATGAGGACATATTCTGATGGAAGTGGATTTCTTTGACAGAGACCTGAGTTTCAATTGATAAATGATGGACAGAAGCAGCTACACCCAAAGAAAGAACACTGAGAAATGAATGCGAACTATCTGCATTTTTTTTCTTCCCGGGTTATTTTTACCTTCTGAATCCAATTCTCCCTGTGCAACAAGAGAACTGTTCAGTTCTGCAAATATATATTTTATCTAGGATATACTGCAACATATCAAACATATATTAGACTGCTTGCCATCTAGGGGAGGGGGTAGAGGGAGGTAGGGGAAAAATCGGAACAGAAATGAGTGCAAGGGATAATGTTGTAAAAAAATTACCCTCACATGGATTCTGTCAATACAAAGTAATTATTAAATAAAATAAAATATTAAAAAAAAGATTTCTACTACATACTCAATAAGCCATATCTAATAGGCACTGGAGATGTGAGAGTGGAGGTCAACAGAAAGGTTAGAGCGATATAGAAAGATTTGAGAATCAGCAGCAGCTCCCTGCAAGGATTCAGAAAACCCTGTCTTCAAATTCTACTTCTGATACATAATGAATGTGGGATCCTCGTTAAATCGTTTTTTTTTTTTTCAATTTTCTCATTGTTCTAGACAATTTGCTAAAATCATATTTTTCAGAGAAGGCTCTGATCTTCATGGATAAAGGAAATTTCTTTATCTGAGAGTTCCCCATATCATTGAAATCACAAATCCAGCCCCTAACACTATCCTACCAAATAATTACCCATGCCATGCTTACTCAGCTGTCTAGTCAAAATAGCTTAGTTTCCAGTCAAGGAAATCAGCATCAGTAGCCTTTTGTAAAAATCTGTATAAGTAGAAACTACTGTTCTCTAAGCAAATTCAAGTTATGAAACCTAACAGTCAAATTGTTCAAGCTACCCCCCACATTATCCTATCCACTTTCCTGATTCTCTGAACAATTATAGTTAAGTCAAAAAACATACAACAACAATTTTGGGATATACAAATGTGTCATCAAACTAGAAAACTTTAAAAATTTATAACAAATAAACATCCCTAAACATTTTTCTTAACATTCTATTTATTTTTAACATCCTTTCTCTCTTCATTTTGAGTTCTATGTTCTCTCTCTCCCTCCAACCCCTCCCACACCCATTGAGAAAGCAAGCAATATATCAGTTATATATATGAGATCATATAAATCATTTCCATATTAGCCATGTTATAATAAAACAAGCAAAACAAATAAAGTAATATATATGTATCTTAGAGTTCATTGGTTCTCTTTCAGGAAGTGAATACTACATTTAATGAAAGAATAGACAATTTCATTAAAGGTTTCTGTGTTTTGTATCAATCATTTTCTGATGTGGGTTTCTCTATTGAACTTTCTTTGCAAAAATAAATAAACAAATAAAACAGAAAAACAAAATTAAGCTACAAAGTGAGAGCATCTAACAGGGCATGCAGCATTCTACATCCATAGTCCTCCACTTCTCAATCAAAACAAGTAACCTGTATTTTGGCAATTGTTCCTTTGAACAATTATTCTAATTTCAGAAGATTTGATTGTTATTTTTGTTTATGTTATTGTAGGTATTGTTTATATTAATGGCTTTATATTCTCTTTTTACTCTCTATCAGTAACAACGTACTCTCATTTCTCTTAATTTCTTTGTTTTTTTTTCCATTTGTTTCTTGTACGATAAATATTTCATTATGTTCAGATACCACAATTTGCTAATGATAACATTAATGACATATAAAAGTAGACCTCCTTTGGATGAAGGGCCACTAATATTATGCTAAAAGGTTTCATAATGTCACAGAATTCAATGAAGAACGAGATTTTATGGTTGATGTTTGTTTAACATAAAGATAGCTACATAAACCTGGACCTGATTCTGTATCTATTCTTTCTTTCTATTATTTCCTTATGTCCCTGGATTTCCCTTATTGAACTTCTTTCAAAGCTGGCAATAAATCTTTTTCTAACAATTTTGGGCATGTACTGTTATTGTTTCTCTAGATGCAGATAGAGATACAATGATTGTGTAAGCAGGCACAGGAAGGGTTATCATAGCAAACTGCTCCTGGGGCAACAAAATCCTCAGTAAGGACTTTAAGCAGTGTTAGTGTTGGGGGAGGGTGAGAACAGAAGGAGGTCAGCACTAGGGAAACAGGACAAAGAGAATCCAAAAGATGTTTGAAGTGGAGACGTCTGCCTTGAAAAAGCAAATGTCCTTATGCCAGAAATGAGCTAAGGTTTGAATAGAAAACAAGATTGGACTTGATGTAGTTATATTTCCTTTTCCCTGCAGCTGCAGTAAGAGTTCATGGAATACTATAGAGGCTCAGAGCTTAGGCTGACAACACCAGCACATAACAATTAATTAGTTGTGGAAGAATATCAAACAATTTTCTCAAGGTGCAGGGAACACAATTACACATAGAAGCTATGTGGATATGCTGCCTAAATTTATTTTTTCCTTGTTTTTTTTTCCCTTTCTAAATAACTTTTTATTGACAGAACCCATGCTAGGATAAATTTTTACAGCATTATCCCTTGTACTCACTTTTGTTCCGATTTTTCCCCTCCCTCCCTCCACCCCCTCCCCCAGATGGCAAGCAGTCCTATACATGTTATATAGGTTACAGTATATCCTAGACACAATATATGTTTGCAGAACCAAACAGTTTTTTTGTTGCACAGGGAGAATTGGATTCAGAAGGTAAAAATAACCCAGGGCAAAAACAAAAATGCAAGCAGTTTACATTCATTTCCCAGTGTTCTTTCTTTGGGTATAGATACTTCTGTCCATCCTTGATCAATTGAAGCTGAGTTAGATCTTCTCTTTGTCAAAGAGATCCATTTCCATCAGAATACATCCTCATACAGTATTGTTGTTGAGGTATATAATTATCTCCTGGTTCTGCTCATTTCACTTAGCATCAGTTCATGTAAGTCTCTCCAAGCCTCTCGGTATTCATTCTGCTGGTCATTCCTTACAGAACAATAATATTCCATAACGTTCATATACCACAATTTACTCAACCATTCTCCAATTGATGGGCATCCATTCATTTTCCAGCTTCTAGCCACTACAAACAGGGCTGCTACAAACATTTTGGCACATACAGGTCCCTTTCCCTTCTTTAGTATTTCTTTGGGGTATAAGCCCAGTAGAAACACTGCTGGATCAAAGGGTATGCACAGTTTGATAACATAGTTCCAAATTGCTCTCCAGAATGGTTGGATGTGTTCACAACTCCACCAACAATGTATCAGTATCGCTGTTTTCCCACATACCCTCCAACATTCCACATTATCTTTTCCTGTCACTCTAGCCAATCTGACAGGTGTGTAGTGGTATCTCAGAGTTGTCTTAATTTTCATTTCTCTGATTAATAATGATTAGGAGCATATTTTCATATGTCTATAAATAGCTTTAATTTTCTTGTCTGAGAATTGTCTGTTCATATCCTTTGACCATTTATCAATTGGAGAATGGCTTGATTTCTTATAAATTAGAGTCAATTCTCTATATATTTTGGAAATGAGGCCTTTATCAGAATCTTTGACTGTAAAAGTGTTTTCCCAGTTTATTATTTCCCTTCTAATCTTGTCTGCATTAGTTTTGCTTGTACAAAAACATTTCAATTTGATATAATCCAAATTTTCTATTTTGTAGTCAATAGCGATTTCTAGCTCTTCTTTGATCATAAATTCCTTCCTTTTCCACAGGTCTGAAAGGTAAACTATCCTATGCTCTTCCAATTTATTTATAATCTTATTCTTTATGCCTAGGTCATGAACCCATTTTGATCTTATCTTAGTGTATGGTGTTGTGTGGGTCAATGCCTAGTTTCTGCCATACTAATTTCCAATTTTCCAAGAAATTTTTGTCAAATAATGCATTCTTATCCCCAAAACTGGGGTCTTTGGGTTTGTCAAACACTATATTATTAAAGTTATTGGCTGTTTTGTCCTTTGAACCTAACCTATTCCATTGATCAACTAGTCTATTTCTTAGCCAATACCAGATGGTTTTAGTAACTGCTGCTTTATAATATAATTTTAGATCTGGTACAGCTAGGCCTCCTTCATTTGATTTTTTTCATTAATTCCCTTGAAATTCTTGATCTTTTGTTTTTCCATATGAACTTTGTTGTTATTTTTTCTAGGTCATCAAAATAGTTTTTTGGGAGTCTGATTGGCATAGCCCTAAATAAATAGATTAGTTTAGGTAGTATTGTCATCTTTATTATATTTGCTCACCCAATCCAAGAGCATTTAATATTTTTCCAGTTGGTTAGATCAGACTTAATTTGTGTGGAAAGTGTTTTGCAGTTTTGCTCACAAAGTTTCTGATTTTCCCTTGGCAGATAGATTCCTAAATATTTTATACAATCAGTAGTTACTTTACATGGAATTTCTCTTTGTAACTCTAACTGTTGTTAGATATAGTGATATATAAGAATGCTGGTGATTTATGTGGGTTTATTTTGTATCCTGCAACTTTGCTAAAGGTGGGAATTGTTTCTAATAACTTTTTAGTAGAATCTCTGGAGTTCTTTAAGTATACCACCATATACCACATAATTTGGTTTCCTCATTGCCTATTTTTATTCCTTTACTCTCTTTCTCAACTCTTATTGCTAAAGCTATATGCTGCCTAAATTAAAAAAAAAAATAAAAGGTCCATATGCATTTTCAAGTAATATATGTCCTTACAGTGAATTCAGAGATAGCATGTGCAAATGGATTCTTCAGTCATACACATATCAGACAAATGTGTAGGAGGTAGGCAAACAAGAGAAAAGAAAGAGAAGAGAGGAGAGGAGAGGAGAGGAGAGGAGAGGAGAGGAGAGAGAGAGAGAGAGAGAGAGAGAGAGAGAGAGAGAGAGAGAGAGAGAGGAAGAGAGATCATAGGACATAGGACAAGGAGTTGAGTAAATGAATGGGTGAATGAATAGATGAAGAGAGGAGAAACAAAGAGAAAGGAAGGGAGGGAGGAAGGGAAGGAGGAAGAAAAGAAGAAAGGAAGAAAAGAAGGAAGGAAGGAAGGAAGGAAGGAAGGAAGGAAGGAAGGAAGGAAGGAAGGAAGGAAGGATGGAAGGAAAGATGGAAGGAAAGATGGAAAGATGGAAGGAAGGAAGGAAGGAAGGAAGGAAGGAAGGAAGGAAGTGAGGAAGGAAGGGAGGAAGGGAGGAAGGAAGAAATATATTCTTAATGTATTCCTTACACTTCATTCACTTTGAAAATATCTTTATACTTACTTATCTGTACAAGTATTGTTTGCTTCAGTAGAATGTAAACTCCTCAGATTCCTGAGTCAATAACCATTTATTAATCATTTACTATGCATCAGTTACTGTACTTGGGGCAGCAGTGGATTGAGTCCCAGCTCTGGAGACACAAAAATATGTGGTCAAATTTGACATCAGACAACTGCCAGGTTTATGATCCTGAGCAAGTCACTAAATCCTGTTTGCCTCATTTTCCTCATTTATAAAATGAGCTAGAGAAGAAAATGACAAACCATTCCAATATTTTTGCCAGGTAAACCCCAAAAGGAGACATGAATAATCAAATCCAACTTGAAATGACTGAACATGTAGTAGGAACTATACCTAGAGCAGGTGGTAGAAAGAAGGGCAAAATCTGGTCTTTGCCATCTAAAAGTTCACATATAAGTATAGCAAAAAAAAAATATATATATATATATAAAACATTCAAAAGCTATATACATGGAGCTCATAAAGGCTCTGGGATAATTCCCCAACTTCAATTCCATGGCAGGACTAATCCTCAGAAGAAGGCTCCTTCTCAGTTTCCTAAGGGATATCCTTTAGGGTAAAATGTGTCATATAAACAGTTTGCAATTCTCCATACAGTATGTTTCCAATATCACTAGTGTCAGTTAATATTTCCTCAGAGTTAAATATCCCAGTGATTAATTCCCCAATCTCATTCTGACCAGTAGATATTTCTTCAGTATCCTTAATAACCAATTGACATCCCATATCCAATAATCCAGTGATTCCAGTACTGGGCTAAGAGCTTTCTTAGTCTAACAAAACTATCGACATCAAAATATTTACAGTAAGCAGTAGAGCAGGCAAATTCCTAGAGAAGATTTTAAGCCAGTTAACAGGAAAAAATAGAAACCAAAAACTATTCTAGTGGGGGACCTCAGAATCAGACAAATCTAACCACAAAATGAACAAGAAAGAAACTTGAGAGGTTAATAGGATCCTAGAAAATGTAAATATTATAGAACTCTGGAGAAACTTGGTAAGAACAGAAAAGAATATACCTTTTTTCAGCAGTATGTGGCACCTATACAAAAATTGACCATGTATTAGGGCATTAAAAATCTCACAATCAAATGCAGAAAGAATAAATTCTTTCTTTTCAGACCACAATGCAATAAAAATTATATTCAATGAAGGGCCAGATAGACTATAAATCAATTGGAAATTAAATAACCTAATTCTAAAGAACAAGTGGGTCAAATAACAAATCACAGAAATGATCCATAATTTCATCCAAGAAAATGATAATAATGAGACAACATACCAAAATCTACGGGATACAGTCAAAACAGTTCTTAGGGGAAATTTTATATCTCTACATAGCTACATAAATAAAATAGAGAAAGAGGAGATCAATGAATTAGACGAGCAATTAAAAAAGCTAGAAAAAGAACAAATTTTTAAATCCCAATTAAATACCAAATTAGAAATTTTGAAACTCAAAAGTTTTATGAATCTATTGTTTTATTAATCTATTGTTTTTATTACTCTATAGTTTTATTAATCTATTGAACTAATAAATAAAATTAAGAATTGGTTTTATAAAAAAAAACTAGCAAAATAGTAAACATTAAGTTAATTTTATCAGAAAGAAGAAAGAAAAAACCAAATCACCAGCATCAAAAATGAAAGTGGTAAACTTACCACCAATGAAAAAGAAATTAAAGCAACAATTAGGAGTTATTTTGCCCAACTCTATGGCAGCAAGTCTCACAATCTAAACAAAATGCATGAATATTTGCAAAAATATAAATTGCCCAAGTTAACAGAAGAGAAAAATAAAATACTTCAACAGTTCCACTTTAGAAAAAGAAATTGAGCAAGTCATTAATGAACTCCCTAAGAAAAAATCTCCAGGGCTAGATGGATTCACAAATGAATTCTACTAAACATTTAGAGAACAATTAATTCCAATACTATATAAACTATTTGGAAAAATATATAAAGAAGGAATACTGCCAAATTCCTTCTATGACATAAATATGGCACTGATACCCAAACAGGAAGAGCCAAAACAGAGAAAGAAAATTATAGACTAACCTCCCTAATGAATATTGATGCAAAAATTTTAAATTACATATTAGCAAAGACATCACAGCAACTTATCAGCATGATAACATACTACACCCAGGGATTTATACTAGGAATGGAGGGCTGGTTCAATATCAGGAAAACCAACAGAAATCATGTGATAATCTTCATAGATGCAGAAAAAGCTTTTAACAAAATACAGCACCATTCCTATTTAAAAAGGTAGAGAGCATAGGGATAAAGTATCTAAAACCTACAGCAAGCATTATTTGTAATGGAGAGAAACTAGATACATTCCGAATAAGATGAAGGGTGAAACAAGGATGCCCATTATCACCACTAAATGTTGTACTAGAAATGTTGGTTTTAACTATTAAAAAAAGTAAAGGAAATGAAAGGGATTAGAATAGACAATAAGGAAATAAAAGTATCAGTCTTTGCAAATGATATATTTACTGAATCCCAGAAAATCATTCAAAAAACTACTGGAAACAATTCACAGCTTTAGCTAAATCGCAGGTTATAAAATAAACCCACATAAATCATCACATTTCTATCTATATCTATATCTATATATCATCAACAAGAGATAGAGAAATTCCATTTAAAATATTTATAGTAGCCCTTTTTATGATAGCTAAAAATTGGAAACATCCATCAATTGGGGAATGATAAAACAAATTGTAGTATATGAAGATATGGGAGTTTCACAAGTGTTTTAGACTTTTTCAATGTATTAATCATTGTGCTGAATTTTATTCCTTTTTTTAAAAAACAATTTTTATATGGAATGGCTCTCTGGGAGGGGGAGAGAGAGGACTACTCAGGAAAAGACATAAACAAAAATATGTTAAGAAACAACCAATTGACAACCAGTAGTTTTTACAGAAGAATACTTACTGAGAAATTATAACAAGGATTCAAATCCAAAAATAATCCCCTAAACTGAGGCCCACATGCTTCTCTATACTTTGTCCCCTAGAGAGTAGACAGGTTTAAATACTTCCTTTCTCTCCAAACCAGAGCACATACTCTATCACTTTGGTCTCTGGAGAGAGTGGTCTCAAACTTAAAGTAATAACTTCAAAGCATTCCTCCCATCAAGTTCACTTAGGAGTGCCACATGGGCAATGAGCAAACTGGTAAGAGACCAACTTGCAGGACTTGGTGTCTCAGCTGCCTAATCAATCTACCACGAGGTTTAATGAAGTAAGTCACTTCTCAAGAGTGCTCTGTCTCCCTGAACTCTGCAGCAATGGCTAAAGCAGACCAGCAACAGATAAACAAGATGGACCAGTTTACAGAGTGTGGGACTGGGAGTACAAGAAGATTGAAGTTCAAATCCTGCTTCAAACGCCTTAAAATTGTGTGATTCTGGCCCTTAACCTCCTTCAGCCCCAATTTCTTTATCTGTAAAGTAGCCCCTCTTTCCAAGAGTTTTTGTGAAGATCAATAGGTCAAGCACTTTGTAAAACCTGTAAAATACTACTTAAATGCTAGCCATTATTATACTTGTTTGTTTGTTTGATTTGGAAGGTAGATAATCAGAATCAAGGGACTGGTCCAGGGTCACACAGCTCTGAGGCTGTATTTGAATTCAGATTTTCTTGACTCCATGACTGGTGACCTATCCACTGTGCCACCTATCTGTTCCTATTATTATTCTTAATAATAAAGGCAGAAACTATTCTGTATTTTGCTTTGTACAATGCCTGGCAGCCAATGGCAATATAGTAAATACTTTAAGAATTGAATTGAATTGACTTTCTACTGAATGTACAAATGACTTTATAAATAGTCACTAATTTATTAACATAAAAATAGTGTTCATTCACATCAAATAGCATTAACATTAAAATGACATTTAGTGTCCCAAAAGTATATGTGTTTTTTTTTCCTTAGGATATACTATAATATACTTTTTCTTAATATATCATTGGTCCTAAAATTTTTGCAAATAATATTAAATTTTGATCTTCCTATTTCATACAGTCAAGTAGGACTTATTAATGTTATAATGAAATACAAAGAAAAGAGTTTTTTTTTTTTTAAAGACCATTCCTTCATCCAAAAGAGCTCATAAATTAATGGGAGAGAACAACAAGCAACTATATATATATATATATATATACACATACATACAAGATGTATACAAGAATCCCATCTAAGGAAATAGTTACAGCTTCTGTACATGCTTACATAGTAAGTAGAATGTCATTCTATGCTTAAAACTAAAAGATGGGCTGAAATTACCAGTAAAAAAAGCAGGAAGATTAAAAATATTATCCACTTTAGATCTACTTAAGCTTGTCATATTCAGTATACACAATAGAGACTGAACAGCTAAGAAATGTAAACTGTTCTGTAGCAAATTTATACAGTCCAAACAGCTCCTTTGAATGGGGTCTGCAGTATGCAATTTCTATTTAAAAGAGACACCCAGACTTAACAGCAGATATTATAAGCATCTTGGATCCTTCAAAAGTGGATAAAACATGGTCGACAGGCACTTTAAACAAATACTAGCCTGTCAGTCGATCCCTATAATGGCATACAGAGTATTTATTGTAAACCAGAGATCATTCCAGCTCCCACTGTTTATGCCTAATTTGATATCAGGCTTTTTTTTTAACAGCCAAGAAACATTGAAATATATACCTCTTGTCTATGACTTATCTGAAAAAGCTTCATCATTTTTTTTTGGACTAGGAAATACATCATCCATTTACAACTCCATTGTAAATAGTGGGTGGCCAAGCAAATAGCCTGATGACATAAATGAATTTGATATTAAACTGTGCATGAAAATCAGGATTATAAACACACTGCTCAGCCAACAAGCTTGACTGATAAGATTTCATTGCATACTGTAATTTCTTTTTTCCAAATCCCAGTTACTGAGTAGGCCAAAATAGCAATTGCTCAACTATTAAAAAACAATCATCCTGGAAACAGACCTTATAATAATGATGCTTGAACAGAATGAAAAAAGGATATTTTCTCATTGCATTTGTGCACATCTATATAGGCTAAATGGAAATAAACTGAATTAGTATATCATGAACATTGTTGATATTTTTGAAGGGGGAGCCTACCAAGTGAAGGCATGGGGGGAAAGTCCCTGATGTAGTGCCTTTTCTGTTTTTATTATACAGCATAAAAGACTAATTTCTCAGGTATCATTAGTAATGGCTAAAAAAAAAAAACCCTGGTAAACCTGCTAAGCAAACAAAATAATAAAGACCCAATCTGGCTTCAGAGCAGAAAAAAACTCTTAGTGGGAAATGGAGTGGGAATCCTAGCCCTAGTGGACTTGGACATAGCCATGGATCTTGAAGATTGGCAAGCTATGTAGAAAACATCTATTATATATACACAGATATATGCACATATACATGTGTATCTGTGTATCTGTTACATGTCAACGTGCATACATGTGTGTACATGTGTGAGTGTGTGTGTATGTGTGTGTGATACAAAATAGCCTGAGATGAGGAGGTACTAGCAACTTAGAAGAAAAGATTTCTTGTAGAAAGTAACAATTGAGTTTATTCTTGGAGGAACCACAATCATTTCACTAGATTTCTATGTACTAACGATGAAGAAATCCCCCAACTATCAGGTGTCCTACTATTGAGAAATCCCCAATTTCTGTGCATAAATATAATAGAGATGATGGTCTCTTAACTATTAAAACAATTACTTGTTTGCTTTTTGTTTTTTTCTTGGATGAGAGTAGTTTTGTTTAAAAGAACTGCTTTCACAATTGCAAAAATACTTGGCTTTTCCCCCTTATTTTCATCCTGAAACAAAGAATAGTTCTCATAATTGAGACCCATTTGCATTCCAAATACTCTTTTCATCCATTTAATAAATCCCCCTTTTTTTTTACCCCTCCATATCAAATGCTTTACTTTTCTCTCCCAAATGTCTGAGTGTTGTTCTATACTTACTCTGACCTGATAGAGGTCTAGAAAACCCAAATCTACTGATCTTTATTGCTATCAAGAATCTGAATTTACTATCAATGAAAATATACTCTTAATTATGCTAATGCTTTTTATTTTCAGTTTGGTCTCCTATCTTTACCTCACAGTCATTGAATCTCCACTGAAGAGTTTATTTTTCTACCCAAGAGGCGGAGAGAATTTCCCAACAATATTATAATTTCCCAGAGGCAGATTTAAAGAGAAAGTATATTCCAGGCCCCAGGGACAGCCAGTACACAGATGAAGAGGCAGAAGATATAATGTAAAGTGTGAGGAAGAGCTAAAATCCAGGTTTAGCTGAAGCACAATGCATGTAGAGAACAAAGTATAAGTTTGGA
The DNA here is from genome assembly GCF_016432865.1 of Antechinus flavipes. Taxonomy (NCBI): domain Eukaryota; kingdom Metazoa; phylum Chordata; class Mammalia; order Dasyuromorphia; family Dasyuridae; genus Antechinus; species Antechinus flavipes. The sequence goes on from NC_067398.1 coordinate 450,176,980, forward strand.
AAGGTGTGATAAAACCAATGGGAAGAACTTTAAGGGTCAAACCAAGGTGTTTGTATTATATTCTATAGACGTTAGGTACCATTCAAGTTTATTGAGTCACGTGTGACTTGGAAACTCATTCTGGCAGCCTGTGTGAAAGATACATTGGAAAGGAGACACTTGGGCCATTGTAATACTTGGAATGAAAGGTGGTGAGATCTTGAAGATGGTTGAAGTCTATATGAGAATGAAGATAGGGAATCATAAGACCACAGTATCTATCATAGTATCTAAATCCTTAAATCCCATGAAGTCTGCAGTGTGTGATTTGTGAGAACCAACAAAATTTGACAAATGATTGGTGATATGGGGAGCAGGAGAAGGAAGAGATGAAGATGATATCAGGTTACATTCAATAGGCAGTCAGTTTTATGGAATTGGTGCTCAAGAGAGACATGAAAGATAGATATCTGAACTTGGGACTCATTCACACAAAATAATAGTGAAAGTCACCTATTTGATGAGCTGAACCAGTGAGTTCTATAAAAATAAAACAAATGATGACCCAGGAATAACCTTGGAATATACCCACAGTTAGGAATTTTGTTATGATCCATTCGTACAAACAGAGAAAGAATGATCAGAGAGGTAGGAGGAAAACCAGAAGAAATCAGTCTCATAAAAACCCAGAGAAAATAAAATAATTCATTAGGACAGGGGAATCAATAATATCAAGTGTTTCATAAAGGCTGAACTTTAAAATCAGTTATCTACAATCACTTGGTAAGTATCTACTATGTACCAAGCACTATAATAAGAAATCTTGGGGATACAAAGAAAGGTAAACATTAAGAAAGGGAACCTGCTCTCAAGAAACTTAAAATCTAATGGAAATCAAACTACATACAAGTCAGATTTTATATATTTATATAAATATATTTGATGTTATATATGTATGAATGTATATTTATATAGGTATGATAACTTAGAAATAATCAATCTATAAAAGACATCAGCATTAAAGGGGATCAAGAAATGTTATTTACAGAAGATAAGAGTTTAGCTGAGACTTCAAGGAAGCCAGAAATGCTAGGAGATGAAGATGAAAGGATTGTGGTGGGGACTCCAGAAATCAGAGAAATCAAGTGAAAATGTCTAGTGAAGGGAAATGGAGTTTCTCATTAGAGGAAGAGCAAAAAGACCAGTGTCATTGGATCACAGGATACATGAGGAGAGAAATACACTGATGTTCAAGAGACTAGACATCTGAACTTGGATGTCATAAGAAGGGTAGAAAGGGTTTAGGTTATTTAAATGTCAATTATTAGTTTCTAATTGTAACCCTCCACCAAAGCCAGAAAGGAGCAGAGCTCCTTTATATTATCAGGAATTTAGATAGACATTTGGCACAAATTAAATGAAGCTATCACCACCCATATCATCCTATCAGTCCTGGGAGCACCATTTGTGCCTAGCAAGGCCACTAACTCTATTAACTAGATCTACCAGCTCTGTAGGAGATTCTGAAAAATTGGAAGAAGATGCTTGTAAAGTTCTCCAGTTCTTCCAACAGTGCTGCACTAATATCTGCATCAAAATAGACACCTTCTCCCCCCCTCAAAGAAATTGGGTCAGTTATAACTCTGCTGTGAATATTAAGCTTTGCATGTCATTGCCATCCAGGACCAGTATCTACTGCTCTAGAAGTCTCATCTCTTAAACCAGCTGGTTGGAATAGGATCATTTATAAAATGGTCTTCTCAGGGAGTTTAAAATTTGATGTTCCAATAGAGCAGTAATGAACTGAACCAGCTACACCCAGGGAAAGAACTCTGGGAGATGACTATGAACCACTATATAGAATTCCCAATCCCTCTATTTTTGTCTGCCCGCATTTTTCAGGCTAATTGTACACTATTTCAAAGTCCGATTCTTTTTATACAGCAAAATAACTGTTTGGAAATGTATACATATATTGTATTTAACTTATACTTTAACATATTTAACATGTATTGGTCAACCTGCCTTCTGGGGGAGGGAGTGGGGGGAAGGAGGGGAAAAGTTGGAACAAAAGGTTTTACAAGGGTCAATGCTGAAAAATTACCCATGCATATATCTTGTAAAGAAAAAGCTATATGATAAAAAATTTGATCCCACTACAAGATAATTGTCAAGTTGAATATGACCTTCCAACCCAAGACTGGCTTCTTTGAACTTCCCATTAGTTCCCTTGGGCAGCACTATCAAGAGCTTCCAGAGATTTGTGAGTTCTATTTCTTTAAAATGACCAGAATATGGGAATTCTGTCTATCTACTACCAGGATACTTCTCTTCCCAGCATGCTATATTGGTCCATTTAGTCATCTAGGTTATATTGGCTACTTACGATAAAATGTCAATTAGAGGAAGAGACAGAAGAAATATATAGATGTTTAGATGTATAGATGTCTGATGGAAGACATACTAAATTGGCAAATATACACAAGAAATCTGTACCAGCACTTGTTGCATAATATAATCACTACTGTATCTTCTGATCTTCTAATGGAACAAGACATGTTAAATTTTAAGACATTTCATTGGAGAGTTTATAAGATCAGCTCAAATTATGGTTTGCACTGGCTCTCTCTTTAATCTAACTGGATGCCTAGTTATTGTGAACAGAAATTTTCACAGGTTAAGCTTTTCAGGAAACTTTTTTTGTTGAGGTGCTTCAGGCATGTTTGACTCTTCATGACCCTTTTTGGGGTTTTCTTGACAAGGATACTGGAATCGTTAGCTATTTCCTTCTCCAGCTCATTTTACAAATGAGAAAACTGAGGCAAACAGAATTAAGTGACTTACCCCGGGGCATATAACTAGCAATGCCAGGTTTGAACTCCATCTACTGCCCCATTTAGCTTCCCTTTTCAAAAATTAGTGATCAAAACCAATCTTTTTGCCCTCTATTTCCAGGCAGCCAGGTGGCACAGTAGATAGACCCTTGGACTGGGAATCAGGAATACCTAAGTCTGAACATGTAATCAAGAGAAAACCATTTAACTTTACTCAGTTTCAGTCAAGTTAGTAAGAATTAATTAATCCACTTACAATATGCCAGGGAATATACTGAGTACTGAGGATACAAATGTAAAATAAAAAGGCATTTCCTACATTCAAAGTGCAACATATAAGTGCCATTTATATTAAAAATCATTTTATCTGGTAAGAAATAAAAGATTTTAATGTGTAAAGTTGAAGTTGAATAATTTGTTTAAAATATCTTCTTTATCCTTTTGTATGAGTTGAATTGATTTTAATCTTTGCTCTTAGTAATCAATGTTAGTCTGATTATACACAGATAACAGACTCTGATATGATTGTTACAACAGTCTTTCATCATTCCTCTGGCTGTTAAAATATAAGTTATTTTATTTCTTCTGTATTATTTATTTTTTATATTACTTACTGCTTACCACATAGAGAAGACTAAGATTAAGACCCCAATAGATAAGATCAAAGAATAATTTATTCTAAAGAAGAAATATAAACTGCCAACAATTCGGGAGGGAATTAGTGTAAATCATTGAGACATAATTTTATATCTAATAAACTGATAAACATGGGAAAAGAAAAAACATCATCATAAGTACTGTGAAATAATAGGTATAAAATGTCTTTACCCTCTCATCTTCTCCAACGGTTCTTAGTGAACACACTTCAGTTTTTTTCCATTGTAGTTTTTTGTTTATGCTTATAAAGAATAGGACTCAATGAGATGACCAAGTATATGATGAAAGGATGGTTTTACCATCTTTGGATATATAATGAAACCAACTCCCTCATTATTTGCCATTGTTAAGAACTTATAAATTATCATTTAATTAACTTACAGTTTCCTTATATTCAATTATAGATGATATATTTAATTTGATAATATAGAATATTAAATCTAATTTATTTAATATAATATATTAATCTTAACAACATATTTTAATAGCTAAGGTTAGGAAAATGATTCAGTGAATGGGGAGTCAGATCTGGAAATCAAAAAGACCTAAGTTCAAATCAGTCTTCGGATACCTGGAAACTGTTTGACCCTGGGCAAATCATTTAGACTCTTGTCTACCTCATTTTCTTTAACTGTAAAATGAGGATTACAACAGAAGCTATCTCACAGGTCTGTTGTGAGAAATATGCATGTGTGTATATAATACAAACATATACATACATATATACACATGTGTGTGAGTGTGTAAAGTGCTTAAACAGTGCTTGGAATTTTTTCTTCAGCAAATATTTACTAAGTGCAAACTATTTGCAAGTTTCTGTTTTAATCTGCAATGAGTAGCAATATTAATGTAATTCAATTGAATTCAACAGAATTTTAGCTAATTAATCACTGACATGGAACTTATTTTTTGAATTCTATCAGTGAAATCAAAGTTTATAAATGGTCTAAAAACATCTGATATCTTAATAGTTTTTGTCCCTTTTCTATGATTCTGCCACTATCACTGCAGAAACAAAAGGTTTTGATTTTGTGGCCAAAGAATCCATCATCCAGTGGTTGAGCTGCTGCTGTTGAGCCTTTCTATGCTCCTTTTTATTCTGAGCTAAGTTGGCTCTTAGACCCTTGGCCAAGACTATAAATGAATCTGTTCTAACATAGGAAAACTTAAAAGAACTTTTACTTCACTAGTATTACATTTCAGAACTCCCCATTATCATCTTCTCACAATGGCATCATATAGGCTTTTGTAATTAATACATAGCATTAATTACATGTAAAATATCCACTGAAGCCTGGAAAATGATGTGTAAATTCTTAACTCCATGGGTGAGATTACTAAACTATGGAACCCAAGATGTTGGTAAGAAGCCTTTTACACCTTTCTAGACATGCAATTCTCCTCCAAAATAAAAAGATGATAGATTCAGAGTGAAGACAGAAACAAACTTATTGGAAATATGGCCAATGTAGGGACTTTTTTGCTTTACTGTACATGTTTATAATAAATTTGATTTTTCTTGATTTCTCAATATTGGAGGAGGGGAAATGAAAGTGAAAGAATATGAATCTAAAAATAAAATAAAATTGTATTCAAATAAATTTTAAATTCCTTGCTATTTATAAATAGATTAACTGGAAGTAACCTGGGATAGCACCTGATCTCAGCTGCTTACCAATGTCCAAAGGCATTGCTGTCTAGAAGATGTCTATCTCCCTCTAAATGAAGTACTCATTATGTACTTCATGTGTACCCTAACTTCTGGGGACAAAAGGGAAAGACAAGCATAGAAACACATGAACATTTGCAGGGTGGGTAGAATTAATGATTAATTAAAAGAAATGCTTACATTCAAAATTTCCAGTTGTCATCCAAGTTAGGTCTAATGATGACATGACCTTACTAATTTAATTTTGCACCTGTTGCTTGTTGGGTTACCACAAATAATTCTGGGACACACACAATATGTCTTTTCCTTTTTATGGCAAATCCTGCTGGCTCCACATTCCTAGACTATTTGTTTCATAAAGCCACACTGGGGTGTGGGCTTAGTGGGAAAGAGCTGATTATCAAAGAAAATTTATCTGCCAAAGAATTGTGTCTGCTTCTTTAGTTATCAACCCAGGGGGCTCCTGTATGACTCATTCATGATTAGCTCTTATCTAGAGAAGAGAAATCAGGCAATTGAGGTCATGAGCCTTCCTATTGCTATAATAAACATGTTGAATATAGTTTTTAAATTTTTATATTAGATATTCAGACTATAGGAGAAATTGTTAGGAATCTGCCTGTTTGACATCCTTAGAATACCATAATTATCAACTGACATTACATTACTTTCTAGCTATTTGGAATGGGGGTACCATAACTCACCCTCATTCCTTTAACCAGAGACAGAAAAAGCTTTGGGAAATTGAGCCCTATGACTACCAAGGGATTTTAGAAATTGGCTTTCTATTATTAATAGTATAAGATCTCCTTGAATCAAACTTGATATTTTCTTTTAAAAGGTAGACATCTCAAATGACCCTCAGATGTAGTCTTGATCTTGGACTTGAAGATATGATATTATTATATTCAATCTATGGGGAACCATCTTGGCAAAAAAGATGCCTTCGTCTCATCCTCACAGAATCTTTATAGTCTTGTCATCTTAATTGTTGCTACTGCTATAGGGTCCTTTGAACCCAACCTTCACAGACCATGGACTGAGAAAATCTAAGCTTTGGAATCCCTACCTTGGAACCTATCCACATCTTTGGTGAGAGCTCCCTCTGTCCAGACACTTCCAATCTGACTATGCTTCATTTTGGCCATCTTTCCACTATTCGTTTTGCTCCACTGTGAATCCAGTCCCTTTGTACTGCTTGTTTGGGAACAGTCATTAAATCAGTGTAACAATTCAGTTGTGTTTGGAAAAGATATGTTAAGTGATTTATCTATGTCTCTGTTAACATCTCTGTGACTTGCCACATAGAAACATCTTCCTCATCTGTATTTGTTGTTTTTAATCTATTAAAATAGAAATGCCTTAAGCACAGGGCTATATTTCTTTTGTATCTGTATCCTCAATGTTTAGTGTGACATATGTAATTTAATAAATGCCTTAAAATGCTTTCTCTTTCCCCTTTGTCTTTTCCTTTTTTCCTTCTGTTATATTTTCCTTTCTTTCTTCCTTGCTGCTTTCCTTACTTTTTGGCTTCCTTCCTTCCTTCCTTCCTTTCTTCCCTCCTTTTTCTACTATCTATCCTTCCTCCTTTCTAAGAGATAATAGAACTCAATATTTCTGGGGACACTATTTCTCTTTTTTTTCTTTTTTCCTCAAGGATAGCAAGACATTTCATTGTTCTATATCTTAAATGTGAGGGACTCCAGAAGCCCAGCAGTTTTAAGAAGCTATTTTTCATTTTCCTCTTAAGCCTTCCCAAGGAACAGTCTCTCTTTTATGAGCTGGAGAAGCTACATGATTTGAATTCCAAATTTATAGATTTCATTATCATAAATGTATTTTTATAGTAAGATAGAAATATCCCCTCAAGTCCTTGTTCTTGCTAGTCCTCATTAATGCCTTTTTTATCTTTCCTGACCTAAAATGATCTGTTTATTCCAAGAGGCTCAACCCATCAAGCATTCTATCATGCCCTCCTAGAAAGATCCTGAAGTAAGAAAGCAGTGTTTTATAAGAGACTTTGTAGAGAGACATTGGAGATTCTGATAAGAGTTTTTTAAAATTTATTTTCAAAACATATGCATAAATAGTTTTCAACATTCGTCCTCGTAAAGCTTGTGTTCCAATTTTTTTTCCTTCCCTTCTCCCACCTTCTTCCCTAAATGGCAAGTAATCCAATATATGTTACACATGTACAATTCTTCTATATATATTTCCACATTTATCATGCTGCAAAAGAAAAATCAGATTAAAAAGGGAAAAAAATGAAAAAGAAAACAAAATGCAAGCAAATAACAATAAAAAAGTGAAAATACTATGTTGTGATCCACACTCAGTTACCACAATCTCACTCCATCACAAGACCTTTGGAACCCACCTGAATCACCTTGCTGATAACAGTTTGTTTGCTTGTTTGTTGTGTTTTATGAAGGTATGTTGCTTCATTGGTACAAAAAACCTAGGACAGAAACTCTCCATGGATGCAAATCAGCAATTCCTTTGTTACCTGAAGTCTTAATGAGTCCCTGAGAGTTTAAGTAGTTTGTCCAGCATCATCCAACAATGTGTCAGAGGCACATCTTGAACCTAGCTCTTCATAGTTCCAAATTCTGTGTCTCTCCATGAAATATATTTCAAACACTATGTTCTCTTATTCATTTAATGCTCTACAACCTCTCTGCAAAACTCTTTAATTCCCAAGTGGTCCATAATTTATAGGTGAGGGGAAAATTCTATCTAGTTCAATTAACTTTATAGGTGAAGCAGTAGAAACATTAAATGACTTGTCTGTATTCACACTTAGTAAGAAGCAGGTGGAGTTGTGGATAGGTTTTGGGCCCAGAGTAAGGGAGGTTTACCTTGATAAGTTCAAATCTGAATTCAGGCACTTATTTGATGTGTGGCCTCAGGCAAGTCATTTGCTTCCCTTTCCTTATCTGTAAAATCTGATTAAGGAGATGACAAACCACTTTAGTGTTTTTCCAATGAAAACCCCAAATGATGTCACAAATAGTCAGACACAATTGATAAAGACTAAACAACAAAAGGTTGCAAAGTTTAGATCTGAATCTACCACCTCTGATTCTAAATCCAGTGCTCTTTCCCTTAAACTGTGCTTTCTTTCTGACTCAGAGGACTTGCATGAACAAATCTATAAAAAGCAAAACTAGACTGACAATAACACTGAACATAGATCAGGAATGGCATGGGGAGAATGATAATTAGAGAAGTTGGGTGGCAAAGTAAAAACACTGATGAAATTAAAATCAGAAAGACCCAAGTACAACATGCCCAGGCACTTACCAGCTATGTGACTCTGGGCAAATCATTTTATCTCCCTGTTCCTCAGTTTGTTCATCTGTAAAATGGGAATAAAAATGGCACTTACCTCCCAAGGTTGCTGTAAGAATGAAATGAGACAACATGTATAGAGCTTTGCAAACCTTAAAGAGATATTCATGTATATAATAATAAGTATTATTAATCTATTGTAACTAGATTTCATTGGTAATGAAATGAGAAATCATTTTAGATAGAATGATCAAATCACAACTTTGTTAGAACTATGAAAATTAGGAATCATTTTATTCCCTATTTCATTTGATTTTCACAAAAGCCAAACAAGAGAGACAGTGCATTGTTATCTCTATTTTATAGATGAGCAAAATGAGCTTCAAAAAGGTTATGGCTTGCTCAATTAGTAAATAATGAAACTAGAGCTTGAATTTTGGTCTTCTGATTTCTCTGAGACCCCTTATCTGAATTGCAATTTCAATCCAAGCTATTTCTGTCTCAGTGAAAACAAAACAAAATTATATCATCACTTATTACTTAGAACAAGAAAAGCATAATGCAGTGGGTAGCAGGCTGGACATGGAGTGAGGAAAAGCTGTATTTAAAGCCTACTCTAAACTCTTACTATATATTCCTGGGCAAATCTTTAAGCTTCAGTTTCTTCATCTGTAAATTGAGGGGCAGTACTTGATGACCCCAAAAGTCTCTCACCAATCTCAATCTGTTATTCTATGACCTGGGTATAACCCTGGGTTCAAGTCTCAAACATTTGTATAAGGTTCTCCTCACTCGTGTCACAGTGGAAAGAGTTCTGGGCTTGGAGTCAACAAAACTAGAATTCAAACGCAGCCTCAGACATTTATTTGTGTGTTGCGTGACTCCAAGCAAGCCACAGTTTCCTCAACTGTCAAATAGGAATAATAGCATCTATCTGCCAGGATTGCTAGGAAGCTCAAATGGGATTTTCAATTAATCAAAATACATTTATTATTGCCTACCATCTGCCAAGTACTGTGCTGAGATGGGGATACAAAAAAAAGTGACAATCAGTTCCTGCCTTCAAGGACCTTACAAATCTAGTGGGGGAGAAGGAATGAGCAAACAAATATATATTTGTTTGCTCATTCCATATTTATACAACAAAACAAAACAAAACAAAACAAAGGCACTAGATTTAAGAGAGAGTAGAAAATATTTAAGAGGGAGTGGAAAGTCCTTAGCACAGTGCCTAGCATATAGTAGGTGCTTACAAAATGCTTATTTTCTTCCTCCCTTCTTCTTCCCTTCTTCCCTCCTTCCCTCCCTCCTCCTCCCTTCCTTCTTCCCTTTTTTTCTTCCTTTCTTCCTTCCTTCTTTCCTTCCTCCCTTCCTTCCTTCCTCCCTTCATCCTTTCTTCCTTCCTTCCTTCTTCCCCTCCATCTTTCCTCCTTCCCTTTTTCTCTCCTTCCTTCCCTCCCTCCCTTTCTTCGTCCCTCCTTCCTTTCTTCTAAGGTCCCTCTAGTTTTAAATCTATGACTCTCTAATCCCACTAAGCAGCACACACATTAGGATTTTGCATAGGGTGGATTACACTGTTTCTCTATTAAACTGGATTTCTATTCCTACATATGGACTGAAACACCAGCAGCAGCCTCCTCGATTATAAAAGAAATAGAAGGAGACTGAGATGCTCATCACCATCTATGAACAAATTTCCAAGTGAGTTAAGATCAGGCCTGGAAACATGAAATACAGTGGAAGTGGCAAGACAAGGCAAGAGCCATTAGAAGTCTTTCTTCCCTGATTACTCCAACATTAAAAGGCTCCATGCTCCACAGAAATATTTATCTAAGAGGAAAACAAAAGCAGCATTTTACGTTTCATCTGTTTTGACAAATGCATAATTATCCTGAGCCTGGCAAGGATAACCCCCGTTGTCCCAAATGAAAGCTGACTAAATGTGACAGAAGTTTAGAATTAACCCTGACTGTAGCAGGCCTTTACTGTAAAGCAGCTGGTTCTGATTCCTGTTTTTTGAGGATCATATGCAGATTATGACAGAACTTATTACATGTTATTGGGAGACTATCTGCCCAGTTCTTTCTGGACTTTGCCTGAGTTTTATCACAACCTTGCTCCCCTTGCCTCTTGATCTCATGGTGGTTTTCATTAAGTGACTGAGAGATGATAATCAAAAAGCAAAGGCATACCTCCAAACCTGGAGCAGGATGATTTGACTTAGGCCATTTTTAATTCAAATTACTTTTAGTTAGTTTCTTTTTCAAAGGGAACATTCATTCTTTAGTGTTCAAAATTCTTTCCTTTAAAATCATACTTTAAATTGGTACAGAATGCAGTTGTGGTCTATCAGATGCAGCAAAGGAATGAAATGAGGAAAATACATTCACAAAAATTATTTGTAAACAAAAATTCTTAGTTATTGGAGTCAGTCCATTTTCTAGATAGATCTGACCCATTCTTTAATTCAAATTGCTGAATTGTATGTTTTTTTTTAAATGTCTTATTTAAAATTGTCTTTTGTTTCTGAATAGAAATTTTTTCCCAGCAGTCCCTAGATTCTTCCTTCTCTTTATAAAAAAGGAAAATAATTAAGGAAAAAGTATAATAAAGAAAATTTTCTTACAATGTATTCATTATTCTTGGTAGTATTCTCTGATTTCTCTGCCATAAGGGGGAAGGTATAAGTCATTATTTCTTCTCTAATGTCTTCATTAATTTTTCTAACACTCAGAATCTTATTTCTGTCCTGATTTTTTAAAATTTCCATTGTTGTGGTTGTTATAAATATTGATTTTTTTTCTGCTTATTTCACTCTGTGTCAGTTTCCCACCATTTTTCTTAATTCTTCGTGTTTGTCATTTCTTAGCACATACCATAATAACACACCATTATATTCATATAAAATAATTACTTCAGTCATTTTCCAATCAATGGACATCCATTTTATCACCAGTTCTTTGCTACCACAAAAATGCTGCCATTAATATTTTGAATTTGTTTGCATATTGATGCATTCTTTAAACTGTGTAAAATTCTTAATTTCTTGATTGAATTTTTTTAGGATGCAGTACAATGCAGTGGATAAGGGTCAGAAATACCTGATTTCAAATGCCATCTCTAATACTTACAAGCTATATGATCATGAGCCAGTCACAACCTCTAAGAACCTAACACAACTCTCTATATCTATAAGTTATTAACCAGTAATGATCTGTTTAGCAGTGGACCCTTAACACTGATTTTTCTAAGCAGCTAAAGAAAGTAAAATTTTAAAAACAATAAATATTTATAAAAACCTAATTGTATCTCTACTTTTGTCACTATACATTTATATCATTTCAACTTCTGGTTTTTGCTTAGTAAGGTTTGGAATAAGCTAAGAAGTGCAATAACCTTGGAACAATTCAGAGAAACTAAAGTTGAAGCAAAAAAAATGTATTGGCAATAGTAGCATCATTGTTCTGTTTGTCTTTTTTCTTGAAATTGAACAATTATTTTATAATAAGAATACTAATTATTTTAAGTCCATCAAAGGGTAAAACATTGACTATGCATGCTTACATGGGCCAAGAAAACATTCAACACATTCTTGAAAAGCATAATTAACTATACTTTACAAATTCATTTTATTCTGTTGAATGGTTTTTATAGAATCCTGCTTTTTCTTTGTATTGGCTTGTGGCTTCTGGCAAATCAGCCACTCTCTCTCAGTGTTCAAAATAACTCTCTAAGACTTCAGTTGTTCAAATAATTATGGTAGATGGTGATGATGATGATGATGATGGTGGTGGTGCTGGTGATGAGGGTGGGAATGGTGATGGTGGGTGCTGATTAGCATTGTCGGAGGGAGTTTCTGACTGGGAAGTTAGACCACTGAAAATGCAGGTCTATTATACCAACAATAAAATCTCCACTGAGAAGACATGGAAAGATTGAAATGTGCATAGATGGAAGATTCAGTCCTCCAGAAAAAAAATGCAGAAATTCATACTTGCTGGCTTCAGCTTGCAAATTCCTTTATGTCCAATAGCAACATATGGATGCCAGCAGTGTCTTTTTTTAATACAGAAATGAAACTAAACCTCTTCTACTCTTCCTATATTCTGCCCCTCCCTTCCCCCAAATCAAGGCTGCTATCTAAGTGGCAGAATAAAGCCTAATGGAAAATATTAAATTTAAAACTAAACACCACCACAAATAACTAAATTGTAGAGGTTAATGAGGCTTGTGAACAGGCCTCAACTTATAAGCATCATTCCTCAATGAACAACATGCCCTTTGACATAGACTCATTCAAACTGTGTAAGAGCCAAACGGAGCTACGGGCTGCAGAAAAGTCTAAACATTGAGCATCCCTATAAATGCTGATCATTTGACAACATTTTATCTGGAATTAATGAGGCGTATTCTCCAGAGTTCCTTCCTGCTAACCCCAGTTAATGCTAAGATCTTTCTGCTCTGATGCAACACAAGATATGGCATATCCAATAAACATAAAGGCTTGGTGATAAGATCAGAACCTCTACCAGAGAGTGAACCCAGTAGAGTTAAGTTACGCCTCAAATCTAAGTCACAAATAAATAAAAGGGCAAGATATTAACAATTTGAGGTGAGAAGTATCATAATAATAGCTTAAATTTATAAGACTGAAGAGAGAGAATGAGGAGGAAGAGGAGGAGGAGGAGGAGGAAGAAAGAAGGAAGAAGAAGAAGAAGAAGAAGAAGAAGAAGAAGAAGAAGAAGAAGAAGAAGAAGAAGAAGAAGAAGACAGAGAAGGAGGAGGAGGAAAAGGAGAAGAAGGAAGCATAGGAGGAGGAGGAAAAAGAGAAGAAGGAGGAGGAAAAGGAGAAGAAGGAAGAAAGAAGGAGGAAAATGAGAAAAAGGAAGATGATGAAGAAGAGGAGGAGGAGGAGAAAGGGAAAAGAGGAAGGGGAGGGGAAAGAGAAGGGAAAAGGGGAGGAGGAAGAACAGGAAGGAAAAGAGGAGGAGGAGGATGAAGAAGAAGAAGGAAGAGGAGAATGAAGAAGAACAAGAAAAAAAGAACAAGACAAAGAACAAGAAAAAGAAGAAGAAAAAAGAGAAAGAAGAGAAGAAGGAAGCATAGGAGGAGGAGGAAGAGAAAGAAGAGTAAGAAGGAGTAAGAGGAAAAGGAGGAGCAATGATGATGATGATGAAGAACAAGGCTGAGAACAAGAAAAAAAAATCTTCTATTCAACTCTTGACTGACACTACCTCCCTTAGCCTGCTTTCTCTTGTAAGTGCAATTCCTCCAATGCCTTCCTGAACTTCTTGGTTCACTCTACTGACATCAACTGCTGTGCCTGACTTCATAATTTAACAACACATTTTAATTTGTTTAGTAAATGAATGTAAAAGTAGATGTAATGTAACATACCTTGCAAATTCAATTGAGTCTGCAAGTCCAGACTCTCTCACAATAGAAACTTTTCCAAACTAATGCATGTTTCCCTTATCTGGATATTCTACCATAGTATAGAATCAGAAGAGAAAATCCAGAAATTAATATCCTATGACAACTTTGCAACTTCTCATTGAAATGACAGTTAAAAATAAATCTTAATGTAATCACAATTTCCAGCACTGAAGCAAGGGGCTCAAATACCCTAGAAGCTAATTTTCACAGCTTTATTGTCTTAAACCTTTTAGGTTTAGTATACATAGGGTATAGACTCCTGCCAGCTGCCAAAGAGCATCTCTCAATCTCTTATTTCCTCCCAAGTGTTACAGTGATCCATATCTGATGTCATCTCATTCTATCTGCTAAGTAAGTACACTACTGCCAAGCAGTATGCGTATCGGGAAACGAACCCACCACAACTCTTACAATGGCAAAATTGATGACTTTGAGGTATTTTGCATCCTGATTGTATGACCCTGGGGAAGCCATTTTCATTTTTTTGGTCCTCAGTTTCCCTAATTTAGTAATTAAGGTATTGGATTAAATGATTTTTTAAATTTTCCATCAATTAAATTGTATGAATCTAAATGACCATGGTTAGTAGTAGTGTGGGTTTTCATTGTTGTTGTGGGTTAGAGTGATTACTTTGCCTTCCATGCACATGGTAACTTGTTTAAATAAAATGCCATCATAGAACTTTCATAATTTGCTTAACCTAATAATAATGCAGACAAAAGTTATGTTATTTCAAAACCTCAATTTAGCCAATAGTCCAAACTAAGGAGTATTATAATAAATAGTATATAGGTGTTATTTCCTAGCAATTTCCAGATTCTACCACTCCTTTGTAAAACAAAAACAAAAAGAAAAAAAAAGTACAATAAAGAAACTTATAACATATTCAATATTCTTGGTAGTATTCTCTGACTTCTCTATGATAAGGGGAAAGTATGATTCATTATTTCTTCTTTAAAACTTTCAGAGTTTTTTTTTTAATACTAATTGAATCTAATTTTTCTTTGTAAGCCTCAACCTAGCCAAGACTCTCAAGACATATCTCAGCAGATAATGGAAATAGTCTTCTTCAAGGTCCTCTTTCAACAATAAAGGTCAAGGTGGGTGTCATTTATCCCAGAAATACCTTCTTCTTCTTGCCTTCTGAAAAGTCAATTGGTGAGCTAGATATGATACAGGCAAAAACTGAACAAGTTAAACTCATTATCCCAGAGTCTTATTGTATCATTAACAAAACAAAGCAGAACAACTCCATTCCAAAGTTTATGCATTTTAGATTCCAAAGTATAGTTTTCCAGGAGCACTCCAATGGGCAAAGGCCCCTCAAAAATTTGGAGTACTTGTCTTGAGAAGTTTTGAAGTAAAATTCCATTCACTTGTGTATCTTACTTCATTCTCTTGCCTTTTTTCTATCACTTGTCCTGTCCTATGTTTTTTAATTAAGTATTGTACCAGGCAAGTTATTAGACTGTCAGCACTTTTCTTATTATTCTAAAAATTTTATATTCTCTCTAAGATTCCCAGTTAATTATTTTTCTCTGAGCTTGTCTATTTAATCCTTTTTCATAAAAGTCTATACCTTCCAAGACTTGAACCATTTGGTTATCTATTAATTACTTTGACCAAAAAAGCCTCCTCAGAAAAAAAAAATATTTTATTCTCAGTAAGGATATTAAAATACAAGAATACTAAGGGCAAATACCAAAGCTGTCCTGAAATGAAATATAAACAGAAATGGCCTTTAACTAATCTAATGGTATTTTGGTAAAGAAGCCTGATATTTGATATTGAATGTAATATTGCCCTCTACTGTCCCCTTTCCAGTTCAGCAATAAATCTCATTTGAAAATGAGAAAATGTAAGAAAGGAAATTATTTTTTATGTGTGATTCTAAGTCTACCAGTAGAATATTATCGAAATAACCTTAGATTTTCTGTGAGTTTTCTTTACATTTAAGTGCTAGAATGATTTCTTTATTTTACTGGGTTTTACTTAATTCAATGGTAAATGGATGCCCTAAGTCTACTCACAGAAAATTTAAGGTTATTTCGATAATATTCTACTTAGGGCAAACTACATTTTGTGGTTGTTGTTTATTTGTTTCAGCCCTATTCAGTTATTTCTTACTGTATTTGAGATTTTTTTTTAGCAAAGATACTCAAGTGGTTTGCCAGTTTCTTCTTTAGCTCATTTTATACATAAGGAAACTGAGGCAAAAGTAGTTAAGTGATTTACCCAGGTCACACAGCTAGTAAATGTCTGAAACCAAATCTGAATTCAGATCTTCCTGACTCCAAGCCATTGCTCCATTTAGCTGCTTAAATTTATATATATATATATATATATATATATATGTGTGTGTGTGTGTGTGTGTGTGTGTGTGTGTGTGTGTATGTATGTTTGTTTATTTATAGGTTTGTTTCAGTTAAAGCAGCACCAACTCTAGAAAGTGGTGTTTAATGTCTCATCTTCACTTGCTCTCTGAACCTTCCTAACTTTTTGTGTATACTGGAATCAAGGAGTTTAGAAATGCAAATTATTAAACCAAAGGAAATAGTTGAGAGAATTCTAGCTCTGATACTTATTAGCTCTGTGAACTTAGACTACTCATTTCCTTTTTCTGAATCTGCCTCTCAATCCCCTCATATTTAAAATGGAGGTAACAAATGTTGCACAATTTAACTCACAGTTTTGAAGAAAGTGTTTTAGAAACCAGACTTTTGTTTTTCTGTTTTTCATAATTTTTTATAATGATGTTTTTAGAATGCCCCAATACTCCACCATTTTCTGAATCACCCCCATAAGTTCAGGTATTATTTGACTCTTCACTCACATTTACCCTACATGTACAATCTGTTGCTAAATCATGGAGTTTCTTCCTTTAGAGCAACACTTATTCATGTCCCCTTACCTTCAGTTACATTGTAAACCCTTCACTCTAACTCAGGCCCCTTTCTTACACCTACATTATTGCAACATCCTATTTGATTCCCTTGCCAAAAGCCTACGCCCTATCTGATCCATTTTTTTTCATTCAGCTGCCAAATTGATTTTCCTAAAGAGCAATAACATCAAGGTTACTATATCACTTTAGTAAATCCCAGTGCCTCCCTATTACTTCCAAGATCAAATATAATCTTCTATTTAGTATAAGAAGCCCTTCACATCCTGACTCCTTCTTAGGTTTAGAAGGTCTTCTCACATGCACTGAGAATTAATTAGGCTTTCTGTGTCTTTGCTTTTGCAATGGCTTTCTTCCTTTCCTGGAATACTCTAGCTCTCTACCTCTGCCTCCTAGCTTTCTTGGCTTCTTTCTCATCTCAAATCTCACCTCTTGCAGAAGACCAATCTCCTCACCTCCCTCCCAATCTTTCATGGCTAGCGCCTTCTTTCTGAATTAACTTCCATTTACACTGTATAACTTATATGTGCCTAGTTATCCATGTATTGTATCCTCTAATAGTAACAGCTAGGTGATTATCTTTGCCAAGAAAATCCAAATGGGGTCATGAATATATGGATATGACTAAAATGACTCAACAATTACAACTATATCTCCCATTAAAACGTGAGTTCTTTAAGAATAAGGAAGATTCTTTTACCTTTCCTTGTATTCTCATGACTTACCATGGTACAGATAATACATGTTTAATAGTCCATATTGATTCCTTTCTCCCTTCCCTGAAGAGAGATTTGACGTGTAATTTTGCCCTTGATTATATCCCTGTCCACATCAAACTTAATGAGTTTGTGGTGATGAGTCTCATTAAAGGAACATAATTTTTGTTTTTCCACTATTCTCCATAGTGTGTGCTGTAGATACTATAAATATCTCTAAATAAACTATTAACCAATCCCTTCTTCAGTTCCTGTGCCTTTAATTATGGTCCCTTTGCTGATAATTTCCAGATTTGCATTTTTGTTAGAATTTTTCTGTCGTTTCTAACTCATCACATGACCTGATTTGAAGATTGTCTTGGCAAAGATAGCAATGTTTCCCTTTCCTTCTACAACTCATTTTACAGATGAAGAAACTGAGACAAACATTAAGTGACTTGCTCAAGGTTATACAACTCTAACATGTCTGAGGTAGGATTTGAACTCCATGCCCAACAATCTATCCATCTAGCTACCTTCTAGATCTATTTGTCTAGCTCTGCTTTCTCATCTGAGCTCCAGCTACACACTTGCTGTTACATATTGGATATTTTGAAATGGATAATCCACAGATGTGTCAAATTCAACATATTCAAAACTGAATTCATTATCTTTCCCCCAAAATTTACCCATCTTCCAAACTTCTCTGTAAAGGGCAACACCATCCTTCCTGTCACATAAGTCTCCAGCCTTGGAGTTAGCCATGATTCCTCATTTTCCTTCACCTCCTTGTGCAATATCTCTCAAATGTCTTTTCTACCTCTACAATATCTTTCAAATCTGTTCTTTCCTCTTTATTCATAAGTCATCACATATTTTGGGTCCTAATCACCTCTTGCCTGAACTATTCTTGTACCATCCTAATCATTTTCCCCATTTTAAATCTCTCCCTTCTCCAATCTATCCTCCCAGTCAAACTTTTTAAATAGGGAGCCAGTTCACTGTCCCTCAGACTGTTGGAGGGCCGGACTATAGTAAAAACAAAAACTTTGTTTTATGGGCCTTTAAATAAAGAAACTTCATAGCCCTGGATGAGGGTGATAATCGTCCTCAGCTGCTGCATCTGGCGCGCGGGCCGTAGTTTGAGGACCCCTACTTATGCTAAAATGATTTTCCTAAAATACAGGTCTGACTATGTAACTCTCTTATTCATTACACTCCAATGGTTCCTTAGTACTTCTAAAATAAAATATAAACTCAGTACCTCTAGGATGAAATAAAAACTCCTTTTCTTCTCTAAAGCTCTTTCAGTCCTTATTTAATCTTATTTCACTATTTCCCACGTTCTACAATCCAATTATACATGACTTGGTATCTCTAATCTCTGTCTTCATATTTTTTCATTGGTTTTCTCCCATGTCTGAAATGAATTCCATCCCCATATTCTTGTTGTGGTTCATCTTTTGTTCTAGAAGATAATCATAACATCGGAGAAATGATGAATTGTGAAAAGCCTTATTCCCCCTCCTCCGCGAGCCCTCTCCCTCTTCCCCTCCCTCCTCCAAGCCATCTGGGTCCAGTGGGCAAGATACAGATCAGGATGACTAGAGACAATCCTGGAAGCAGTTGGAGACTTTCATCTTTTTAATCTAAGATCTTTAATAGCTTGACTGAGGCAACAACCAAAGCTAGTATCTGTGTCTCAGAATCCCTTTAGAATTCTTTTCAAAGTTCATCTTCTACTTGAAGCCTTTTTTCAATGTTCTTCCACCTGCTTGTACCCTCCCTTTTGTATACATTTTGAATGTGTGTGTGTGTGTGTGGTTTTCTTGATAAGAATGTAAACTCCTTGGTGGGAGGAGATTGTTTTATTTTTGTCTTTGTGTGCCCAGGGTATACAGTACAGTACCTGATTGTAGTTGGAGAATTCTTGCTGGAAGACTGATTGATAGCAAAACATATTTTACTTATTTACTTGACAGTATTCCAGAGATTATAATTCCTAAACATGCAATTAGGGAGAAAAGAAAGAACAGTGAAGAGTCATGGTATGCATATGTCCAAGGCATTTGACCTTTCTGGGACTGAGTTTCTTCATCTATAAAACAGGAGAGATGGATTAGATAAAGTCTTAGACCTCTTCAAGTTCTTAATCTGTGATCCCACATTGGATAGTAGGGCAGGAAGAAACATTGCAATCATTTACTCTAATCCACTTTCCATTTTGCAAATGAGAAAACTGAGAACAAGAATAGTGAAGTCACTTTCCAAGGGCAACAATTGGATTAGAATGTAAATCCAAGTTCAGAATACTTTTCATTGCAAGATGTTGCCTTATTTTTATTTTCTTCAATGCTTGTATGAGAGATCGTTGTTGTTGTTGTTTGTTTGGGGTTTTTGTTTTTTATTTGTTTGTTTTGGTCAGGGTCTATGGTAACAGGGATGTAGACATAAAGGTAGGAGTTTGTTCACTGCAAATAACACCACAAGCTAATGACCTAAAGGAGTTAATAAGATTTCCAAAGCCCTTGAAGAATATGATATGCTAAAGCATTATTAGATTAGATGTTTTTAATTTATTTATAATACTCAAATACCTGAATAACCATTTCAGTTTAAAAGTTTTAAGAATAATTTTCTATATGAAACTAAACATATTTACATTGCTTCAAAGACTGCATTCATTACAACATAGTGAATCCATTAAAGAAAAATTCCTAGTCGGCACATTTTCCTTCATACATCGACAATGGCAATGGTGAATAATAAATAATGGAAACCAGGCACTACATCCAATAATAATAGTGATGATCAGGGGAATATTTGCTTCATTAATGGTAATCATCCACCCACAAAAATTTGTGGCTCGTATTTACTGTTCATATTTCTTTGCTCTCCACTAGGCAGCATTGCCCAGAGTCTGTGGTGTAAGTAGAATATAGAAACACTATATCAAGTATGACTTTAGCTTATGACATCCTATTACTCATACAATGAATTCATCATATCAGTGCCTGTTCTTTTAGACTTGTATAAAAGATAAATCACAATTTAAAAAACTAAATCCTTCGAGGTTGAGATTAAGTACCACCTGTTTCATAAAGCCTTCTCCAATAATCCCATTTACCTTAATTTCTCTCTCCTCTTATAATTTATGAAATTTCCTATCTGTGCCATCCCATTCAATGGTCAAGCATATTTCTATTTGTGTAAGTTTTGTATATCAGTAATCCAGTATACTGATTTTTATGATGGGGGCCATATTGGATTTAAGTTGTATATTATCCCCCACAACTTCTGCCATGCAATTAGCTCTTAACAAATCCTCTAATTGACATGCTTTACTAATTACACTATTCAACTGTTCACTGAAAACAATAAAATTCAATCCACTCTCTCCTAGAAATATTTTATTTACAAACTTAACTTTAAAACTGAATTTATCCTGTTGATTTGAATAAAATCACTCAGACTGCAAACAAGATTAAAAAAAAAATGAAACAAGATTAAAAATTGGTTATTGCAATATAATAGTGATAACAAGATTGGGGGGGAGAACAAGAACATGCTGGAAGGGGCAGGATACACTAAAATGATGGGAACAGATAAAACTTACCAACAAAGTTCTCAGTTTCTGGCTGGATGCATCACTGCATTGATCAACTAGCACACATTTTGCAGGCTAAAGTCTGAAATATAAGCAGAAATTCATGTAGGCAAAGGATGAGAAATAAGGCAGGGTGATATGGTAACACTAGAACCAATTTACATATAATTTCTATAGACAATGCTCTCTTCGCTTATTGACCTCAAAATGTGGTCCAGAGTTGGTGAAAACTACTTTATCTTAAATGTTTCTTCAGTCTTTGAGAGAAAATAGCAAGGTCCAAGAGAAAGAACCCTGGCAATAGTTAGAAGATCTGTGTTCAAATCCCATTTTTGACATGGATTCACATGACACTTAACCTTTGTGTACCTCAGTTTCTTCATCTGTAATATGTGAAGACTGGCATAAATACACGATTTCTGAGGTCCCTTCTAACTCTAAATCTATGATTTTATGAACTTGGCTTTAGGTAAGGATGATTGCCTTTCAATGGACTCTCTGCTAAACTTTTTTAGAAGGAAGGAAGTACACATTTCATTCAGTAGAGTTATAAGTATAGAATTGTTTGCCTCAGGGTGTTTACATGGGGAGTAGTATGTTCTCTTCCTTTACTGCTTCTTGGTGACTGCTTTGCTTATACCTTATTCCTTTCCTAGTCTTTTGAAAATGGAGGGTATAGCTATACTTAAATCTACCATTTGTTATCCTAATATTCCTCTTTCAGCGTTTCCTTTCTCTATTCCTCAAATGCAGGAGGGCTTACAGATTGTTCCATTTCCTGGAGCAATGGCATTTACAGTCACAGTTTTCTACCCCCACCACCACCACTACCACTACCACTGTAACCTGATGCCATCAATTAAATTTCTGCAGGTCAATTATGGCTGGGTTTGTATCTATTATTCAAATAGTCCACAGCTTGGAAGTGGGATACAGGGAAAAGACTTGATGTCTTTTGTCATATTTCATTAATCTGGAGATGGGAGAAGATGATTCCTAATCTACTTATAAAAAAAGGATAGCTTCCTTTCTCCCTCCCTTGCTCCCTCCCTCCTTCCTTCTTTTCTTCCTTCCTTCCTTCTTTCTTTCCTTCCTTTCTTCCAACCTTCCTTCTTTCCCTTTTTCCCTCCCTCCTTCCTTCCTTCCTTCCTTTCTTCCTTACTTCCTTTTTTCCTTCCTTCCTTCCTCTCTTTCTCTGTCTCTTTTTCTCTCTCCCTGTCTCTTTCTCTCTCTCTTCTTGATTTTTGTACTAAATCTGGTATTTCATATTCATGGAGAGTTTCTTCTTAAAGTCTTAGAGAGTTACCAGGGCACCAAGAAGTTAAGGAACTTGTCCAAGGTCACACAGTCAACATGGGTCATAGTCATAGATAGGACTATATCTCCCTGACTCTGAGATCAGATCTCTATAGAACTGTGTTCTTTCTGTTGTTGTTGCTGTTCTTATCAGTATTGTTATTATCATTTATCAACATCATCATCATTTTAGATTCTCAGTGTGAAATCAACCAGAAAGTCACATTTGTTTGCTTGATATATTCCAATATAATGAAATATAGTTAAGCATGACCTTAGAGATCATGTGGTCCAACTCCCTCATATATTACAAATAAGGAACCTGAAGTCTAGAAAGACAAAATGACATAACCAAAGTCCCACAGAGAGCAAAGAGTAGGTCTTCTCATTCTAGATCTGGGACTTTTTACTCTGCTCTAATTTACCTAAAATATTATTTGCCATTT
This sequence comes from Antechinus flavipes, assembly GCF_016432865.1. NCBI lineage: Eukaryota > Metazoa > Chordata > Mammalia > Dasyuromorphia > Dasyuridae > Antechinus > Antechinus flavipes. Next base: position 450,199,792 of record NC_067398.1, read on the forward strand.
CAGTTCAATTAAAATGTTTAGTTAATGAAAAGTAGAATATTGACAAGAATATTGGTACTGCACATCACCTCTTCAAGGGTTAAAGTTCAATGTCTCCTTGGTGAGAACAGATATCCTGTAGCCAATCAGGAGGAGAAGGTATAAGAACAAGCAGTGGAAATGGAAATGGAGATAGAGATGGAAATTAAGATGAAGGCTCAAAAGGAGAAAGATGAAACAAACATGGCAGAGCACGTATCCTTAGCATTGAACACAATGTTTAGTGTGTGTGTGTGTGTGTGTGTGTGTGTGTGTAGAAATTTGTGGAAGAATGAACAAGACTTTCTCATTTGAGAACAATCTACTAAGATCATCCAATGATGGCCAAGAAATATCTTGAATCATCATCAGAATCATAGGTGATAGTCAACAATAGCGAATGATTGTTTCTAAGCTTTGATAATTATGCAGTCATAGTCTTTTATCTGAGAAACTGGAAGGAAGAATTAGCTGAAACGTAGCAGGGTTTGGAGCAGTGATTGGAAGGAGCGCAGGAAATACTGAGTTGAGTTTTAGACATGCTGAACTTGACATGATCTTATAACCTTAAAATAAAGAGTCTGCAGATAACTGGAAGTATGATAGTAAACTGTGAAAGCCATTTTTGGAAAATTGGGCATCCTGTGTCTATTGTCTATAGTTTAAAGTTACAAATGTGGATGAGTTCTTTGAGGAAATAAAGTCTATGAAATTTAAATTAGGATCAATGTCTCAATTTTCCAATGTTATTGTTGTCAATGATATAACCCAAATAATAAAAAAAAAACCAAAGATACAAAGATTTGGAACAAAGTAATGAGAGCGTTCTTAAAATAATGGGCAAAAGTTTTTCTCAGTCATATGAGGAAGGTAAAGAAAAGCTTTGGCAATATTTGGTTTTATAACTCCAAAAATGCTGCCCAGGATCCATAGGGAATCAAAGGAGACAAAAAAGAAACCTGGACAAGAAATCATAAAGATTGCAGAAGTTAAAGAAATTGAAATATAGAACCAAGGCAAAGAATAGCATGTTGGAGAATATTGAAAGTGATCAAAACAGGTTGGAATTTTTATCAGAAAAAAAAATGAGAAATTTAAAGACTGACCTAAACCCATCATTCTTATTTCCCTTCATATATATTAAGGGACTGGAAAGTTGATCTCCTTATGTTTCTCATACATAACATTCTATCACTTATTTCTTTGCCCTTGCATAGATTTTCTGACATACACCTGAAATGCATTTCTTTCTGATCTTCTTTTCTCAGAATCCTTATTTTCCTTCAAAACTCAGCTTAAGCCATACCTTCTAAAAGAATAATGAACTGATAAAACATTTGTAAAATGCTTACTATGTTCCAGGCATTGTATTAAGCAATAAGAATATAAACATAAAAAGTAAGAGAGTGTCTGCTTTTAAGGAGCTTACATTCTAATGGGGAAAAATATAATATAAGCAAGGTAGAATTTAGGGGTTTGCAAATTTCAGCACAGTTTGAAAATATCCAGGGAGTGATGTTAAGGCCTCTAGATACAGACAAAAGCACACTTTTGAGTAGATGAAAATTTAAGATACTCTAAGCATCAGAGCTGAAGATTATTGGTGAAAAAGAGATTAAAAGATTGAAGACTATGCATGGAGCTTTTCTAGACCTCTCTTTCCTGAGCTATTAGTGTCTTCCCCTGAAAATATTTGTAGATACCTACATATACACAAGTTGTCTCTCCCAACAAGATTATAAACTCCTAGAGAGCAGAAGTGATTTTACTACTGCTTTTATAGGTATCATACCTGGCACAGAGTAAGTGCTTAAAATCCACTTTTGATTAATTATTTTCCTGAAGATTTTCCCATTGCTTTGAAAATAGAACAGATAGGATGTTTTTGTCATGTCTTGCTGACAAGTCTCATCCAGATGTTGGATGACATGTAAGCAAGTTTCAATGCTGTTCCATATACCATTTATAATTATATTCCTTATGTGGTTAAAGCATTTATTGTCAGCTATTTGAATAATAGTTTGTGGGTAATAGGCAGCTTACAAAGGAATAGTCTCAGTCTTTGATTTCCAATGGCTTACAGTTTAATTACAAATATTTTAACAGGCAAAAAGTAAAATGCTAGATATAGACAAATACTGGAATATGTGGTACTTATAGAAAGAATACTCTGGGCTAGAATCATCAGACAATATGTCCTGGAAAAAGTAGGACTTCAACAGAGGATTGATGGAAGTGTAGCCCCTGGGTCTGCAAGAGGAGAGGCAGAAACATTACAGAGTGGTAATAGCATACAGCCAAAGGAAAGAGGTCAAATAAACATAGCATATGGAAAATAAGGAAGGGGGCTTAACTATTGATTATATACACTGTGTTGGAAAAAGGATCTTCTTATATACAAGCAGAATCTTAGGACTTAAGATTTCATAGAATCAAAGAATCTTTCTTCTAATAAGAATTTCTTCTAAAAATCAAATCAACAAGCATTTGTTAAGCACCTGTTGTGAATCAGGAATGATGCTAATTAGGGGGGTACAAAGAAAAGTAGTCATTGACTTCAAGAAGTTTATAATTTAATCTAATTTAATAATATATTTTCAAAAAGCTTTAAAATGTGAAAAGAATTTTACATATTTTATCCTGTGAAATTTGGGCTATTATTATACTCGTTTTACATATGAGATGACTGAGCTATAAGAAGCCATTTACTTGCCCAGGGTACCCTAGCTAACAAATGTCTGAGTGGTTAAACAATCTTCACTAAAGAGATATCCAGGGACAGGAAACTCATAGACTCAAAAATAGGCCATTTTAATTTTCACATTTTTAATAGAAAATTCCTCACAAAATATACTGCATATAACTTCCATCAATATTCTCCAGAAGTAGAGTTTTAATTCTGTTACTAGTTCTCTAAATATCTTAAGATAATTATTATTTATTCCCCCAAGTCTTATTTTTCCCAAGGTCAATTATCCTGTTACTTCAAACATTTTTAATGACATAGTTTCCAGATCTCTCATTATATACCAATCACTCTCCTCTAGATGCACTCCAACTTTAGATTTTTCATTTTAGATTTTGATGTCCAGAATTACCTTTGTGAATTTGCCCAAGTTACTTAATTTCTTTAGAGTTCAGTTTTCTTATCTGCAAAAATAGTCCATAATTGACTAATAGGAATAGGGAGTGGACCTGAAATTTCAATAGTATAGGAAATTTTCAAGGGGAAAAACTCTTACTATCAATGCAGAACAGCAGACTTTTAATCTTAGCTATCTAGAAGAGAGAATGGAGTGACTTGCTCATAGACTAAATATGTTAGAGTTGGACTTGCATCCAAGAGATCCTCACTTTGAGGTCAAATTTCTATCTATTATACAATGCTGTCTCTCAAGAATCCCTGAATTAAGCACAATTCTCTAATTCTGACCTGAATTAAGTGAAGTGAGATGATTATCTTCCTTGTTCTGCATGTAAATTATAATTAATAGAATAGCATATTGATTTTGCAGTCAACTAAAATTTTGATTCTTTCATACAAATTTTTGTAAGCTAGACCTCTCCAAACATGTAGTATATCTGTTGATTTTTAATAATTTAAATGTAATACTTTTTATTCATTCATTTTAAATGTCATCTTGCTCATTTTGGTCTACTTTTGTACCTTCTTTGCCTCAGTTTTCTCATCTGTAAAATGAGCTAGAGAAAAAAAAAATGGCAAATTACCCCATTATCCTTTCCAAGAAAACCCCAAATATGGCCACAAAAAGTTGCCTACAACTAACTGACTAAAACCCATGTCATCTAATGTATGTCTTCTGACTTTGTTGAATATGAAAATATGCGATTTAATACTAAAGTCCTATGAAATGCCATTGGAGGTTTCCTTCCTTGATGTTGACACTGATCTACTGTTAATTGTTCTGAATTCATAGTTCAGTGTACATTCTCCACCTTATCTGTAAAACTATCCTGAGACTGCCAAATATATTCCTAAAATTCAGATCCTTTATAGTTATAGCATTCCTATAATCTACTAAAAACTGAATTAGTGAAGTCAGTTCATAATAGAACTTGACATTCTAGGCAGAGAAGTCAGTTTGCTTTTTTTTTTTTTTAATGGGCAGTAGACAGGCATTTTTCTTTTTTGTTTTCCATGGGAGAAGTGCCACAAAGACATATGTTTTGTTTTGTTTTTAAATAGTCTGATTGCATAAGAGATAACTAATGGAGTGCCCACATGCTCCACTGTTATCTCAATAAGGTTAAGATAACTTGAGCAAGAGCCTTGGCATTTTGAGTAAACCAGTGGGGAGCATACACAAATTGGACAGGTATTTATGAGTTGTGATCTGCATCATTGGATGGAATATCACATGGGTTTAGTTATTATCTTTATCTGATGACACAATATCTATACATCTAGTTCTAGTCTTTCTCCTTTTTCCAGGACGATATCACCAGCTCCCTTTTCAACATTTCAAACTTGATTTCAAGTTCAATATGTCCAAAGTAAACCTCATTATTTTTCCTTTCCAAACCACTTCTCTTCCTAACTTTCCTATTTCTTTTGAGTGAATCACCATTCTTCCAGTCACCCAGATACCCAGTGTTGGATTTATGCTCATTTCTCCTCATCTTCCATAGCCCATCAATTGGCATCTCATTGTTACTACCTCCACATTTCTTACATCTGTCTCCTTTGCTCCACTCACCTAATAGCAAACCTAGTTCAATTTCTTATCACTTCTCAGCTTGATTATTACCTTAGTTTTTCTAAGTAACATTCCCATCTTCATCATCTCTCCTCTATTATCCATTCAATGAATAGCTGTCAAGAAGTTTGCAATTATTTAAGCTCTATTTCCCTCTTTTGCTCAAAAAATAGCTCCAGTGGGTTCTTATTACTTTTAATATGCAAACTCTCCCATTTGGCATTTGGCATTCACAATCTGCTTTCAACCTACCTTTCCATACTGGTTTGAAAAGACTCACTCTCTACATTCCATTTGATCTACCCTGCCTGTTGTTCCTCACAAAAGACATTCCATCTGCCATTTCTGGGCCTTTGTACAAACTGTCTCTCATGTCTGGATTTCATAGCATTCCCATTCTCTCCTTTTCAAAACCCAAACTTCCTTCAAAGCTTATCTCAGATGTGCTATTCTCCTTAAGATTCTTTTCTGATCTAACAGAATATTAGTACCACAACAACCCAAATGGTCTTTTTGGGTTGTTTGTTTCACGTATTTAGTATTTACTTAAATGTGCATACGTATTCCAGATAAAATACAATCTCCTTGAAGGCAATTGCTAGAGTAAACTAGTATGGGTTATGCTGGAGTCTTTTCCCCCAACTTATTTTTGGAATTGTGATTTGTCTAAGATATATTTTTAAGTACATATTTTAAATTAAGATAACTTAACAAATGGGTCAGCATTCTACTAAACCTACCAGGACTCAAAAAAGTTTGAATTTTTAAAAAGAATTTAATGTTCTTGGTTTTTATTCTTTTTGTTGTTGTTGTTTTTGTGATTAGTGATATAGCAGTAGTGAGTCTCCAAAGCAGACCTCTAAAATCACTAGAGTTTAGGTTTTAAAATGTCACTAAAATACATATATTTAGAAGATAAAAGAAAGGTGGGGATGACCTTAGGGTTACAGACAACATTTAAGTTCATTTAAATCAATGACTCCTGTTTATTTTACTTAAGAGACTATGAGCTAGATCAGATTTCAACACATTACACACCTGCACCTTCTAGGTTTGTTTATTTTCCAGTCTATGACTGCAATCAATAAACAATAGCCCAAGTGAATAAGAACACATTTTGAAGCTAGAGAAGAACAGAGATGGGAAATTTACCATTTATTTTAATGACTACACAGTTCTAGTATGTAATGTTGAGATGGTTTACATTTTCAAAGGTGAAAATTGGCATTGAACTATATAAGTGAAATAATGTTTCAGAGAGTCTCTTTTTCTAACTCTTCATGGGAAATGACCGTGCTATTTCAAAGACAAGTAAATTTAAATTTAAAAAATATTGATAGGTGATAGATGCAATTTTGTTCTCCCTCAATCTAGATTTTTAATGGAATTTTTCCCATATTTGGTTTAGAAATTTAGTTTTTTGAGTCCATTTTATTTACTCCAGTTCACTTCAGTGCAATTCCCCTTTCTGTTTATAATAGCATGCACTTGTGCAGATGTAAAGTATTCATTCTTCTTTGTACTCAATGTTACTCCCATAGGTTTCTTTGACAGAAATCTGAACTTAGAAGACAGTTGATTAATTATCTGGTGACTTTGATCAATATGGACCATATCTAGATAATTCCAGCTTATATCAATAACCTATAGTGTATTGATTTTTGTTTTCCTAACTTTCAGACTACTCAAAGCTGATTTTCAATTCAACAAACATATATTTATTCAGCATATACTATGTGCAAGGCATATAGATACAAAAACAAAAACAGTCCTAGTCCTTAAGTTGACATTCTCTCTAGGTATACAACATGTAATCAAGTAAATAAATAGAAAGGACACACAAAATCCTTTAAAGAGACAGGCAGAGGTAGAAACAGAGAGAAACAGAGACAAAGACAGAGAGGAAGACAGACCCAGAAAGAACCAGTAATCAGAAAAAAAGGCCTCATGTTGTAAGTCACATCTGAGATATATTTTGAAGGAAGCTAGGGATTCCGTAAGTCAGACCACAGGAGAGTGCATTACAGACCACTTATACAAAGACACAGTGGCCTGAAATGCAATATAAATAGAGACAACAACTGACAGGACATTTTAACTGGAATGGAGACTGAAAAGTGGAATGATATTGAGATGATTCATTTTGTATTAGAAATAATAGCCAACAAGAACAGTTACCAAAAAATCTGCCTTCGAATTAGATCCCAGGACTTTGGGGAGGCTTGTAAGTAACCCAGGAGTAAAGCAGTATGACAATTTTAATTGATGTATATATGTTATGTTGTTTATTTAAAATGAATTTTAGATCATTGCCAGAAATCCAAGTTAGATTTGTTCAATGGGTGACTTGGTGGAGAAAGTAGATAGACTGATGGGACTGTAATCAAGAAAATCTGAATTCAAATGTGCCTCAGGCACTTACTAGCTATGTGATTGGAGGAAAGTAACTTAACCTCTGTTTCTTCAACTATAAAATGGGTATAACAAAAGTTCCTCCTTCCCAGGATTGTTGTGAGGATCTAATGAAACAATTTTTGCAAAGCACTTAGCAGACTACCCAACACACAGTAGTACTTAATAACTGCTTATTTGCCTCCTTCCTTCCCTGACTCTAAAGAAATGAGAAAGATTGGATTATAAGCCTTTTTCAAATTTTTCCTTTTTGTCCAATGTACAAAGGACCCTAAAAAGGGAGGTAAAGGAGAAGAGAAAATAAAGGGGAGGAGAAAGGAGTGAAATAGAAGATCTAGGTGGCAAAATGGGTTTTATTTAAAGTGAGAACTCTTGAAAAGAGAAATGTTAACATAAATTCCTGAGGCACAAAGGTGGCCCCTATACAGTATATTTCTAATACTCTGAACAAATCTTAAATGATTACATGGTGAAGATTCCAGGAAAGCATGCAGCAAAGATCCTGAAAGAACTCACAGAAGAGTTTTAAATTGGCATCAAAATCCATATCTGTATGCTGTAATAGAAGAGAATTAGCTAATTATTTTAGATCTAGCAATTTATTGCAGGCAACCAACAAGAGAAAGGGATTTAAAGTTATAAGAAGTTGATTTTAAAAGGTTCCTCCAGCCTCAGTCCACTAGTTTGACTGAATTTGTGACAAGAGGAGAGGGGATGACATAGTAGTATGGGGGTATGGAGAGGTTATAATAACACTCACTTAAAGGTATGCTAGGTTTTCTCTACTGCAAGATCTTATGCTTATCAACAAACTTCAGATACAGAGAACATTCATCTATCATGTAAATGTTATTTCCTTTGAAGCACATGTGGATGCAACATTATCCAATAGTCTTTATTAGGGGAAGGAAAGAGTGACTGCAAAAACAGGAAAGCAGGTTAATGCTGCATCATGAATCAAATGGAAGGGGGGAACACAGTGTAAAGTGTAAAGGTTGCATTAGATTGTTGCAAATGTCCCTTCACCATGATTTGGGGTAGTGAGAATAACAAGCTTCTTCTGGCTTCTCTTGCTCCCTGTAGCCAAACTCTACTTTCTAGAGAGAATTAAAATAATAATAATAATAAAGATGCTTGACTATAGTGGCTTTACCTTAATTGGTAAAGCTCAACTGAAGGCCACTGCTCAGGAAAGCCCTTATTGAATAGAAATGTCTCTTAATTCTGGCATGAGAATCTGGTCACCAATTTTGAAACCTTAAAGTATTATAGACATATAAGCTAATACTATCACCAATCAACCAATACATATTTAAAAGTTATACAGGCTGGATACCCGGGATAGAAATACAATTGTTAAAGGTTGTGCTTACAAAAGATTTACTTCTTCTAACTTCTACTCATTATCAATGGTGCTGTTATTGTAAGCAAAAGATTCCAACAATTTGTAAAGCAATATGGAACTGGGGGCGGGGGGACTCATTTTATAAGAGACATTAGAGAGACAAAACAAATCCTCTCAAATTCAAAATAAAATAAAAATACCAAAGACTTGTGATTTGAATCTTGTTTTGTTCCAATTTAGAACTTCTGAATTTAAAAGATACTCAAGCTTTAGTCTCATTAATACCAAGGATTACAGCTGGCAGGGGTGGATTTAAGAGTAGTTCATATATAGTGAGAGAGGTGAAGAAAAAGAAAGAGAAAAAGAAGAAAGAGGAAGCAGAGGAGGACAAGGAAGAGCAAGAGGAGAATGAAAAGAGAAACAACAGAAAAAACAAGAAAGATGAAGAGAAAGAAGAAGAGAAAGAGGAGGAGGGGGAGGAAAAAGGGGAGAAAAAGAAAAAAACACCAACAAGAACAAAAACAAGAAGATTAAGAAGACTAAAAGAGAGAATAGATAGTAAAAAAAGAGAAAATAATATTAAAATATTAAAACATAAAGACATTAGAATATAAGGAAGTTCAGAAGGAGATTCAGAAAAATCAGCAGGAGTAAGGGGGGGGGACAGATTGCTTAAAGTGTGGCCAACTGGCTCAAGTTAGAAATGAAACAGGTCAAAGTTCCCATGCTGATTATCAGGGAAAGAAGAAAAGAAGAAGGAAGGGAGAGAAGGCAAGAGGAAAAGAGGAATACAAGAGGGAGAGAGGAAAGGAGGGAGGGAGGAAGGAAGGAAGGAAGAAAGGAAGGAAGAAAGGAAGGAAGAAAGGAAGGAAGGAAGGAAGCTATATTTAAGGGACATATATTTGTTATATCTTAAATTTTAAACCTATATTCTGTCCCTTTAGTCCATCATCTCCTAGCCAAGAGGAGAAAGACACAGTTTATCTTTGCTCTTCTGGAGTTATGAATGATCCTGGCATTTTTCAGAGATCTGAAGCTTTTATAAGTTGTTTTCCTTTATATTATTATAGTTGTCATATAAAATCTGCTCTGGTGGTTCAGTTTACTTCACCAAACCTCAATTCATGAAAGTCTTCCATGGTTTCTCTGAATATGTAACATTTGTTCTTTCTTATATATAGTATAATCTTCAGAGAACCGTACATAGCATGTTAGAGGTAGAAGGAATCTCAGAGGCATCCAATTTCCTTTTTTATATATAAGCAGATTAAGGCTCACAGAATAAAATGACTTGCCCAAATATACATAGCTGAAGAATATGTTGTAAATCTTTGTATTCCTAGCACTCAGCACAATTCCTAGAACACAGTAGTAAGTACTTCCTAAGTGCTTGTTGATTAACTAATCATTAATGTTCATTTATAAATGATTCATCAGAAATGCTTGAGAATTCTTGAAAAGAAAATTTGTTTTCTTAAGTATGTTGAAAATTTTTCCTACCTTTCTCTAATCTGGCTCAGGCAGACTGCACCAAATACAGGAGCATGCTGATATGTATTCAACTGGCTTGCAGAAAATATACAATGTACTTTTAAGTTTAACATTTATTATTAACATTTTCTGCATCATTTTTAGGTACAGAGTTGAAACTATAAAAGTAGCATTTGTAGCATTTGATGATTTTTGAGGTGTAAATACTGCCACAGAAAAATTGACAGTTGGTTCTTGAAAGCTCTGAGCTGACTATAATCTATCCTAGAACTGTTTTAAACTAGTACATTGCTTCTATTATTAATTTAGGGTGGTCTCAGAGACAAAGAGAAAGAAAGGCTTTGTTAAGTACATGTTCTGTGCCTGGCAGTGTGCTGGGTATTGTTGGATATAATATTAACCTCCAAATTCATGTGTTATAATATGAGAGGTGCTAGATAAGGGATCCCAATTCCAAAGTACTTCTCTATGGACTTCCTAAGGGTAAGACAATTTCACTGTTAAAAATTTACTGTTTTGAATTTAGGCATTAAGTGCACAGCAGTCTCTAAAATCCAAATCTCCCCAGTAGAGATAGTAAATTAAATTGTGTCTGCTATTAACAACTCAACAGAATTTGACAATCAGATAAATATTTGTCCCTTTGAAACAAAGGACTCTGAGAAAATGCGACATAGACCAATTAAATTTGGACATGGGAAGTATTAAGCAAAAGGGATGGAAAATAGGGTTCTCTCAGGGAAAAAAACATATTGGGATAAATGTAAAAGAAAGAGATGTGAAATTCAACAATTGCTTATTAAGTACCTACAATTTGCAATGCACTGCATTAAGTGCTGGATATATGTCAAAGAGTCTGTGTCTAACCAGTGAACAATCTACACCTTCTTATTTCAATGAGATTTTTGTCCAATTCCAACTGACCTCGGATAGCTAATCGCCTGCTCCTACTTTGCTCTTCTTAAGACAGCCTGATAGATCTAAATTCTCAGGGGACTTATCATATTGGTGCCAGAATTAGTGTGCATGCTGATGGATTTTATTCTAAAGCAACTCAATTCTCCTCAACTCAGTGGAGTCATCAGTCTTGGCCTCCCAAGCAACAGGGACCACAATTGGATCCCTTTGGTAGTCTGTGAAGTTTATCAACCCTTTCTCAAAATAATGTTTTTAAATGCATAAAACAAAATACATACTGTTGCAAAGGAAACTAATTATATTGAAATACTTCTATAAAAAAAATTTAAAACAAATTTCCAGATCCAAGTTAAGATCAGTATTTAGCTACAGACACCCTTGGCATTGATTGTATCAATAAAATAAACAGATTATCCACTTGTTATTACTTGCTCTCTCCACGTGCCCCACCTCTTTTTCCTGTCCTACATTTCTTTAATAATAGATTTTTATTTCAAAACACTCACAATTCTTTAGGCTGTGCATTCTAGTATTTTCTCCTGGACTCTCTTTTCTTTCTATATTTTTTTTCTGTAATCTTGTCAGCTCCTATAGATTTTATTATCATGTTTCTGCAAGTGAACTTACTGATCTATGGATCTAGCCTCAGCATTTCTCCTGAGCAGTTGGTAAATTGCCAATTGGGCATTTTCAGGGAATGTCTTGCCCATAATAAAACATTTCCCTTCTCCAAACTCACCCCTATTTCAAGCATCTGTATTTCTGTCAAGAATATTACCATTTTTTTTTGATTTCTCAAGTTTTTAACTTTGAAATTGCCTTCAACTCCCCAATCTCCTTCACATATCCAATCAATTGATAAATCTTGCAATTTGTTCACCATTATATTTTCTGTTAATTCCTTTCTCCTTCCTCACACTGCCACCACTTCAGTTTCTGGCTCTCATCCTTTCTCTTGGACTACTTGCAAGAGTCTTTTAAGTAGTCTCTCTGCCTCAGTCTTCTCATTTCAGACTAGCTTTCACATAGCTGCCAAAGTTGTTATTCTTAAGCACAGGTGCAAGCCTTATGAGCAATGGGAACAAATTGTGAGCAAATTCAATAAATTTCATTGGCTCTCCATTTCCTCAAGGATAAAATGCAATTTAGCTTTTAAAGCCCTTTACAACCTCTCTTTATAATTCATTTTATGGTACTTTCTCTCTCAATCTCTATGATCCCTTCAAATTGTCCTTCTCTTTGTTCTTCACACATGGTACTCTAAATCCCATTTCCATGACTTTACACTATCCATCTGCAATATATGCCATTCTTGCTCAGGCTGTGTCATAGTATTCCTGCTTTCTATGAAGACATATCTCAAGCACTATGTTCTATGAGAACCTTTTTCTTGATCTCTTGCCTGCTGATACTTTCCCTCTTTAACTACTGTGTAATGAGTTTATATTTTTTACATATATTTATATATGTACATGATTCACTATATATGTACATGTTTTTACATATATTCATATATGTACATGTTTCACATAGACTATAAACTCCTTGAGAAAAGGGATTGTTTTGAGGGTTTTTTTCTCTTTGTATCCCCAAACCTAGCATGTGGTAGGTACTTAATAAGTATTGAGTGAGTGAAAAGGTGATAATATTCTTAATTGATTATACTCACCAAAGATGTTTGCCAATGTCATGGAGGGGATTCAATGCAGAGTTAGAGTTGAAAAAGCTTCCCTGTAGATTCTCCTGCAGCTCCTGTTTACAATCACATTGTCTTAATTACATTAAGCTCCAGAAACCTGCAAAACCTCCTAAATGTGATGGAGAAACACCGAAAAGAATTTATCCTCTCCACGTAGAAAAAGCCCAGTTAAAAAAAAAAAAATTCTGTTATTCACAGGTGATTCAAGGCAATTTCAATAGATTTGTGATAGAAGGTGCCAACTGTATCCAAAGAGAGGACTATGGAACTGAATGTGGATCACATAGTATTTTCACGTGTTGTTGTTGTTGTTGTTTATTTGCTTGTTTTTTCTTGTTCATTTTACCCCTTTTGATCTTATTTTTCTAGTTCAGCATGATAAATGTGGATTTATGTTTAGAAGAATTGCACATATATTTAACTTAGATTATTTATTGTCTAGAAAAGGAGGGAAGATGGAAGAAAGAGAAAAATTTGAAACACAAAGTTTTGAGATAATGTTGAAAAGTATCTTTGCATGTATTTTGAAAATAAAAAGCTATTAGCATAAAAAATTAACATTGTTAAAAAGTATATAGCACTTCAAAGAACGGAAGTTGAGATTATCTAAAAATCATAGAGGGGCACTTGGTGGGTATGAGCAAGGTACAATTTATAACAAACTAGAAATTATAAAGGAAAAATGGTATAAAGGTTGTCATAATGAAAATTGTCATTACAGAAATGTATAGTTGAAAAAGAAGATGGACTGATCAAGGGGATAATCAGTGAACATTCCATATCTTCCATCACTATTCTTGCAATATCAAAAGAAACCAAAGAATCACCATCTTATACTAGATCAGACAGGGGATTCTGGAGTCCAGAAAACTTAGATTCAAATTCTGCCAATCACGTCAGCTAAATGGTGCAGTCAAGCTGGGCCATGGAATCAGAACTTGAGAGGAAATCCAGCTTCAGAGACTTGACACTAGATGTGTGATCCTGGACAAGTTACTTAACCCAAATTGCCTTACCCCCAAAAAGAATTTCTTACAACAAAATTGTTATGAAGTTAAGATGAGATAATAGCTGTAAAATATTTTGCAAATTTTGAAATGCTATATAAATATTTTATTATTATAGTCAGTTCTAGACCAGGTTAATTGTTCATCTATGCTATTTGATCAAGATATATATACTAATACAACAATTCTAGGGACTATCCATCCATCTGCATGCCAGTTTACATGAGACAAACAGCATCTATATGATTTTTTTCCCTAAGTAGATATCAGGCCAAATTTTTGACTATATATGGATTTTACTTAGTTTAGTATTCTGGACAGTGTCATTGTCATTCACAAACAGATCTATCCTTCAGGATAACTTCTGCATTTAGAGGGAAAAATTCTTGCACTTATGCTCTTCACTAAACAGATTCCAAGATGTGACAATCACTTTTGGCACACATTTATCTTCCTGTTTTATATCTCTCTTGATACCTATAATCAGAGTTTTACTAAACATTGCCATCTCTTTGTTTTAACTTTCAAGAATTTTGTGATTTTTAAACTATAAATGAGCTCTCTTGTTGAAGCTGTATTCTATTCTATCAAAACAAAGATTTTTTTCTTGCTAGGTGATAGTGCGTATAGAATGGGATTTTATATGGTCTAAACCTTTCACATTTCAAAATATGATCTACTACTGAATATTGTTTATGAAAGTCTACCTGTTCCTTTCCCCTAGTTTCATCAGAGACCTTCTATGACTATATAGAATATTCCCAAAATTATTTTATAAAAGTAGAAAAGCCTTTAAGGAGCTTACTTTGCAAGTGATCAAGGATTTATAATCTGGGGACCATAAACTTGGAGGGGGGGAAATGTGTGTATGTGTGCAGATATTATTGCATTGTACTTATAATTATACATATATATATAGTACATATATCTATATAAAACATTGTACATATCATATATATATATATATATAGTGATTAGTTTCATGTGTGATTCTATGTAGTTTTTATGCATTTAAAAATTTATTCTGAGGAGTGTATAGACTTTACCAAACTAGTCATGAACATGACAAAAAAAAAAAAAAAAAAAAAAAAAACTGGTTAAACTCCACACTAGGAGGATGCAGTGAAAATAAATAAATACAAAATAGGATGCAAAATTGTCAAAAAAAAAAAAAAAGGCATCAAAGAGTAGCAATATTTGAAAAGCTTGAGAACAATAATACCTAGGAGGATCCCTGAAGACTTCCCAGAGGAGGTAGCACCTAAGCAGAATCTTAAAAGAAAATAAAGCTTATGAAAGTTAGAAATGAGCAAGAATATCATTCCAAGACTGGGAGATCATTTGCGCAAATGCAAAAAGGTGAGAGATAGTATATTGACCTGAAAAATAGCAAGTACTTCAGTTTGACTGGAATCTTGAACACGTGAAAGAAAGACAAGCTGGCAGCCAGATTGTGGAAGGCCTTAAATACCAGGTGAAAGAGCTTCTATTTTATCCTTAAGGTAATAAGCAATCTTTGAAAGTTTTTGAGCAGAAAAGGAACTTGATCAGAGGAATGTGTGTGTGTGTGTGTGTGTGTGTGTGTGTGTGTGTGTGTGTGTGTGTGTGTGTTTGCTCTATTAAGATAAAATGAGATAATATAATATATGTAAAAGACTTTATAAAAGTCACTTGATGTGAGTAGAAAGAAGAGAACTGATGTGAGGGTGTTATGGTGTTACGGAATTAACTTTTACAGGCCATATCAATTAGTTCAAATTGGAGACAAGGGAGAAATCAAAAATAATCCCAAGTAAAAACCTGGGTCAGTAGAAAGATTATTATGAGATGGGGGAAGGGAGGGAAGGAGAAAGAGAGAGAGAGAGACAGAGACAGAGAGAGATGGATTGAGAGAGGGGGAGGAAGGAGAGAAGGAGAGAGGGAGAAGAAGAGGGAGAGGGGAAAAGCGGGGAGAGAGAAGTTTGAATGATGCATCATTTTAGAAAATTAAGGTGATGAGTTCTGTTTTCCATTTTAGTCTTCTTTAATTGGATAAGCTAACTCAGTATCTGAGTAGGAATTTACTACATAATTTCATCCAGGAACAACTCCAGTGGGAAATAATTCATATTCTCCACTCCTACTCCAAAACAAATAGAAGATACAGTGTCAAGTACATAGAAAGTGCTTAATAAATGCTCATTGACTGATTGTCTGACCTGTCCACAAAGCAGTCAGTATTAAGGTTTATGGTCAGAGGATTTGAATTCAAATTTTAATTGTAAAAGGCTCTCATTATCTAACTCTCAGAGGATTTTGTGAGGATCCACTAAGATGTCAATAAATTACATTAACCTTAAAGCCACACATAAATATTAGGCATTATTATTAAACTAGGAGGCCTGAGGACACATGAGTAGGGTTTTAATGTTATAATCAAATGAAATATGTAACAAAATTTACCTGGCATATTTAATGATGTGCATCATTAAATCATGACAGTGATGTGTTGTAATAGGGCATGGATGACAAAGGTAAAGGAGATGGAGAGGGAAAGAACTAAAAACAAACTTCATCTACCTCACAGTTTTGCCTGAAGCCAGTCCAAGGAGTATTATATTTATCTTATCAGCCCATAAGATCAAGTGCATACTTCTCAGCCTGGTATTTACTTATCTATTTAGCTTGATTCCTGGTTGTGATGTTATCTGGCATGGCCTAGGGGTTATATCAGCAGGATACATCCTGATTGAATATTCCTTGGGCTGCAAGGATACTGTTTGTACTTTGAGTAAATAGTCACTGAGGTTGATACTCTATCTTTTTGATCTCTCAGGTCTATGATCTAAACTTCTCTAGTTAGGTCAGTTATTTGAAAATATGTTGTCATATTTTCAATGAACACTTAATTCAATATGCTTCAAAGATGTGTGATTTCATAGGTATGGAGTCTCTCCCAACTAGTAGAAATCACATTATTTTATTATTCTTTGACAATTTTTTGCGGGGGAAAAAAAAAAAACATCACCCAGTAGCCAGCTGGAGTGGTAATAAGGTTCTCCACATTTGACTATATGTCTCCTCAGACATCACAATCAAAGACACTTTCCCTCATTAAATACTGTTAGATCTTTTCAAAATGAGGTAATTCAGAACAATTCCAATAGACTTCTTTTTCAATTAACTAATAAGATACCCAGATTTTCTTAATGTGCTGTTCCTAATTGCATAGAGATAGTATGAACTTTATCTGTTTCTGCTCTTCCATTCTCTATAGAAAATGAACTCATATATTCCCAGATGGCTACTTCCTGTGCCTTTATTGCAATGATTTATCTTTTCTCATAAAGGATAACTTCTTAACATATTACTTATCAGTCTTATAGATAGGTGAACAATTTATAAATAAACAAGTAGAGTTAAGGGACAGCTAGATGGCACAGTGTGTAGAGCACTGGCCAATCAGGAAGACCTGAGTTCAATTCTGGACTTATATACTTGACATTTATTAGCCGTATGACCCTGGACAAGTCACTTAACCTGATTACCTCAAAGAATAAAAAGGCAAAGTTAGGTATAAAATGGATAATTTCAAACAAATGTAGCTGAAAACAGAAAGAAATTGGGAGAATTTTTATAGACAGTTTATCAGATAAAGGTATATCAAAAATATAAGAAATACTTTGTCAAATCGATAAGCATACAAGCAATTTTTAAATTAGTGGTCAAAGAATATGAAAAGGCAATTTTCTGATGAATCAAACTAATTTATAGTCATATAAATTCTTTAAATCATTATTGATTATAGAAAAACCGTTTAAAACAATGTTGAGATATAATTTTATACCCACCAGATCTGCTAAAAATGATAGAAGGAAAATGTAACAAATGTTGGAGGCGTTATGGAAAAATTGGAACATGAGTTCATTGTTGGTGGAATTGTGAACTGATTCAACTAATTTGGAGAGGAATCTAGAATTATGCCCAAAACATATTTAAACTACCAATGCTCTTTGACCCAGCAATAGATTTATTTCTAAAAATAATTAGGAAAAAATAAAAGAATCAATATGTTCTAAAATGTTAATAACAGCTCTCTTTGTGGTAGCAAAGAACTAGAACATTTCAGAGATATCCATCAGTTGGGGAATGGCTGAACAAGTTGTGATGCATAATTGTAATGGAATTACTACTGTGCTGTAAAAAATTATGAAGTCAATGATCTTAGAAAAACTTAGAATGACCTACACGAAATAATGAAGAGCTGAAATGAGCAGAACCTATAGAACATATAGTGATAGCAATATTGTTTTTAAAATGATTTTGAGTAACTAAGTTATTGAGACATTATAAATACTCAAATTAACTATTAAAGGATTTATGAATAAAAATGCTATCTGTATCCAGAGAAAGAACTATTTATATAAATAAGTATAGAAAAATTTTACATGCATTTGTATGTATATTTATTGGTGGAATATTTATATAGAGTGGGGGGTAGGAAAGAGAAAAAAGGATATTTACATGATGTTGATTATTTAAAAGGAATGATAAGCTGTATATAGATTTGCAGTTTCAAACATCTTTTATTGTACTAAGTTATGAAAATGGTTATTTTATTCCATAAATTAGAAATAAAATATTTTTTGAAAGATAACTTGGACAGGCTATAGAAGTAAGAGGCATAATTAATTTTGCTTATGCTCTTTCTAGCCACTCTTCTTCTCTCTGGCTTCCAGCAATAGGTTTCTTCCAGGACATACTTTTTGAACAAAATGAAAGACATGATAACTTGAGTGAAACACCCTTTAGAAGAAAAAAACAAGCAAACATGGTTATATAGTCAGGTTCTGCATTTAAATCTCAACTCCATTACCTACTCATTTTTCTCATCTATAAATCTATAATCTCACTGAATTTCAGTTTCTCCTGTGTTATATCTATTGATATATATACATATAAAATTTACACAGCTCAGAGCAAAAGTCCTTGTAAATCAGAAAACACTTTCCCTGTATGAGATTTAATTCAGCTCATTCAAAGATTTTCTTTTTAGATTTTCTATAAGTATTTCAGAGTTATGCTATAACAATGCTGTAAAAATGAAAAATGACTTAAGACCTCTGATCTTAATAATTAACCAGAGGAATGATGATTAACCAGAGGAATGATTAACCAGAACAATGATACCTCCCCACCTCCCCAGAGAGAGATGATGAACTCAAGATGCAAAATGAAATATACATTTTTGTTACATATCAATGTGGGTATTTCTTTTGCTTAGTGTTGCCTATTTGGATAAGGATTTTCTTATTCTTTTTTTTTTCCTTTGGGTATAGGATAGTGGTAAGGTAGGAGAAAGAAAAATAAATCCTTGTCAGTTGAAAAAAAAATACATACTCAGATTAAGTTCTATGTCATGGTTTTCTCTGTTACCAATAGATTTTTACACTGATGTACAGAAAGAGCATTCATTCTGTTTTTAGAGGAATAGAGAGTTTTAATTTTTTTTCAATTAACTACCATTTGTTTTCTCTCCCTTCAACTGTCCCTCCACAGATACACACCACTGCGGGAGATATAAAGGGGGGAAGAGAATGAAAAATCCTTGTAACAAATGTGGATGATCATGCAAAACAAATTCTCACATTGACAATTTCTAATTTGAAAAACTTAGGGTAGTTGTACTGGGGAAAAGTCTTCCTGGTAAAGTTCATGACTTACTGATGGATAAAATAATCATAGAGGCCTAATCCTGAAGGTGAATCACTTTATTTAATGAAGCCTAGTAAGATAAGAAGGAGAAAAAAAATGTATATTTCCAAATTATTAGGAATATCACTTCCCCTTATATTTCTAAGTCTCCTGTTGTCCATGTTTCATTTTCTTTTCCAATTAAAAGAAGTTTTATCTTTCTCAACTCAGAGAATGGCAAGATTATATTCCTAAACCTAGGAGAAAAATTACCAACATCCTCATAACATAAGAGTGAGAATATCATTACATCATCCATCTGTTTTAATCACATGAAAGACCTAGATATGTGAAATGAACATCGAAGGGCTCAACAAAGAAAAGACCTTTCTTTTCTCCTAATGATGGGAAAAATAGGTGCTGTCCAATTTTAGAAGGGGAGGGCTAATCTCCATCTTGGAGCAAGAAAACTCCAGCAGAGATTTTCAGGAAGCACAAGCATCTGATCAGGCCAGAGAAAAACCTTGCACAACTCAGCTGGAGTTCATTAATCCATTAGAGAAGGGTAGCTGAACTGCAAGAAAAACCTGGGTAGTTTGTGGAATGATTTTGACTTTAATGTTCCTAGTATATTTGCTCATCCAAAAGAAGGCCTGGCTTTTTCCCCAAAATAAATTAAAAATAAAAATAAAATGAGTTTAAAGTTGATTATTTTGGGACATTTCACCCATCTTCTTTATCATGGATATTTCTCTCACTAAACTCCTAACCTTTCTTAGTAGAGCACCATGGCCTTGTTGTGTTTGGATATGATGCAAACCCCATCTCCATGAACAAAACTGAAACACCAGCTGTGAGGATGGGGGGGATGGGAATGAGGGTGCCAGTTGCTGCTGCTCCACCTGGCTCTTCCCATCGTCTGTCCAAGTCAGATCAGACTTTTTCTACTCTCTGGGGAGATACAATGATTTTCCTTGACCTGTCTCAGCTTTTCTTATGGTTGCATTGCTTCTGAAAAAGACTGGAGATATAATGCTGTGAAGCATCCATCTATAGGCTATTACATGGATAGATTTATTAGCCTGGTCAAAAAAAAAAAAAAAAAGGCCAAGGTTAACGACATGAATTTTATCCCTCCATCTGTTCTCTCTCTTCTTCCCTTCCCCCTCTCTCGTCCCCTTTCTCCCCTCACCCTCCTTTCTAATGTCTCCCAATTTCTCTGTCACTCTGTCACTATCTACAAATGTTCCATTTCTAAAAATCAACCAAAGAATATATTAATATCTGGAAACATGAAGGAATTAAGGCTGAATTTTGCACATTTATGCCCTCAATATTTGTTGAACTGAAATAAAGATCAACGCTATCTTGCAGACAAAAAAAGGTGGAATTTAGATGTAAGTTGAGGATTTCCAGAATTCTAAAAAGTTATCTCCCTCATCAGTCTTCTACTGAACTTTTTTGTCCCTTTATCCTGAATAGATCTTTTTGATAAAAGAGATTTTTTGCTTCAAATGCTACCTGGCCTAAATCACTAAATAGGTGCAGCTTCAGTCAAACTGAGACCTGTTGAAGACCTTAACTTAAAAAGAACAACTTCCACTGCATCTAGGGTCATCTCCAATCAATTTGATCTATAACTGGCCACTGGACCCAGATGCTCTGGAGGGGAAAGTGAGGCAGGTGACCTTGCACAGCCCTCTCTCACTTAAATCCAATTCACTTGTACGTCATGGCACTATCTCCCTGATGTCATGGTCCTCTTGGAGAACAAGGACAAACAACAACAATCTTTTCATTAGGGGATACATTCATGGAAGCTTTTTTCTCTGGTTTTTTAAATGTTTTATGCCACCATTGACAGACTCCATTATTAACTGAATTTGAGGGCGGATATTGTTTTGCTTATTCATATTTGTATCCCCAGGATTTAGCAGAAAGCCTAGCACATAAAACATATCAATGATGCTGTTTTGTTCATTTTTAATTCAACCCTCAAGTAGGAGCCATAACCAACAACTTTTGTGCCTGGAGAAAGGAACATTATGAAAATAATATAAAAGGTAATTAAGATAAAGTCAGTTATATACACAGAATTAATTACTATTGTAATTCAAACATTCACTGAGCATTTATATTTATTTATTTTATATATTTGCATTTATTTTATATTTATATATGCCAAACACTTTGCTAGATGTTGGAGATACAAAGGAAGTCAAAAGTCAATTTCTGTTCTGAAGTTAAATTCAAAATAATTATAAACAAACAAGATATTTACAGGATAAACTAGAGATAATCAACCCAGGAAATGTTGATGAATAGCAATGTTAATAATCCAGTAGCTGCCTATTTTAGCTAATTTCTTGCAAACCAGATGCTAATATCAGTTGTTTTTACCAGCTGCAGAAGTATAAATGCTGCATTCCATAACCCTCTATATGTCACCCTGGGGGAAAGCCCCAGTTGTCCAACTCTAGTTATAGCTCTAATAATGAAAAAGGAATGGAATGGGTGCCTAATTATCTATGGAGAGTTTTGTAGCAGTTTGATACCAATAGTATTGAGGCTCTGTGTCCTGAAACACATGGATAATAACCACATCTTTTCTTTAGTTCATCTATTGCTCTCCAGCTATGTTTCATTGCACACCACTCCTTTTTTCTGAAATGGGAATAAATACTAGGACTTCTTGAAAGAACATTGGCATATTCATAGAACCTATAAGAACCATCCTGTGATCTCTTTGGACTAACAAATACAAGAACACTCTTTAAAGAATGTTAGTGGTTATTCCTGATCAAAAAAATAAAGAAATAAAAAGGAGGGAAGGGAGGAGGGAGGAAAAAAGGAAAGGAAGGAGGGAGGGAAGGAAGGAAGGAAGGAAGGAAGGAAGGAAGGAAGGAAGGAAGGAAGGAAGGAAGGAAGGAAGGAAGGAAGGAAGGAAGGAAGGAAGGAAGGAAGGAAGGAAGGATGGGAGGGAGGAAGGAAGGAAGGAAAGAAGGAAAGAAGGAAAGAAGGAGGGAAAGAAGGAAGGAAGGAAAGAAGGAAGGAAAGAAGGAAGGAAGGAAGGAAGGAAGGAAGGAAGGAAGGAAGGAAGGAAGGAAGGAAGGAAGGAAGGAAGGAAGGAAGGAAGGAGGGAGGGAAAGAAAGGAGGGAGGGAGGGAAAGAAAGGAGGGAAGGAAAGAAAGAAGGAAAGGAAGGAACAAAGGAAGGAAGGAAGGAAGGAAGGAAAAGAGTATGTTTCAGTCCATATTCACACAATAATAGCTTATTCTCTGGAGGCAGATATCTGCTTAATCATTATTTCTTTGGGGTTTTATTGGATCACTTTATTGCTGAGAATAGAAAAATCATTCTATTTAATATTGCTGTTACTGTGTACAATGTTCTCCTTGTTCTGCTCACTTCACTTTGCATCATTTAATGTAAATCTTTCCAGGTTTTTACAAAATTATCCTGCTTGTCATTTCTTATAACATAAAAATATTATATCACATTTATATACCACAGCTTATTCATCCATTCCTCAATTGATGGACATTCCTTTCTTTGATTTCTAATTCTTAGCTACCACAAAAAGTATTGCTATAATATTTTTTCATCTCCCTCCCTTTTTTAGTCTCTTTAGGATGCAAGCATAGCCACAGGGTTACTGGATTATAAACATGTGCAGTTTTGAAGGCCTTGGGCATAGATCTAAATTGTTCTCCAAAATGATTAACTCCTATTACTGTTGAAGGCACCTTCATTCTCTCATTCATCCAGACTCTCATCTTAGATTCTTCACTTACTTTCATATACAATCTGTTGTCAATTTTTTTGTTCCTACATTTATATCATATATATATATATATATATATATATATACACACACACATATATATCCTCTTTTATTAATTCATATAGCCAACACTCTAATACAAGCTATCATCTCCTCTTAAATGAATTATGTCCCTATCACAAGTCTTTCTCTGCTCTAATCCATCCTTCATGGACACTAACATAATTTTCCAAAAGGATAGAATCTGAATGTGTCATAGCACTACTCAAAACTCAATGGCTCCCTAATATCTCCAGAATCTAAAACATAATCTTCCACATCAAATTTTGGAACTGGAAGTAATTTGTGTTTTTATCATTTTTACTGATCTTTGATTTTATTTCTCTTGAGATTTTTTTTTTTTATGGCAAAAAATCAGCCAAATTAAACCTTATAGCCCAGATGAATAGAAAAGGCAAATTATTGGACTAAGAGAGCACTAAATCTAGAATCAATAAACACCTGATTTCTGGACTGCCTTTGATGCTTCCTAGAGATGTCACAATTTTCCCATTAGCAAAAGGGAGATAATTACACACCTGTAATCCCAATTCACAGGGATATTGTTAGATTTAAATGGGATAAAATATGTAAATAACTGTATAAACCTTAAAAGTTTTATTTACATGTTACTTATGCTTATAATTATTCTTATTGTTGTTATCATTTTGTCCTTATCTATCTAAAGATAAAAGCACTATTTAGATAGATGTCAGTAAACATACTTTTATTTCATCTCTATACATACATTTGTTTCTTTACTGCATTCGCCACTGATTCTTCAAACTGTTATTTTTTTTACATGCAGTTGTGACCAAAAAAATCAGGCATCATTCTCCAAGTAAATCACGTGCATTTCTGCTCTACTTAACACAGTCTAACAGACTCATTTTGCTAAGCACCAGCATCCCAACTTGAGCACGCTTTCTCTTTGTTGCCTTGTGTTGTCTTGATCATATCTCCTGAAATATTTCAAATCATTCAAAATCTATGCTTCCAAGTTGCTGAATCATTCATTTCTTTCCAGTACACATTACTTTTCATTCCACAGTCTTTTCTGGCCTGCTAAAAACTGCAGTGTATAGCATTCAAAAGAGCACTTGCATCCCAGCCCTGTAGTAATGCTGCAGCATACAGCAGTATCCTGATCCGAAGGACAGTACCATCAATTCTTGAGATATCCAGTCACATATGTCAAGCATCCAATAGGAGAAACTTTCTTAGAGTTGTGTCATTAACAATCCAATCCCCCTGAGTGTGGCAGGGGAGCTGAAACAATATCATTCTCAAAGAGTATTGGGGACATTCTGATTCTATAAGCTGACCTAGAACAACTTCTTCTCATTGTAAATGCACTCTCCCTTAAGTTCTTCACAATTCTCAGTGACTTGCTGAATAGGGTTACCCTGACCCACTGGATTTCTTCATAATGCCAGCAGTGTTTATCTGCAGAAGTGAGAACTATGTTGTCTTCCAATCAACTAATTGCCTTGTCCACAAAATTATAGATTTTCATATTAAAAGCAAATTCTTCAAAATGCTAACTCTTCTTTCTTAGCTTACTAATTTCTGTTTTAAAAGCCTATAAGAAATTTGATGAAACAATGTTACATTTCTCTAAACATCCAACTCTTTCCAAAAAAAATATATTTATGTCATGTCATATGCTCATTCAAAAATGTATACAAATGCATTTTCCTTAAGATTTCAGGTTGGTGAAATTTAGGTGGACTGCTTTAAATACCTGTTAATGAATTAGCAATATGAATATTTGAAACATTATTTTATTATTGCCATAAATTCTTGTCCAAGTCTTTTAAATTAGAATAGAGGCTTTAAACTCTTTTAAACTGCAGGTATATATATATTTAAGTTAATTGTCATTTAAGAGCAGATTATTTAAAATAACCACATCCCACATTCATGTACACTATTCTTATTTTGAATCCTGTGACAAATAGAGTAACTAAAAATGAGAAATTAAATTATTCTGCAACTAGCAAAATTAAAGTCTATATTCTTAACTTTTTATTAGAAAAAGACAGATTGTTTCCATCCTACTTAGAATCCAAATTATTATCTTGAAATTTCAAAAGCTTTAAAACATGAAAAGAGCACATGGTCTTGAGATTGGATCTCAATATAATCATCATGACTTTCTTTGAGATAGTTTCCATTGAAAATTGTTATCCTTGATGGTCTCCAAAGTTGTTTTTGAGTAGAGGGAATGAAATGAGGAGAATTCTTTCTTCTCCTTCCTTCTTCTATATCTCCTCCTCTTCCTCCTCTTCTCCTCCTCCTTGTCGTCCTCCTCTTTCTCCTTTTCATCTTCCTCCTTCATTATAAGAAGATAAAAAAAGGATTTATTCTTCTTTTAATAAATAATTCAAAACAATAATACCTTCACACTTCCATCTGTGTAAAGCCATCCTTAAGAAAAATTTAAGGGAATATGAGTGAAAATTCTATTTAAATTTTGATGAAATTATTTGAAAACCTGCTGATAGAATATTAGTTGACTTCCTTGAGAGCAACTCACATATGAAAAAATTAGTGATTGGTGTACTATTACTTCTCATTTATAATTAAAAACTGTAGAAATACTTTTTCCCCCTCTATTAAGCTATTGTACTAATTTTCAGTTTATATAGAGACAGGGACTTCCGGTTAAGATGGCGGAGAGGAGGCTCACAGTTGCATAAGCTCCGCGCTTTCTCTCACTATCCACTTCATTACAAGCCTCTGAATCAATGCTTGACTGAAAAAAACCCACAAATAGTTACCAAGAGAAGCCATCCTTGAGATCCGCCAAGAAAGGTCTGTCTTTACTGGAGGGCTGGGGCGGTTTTAGATCGGGCGCAGGCTGAGGGCAGCGGCAGTGAGAGCACGGGAGCAGAGCTGAGAGGGGGTGGGGAGTGATCGTAGCCGTCTCTGCGGGGAGAGCTTCGCTACAGGTTTGGAACCTGCAGCAAGTCAACAGCCCAGCAGAGAAGCTAAAAACACCGGGGCTGAAGAATACAACCGCAAACAGCTGGACTCTCTCAGGACCTGGCCGCCCCCCCCTTCCCCCCCTCAGTGACTCAGCACGCTCTGGGATCTCAGAGCGCAGGCGCAGCACAGTCCTGCTAGTGCCTCACTGCTGCCACCTGCAGTCTGTAGAGGAAGCTCGATAACACACCCAGCCCCCCCCCCCCCCCCCCCAAAGAAAGACTCCAGTTTTTTCTGTTTTTCTTTGGTAGTTTATCTCTGATTAATAGACAGAATGAGCAAGAAGCTGAAGAGGACTTTAACCCTTGACAGCTTCTATACAGATAGAGAGCAGACTCTAAATCCTGAGGAGACTAAAAACAGGCAGTCCCCAGGGGATTCCCCAAAGGAGGAGATCGTCTGTTCCTCAGCACAGATGAACCTCATAGAAGTGATTAAAAAGGCTCTCACAAGGGAGCTAGAAGAAAAATGGGAAAAGAGCCTGGAGAAGTCAGTTAAAGAGAGAGTGGATAAAGAAGTAAAATCCTTGAAAAATAGGATTAGTGAACTGGAAACAGAAAACAGCTCTCTAAAAAACAAAATTGGCGAAATGGAAAAAAATTCCACAGAACAAAAGAACTCAATTGGACAATTAGAGAAAGATTTTAAAAAAGTGAGTGAAGAGAATACTTCACTGAAAATCAGAATTGAACAAGTGGAATTAAATGACTCAAGGAGACAAGAAGAATCAGTCAAGCAAATCCAAAAAAATCAAACAATGGAGAAAAATGTGAAATACCTTCTGGGGAAGACAACAGACCTGGAAAACAGATCCAGGAGAGACAATCTGAGAATCATTGGACTCCCAGAAAAACATGATGAAAAAAAGAGCCTGGACACTGTCTTCCAGGAAATCATCAAAGAGAACTGCCCAGAAGTCATAGGAACAGAGGAAAAAATAAACATTGAAAGGATTCATCGATCACCCACTGAAAGGGATCCTAAAATCAAAACACCAAGGAATATAGTGGCCAAATGCCAGAACCCTCAGGTGAAAGAAAAAATATTGCAAGCGGCTAGAAAAACCCAATTCAAGTATCAAGGAGCCACAATAAGGATCACCCAGGATCTGGCAGCATCCACATTAAAAGATCGAAGGGCCTGGAATATGATATTCCGAAAGGCTAAGGAACTTGGTATGCAACCAAAAATAACTTACCCAGCAAGAATGAGCATCTTTTTCCAGGGAAGAAGATGGACATTCAACGAAGTAAGCGAATTTCATCTATTTCTGATGAAAAAACCAGAACTTAACAAAAAGTTTGATCTACAAATATAGAACTCAAGAGAAATCTAAAAAGGTAAAGATTAATCTTGGGAACTATATTTTGACTATATAGATGTATAAAGAATACATGTATACCTTGTTCTAGAAATTGATGTGGAAAGGACATTGTACCAGAAAAAGGGTAAAGTGGGGGTAGTACATCTCATGAAGAGGCATAGGAAACCTATTATATCTGAGAGAAAGAATGGAGGGGGATGAATATAGTGGGTATCTTACTGCCTTCAGAATTGGCTTTAAGTGAAAAATCTTAAGACATATTCAATCTATGGTGAAACTTCTCCCATCTCATTGAAAAGTGAGAAGGGAAAAGTGGAAAGGGAAGGAATAAGCTAAGCGGAAGGGAATACGGGAACTGGGAGGGAAAGGGGTAAGAGAGGGGGAGGAACTCTAAGGCGGGGGGAGGGACACTAAAAAGGGAGGGCTGTGAGAAGCAAGGGGTGCTCACAAGCTTATTACTTGGAAGGGGGGGAAAGGGGAAAGAAGGGAGGAAAGCATAAACCGGGGTTAACAAGATGGCAAGTAATACAGAATTGGTCATTCTAACCATAAACGTGAACGGGGTAAACTCCCCCATAAAGAGGAAGTGGTTAGCAGAATGGATTAAAAGCCAGAATCCTACAATATGTTGTTTACAGGAAACACACCTGAAGCGGGGAGATACATGCAGGTTAAAGGTAAAAGGTTGGAGCAAAATCTACTATGCTTCAGGTGAAGTCAAAAAAGCAGGGGTAGCCATCCTGATCTCAGATCAAGCTAAAGCAAAAATTGACCTAATTAAAAGAGATAAGGAAGGACACTATATCTTGCTAAAGGGTAGCATGGGTAATGAAGCACTATCTATATTAAACATATATGCACCAAGTGGGGTAGCATCTAAATTCTTAAAAGAGAAACTAAGAGAGCTGCAAGAAGAAATAGACAGTAAAACTATAATAGTGGGAGATCTTAACCTTGCACTCTCAGAATTAGATAAATCAAACCAGAAAATAAATAAGAAAGAAGTCAAAGAGGTAAACAGAATACTAGAAAAGCTAGATATGATAGATCTCTGGAGAAAATGTAATGGAGACAGAAGGGAATACACTTTCTTTTCAGCAGTTCATGGAACCTATACAAAAATTGACCATATATTAGGACATAAAAACCTCAAACTCAAATGTAGTAAGGCAGAAATAGTAAATGCATCCTTTTCAGACCACGATGCAATGAAAATTACATTCAACAAAAAAGCAGGGGGAAGTAGACCAAAAAATAATTGGAAACTAAATAATCTCATACTAAAGAATGATTGGGTAAAACAGCAAATCATAGACATAATTAATAACTTCACCCAAGAAAACGATAATAATGAGACATCATACCAAAATGTATGGGATGCAGCCAAAGCGGTAATAAGGGGAAATTTCATATCTCTAGAGGCCTATTTGTATAAAATAGAGAAAGAGAAGGCCAATGAATTGGGTTTGCAATTAAAAATGCTAGAAAAGGAACAAATTAAAAACCCCCAGTCAAACACTAAACTTGAAATTCTAAAAGTAAAAGGTGAGATCAATAAAATTGAAAGTAAAAAAACTATTGAATTGATTAATAAAAGTAAGAGTTGGTTCTATGAAAAAACCAACAAAATAGACAAACCCTTAGTAAATCTGATTAAAAAAAGGAAAGAGGAAAATCAAATTGTTAGTCTTAAAAATGAAAAGGGAGAACTCACCACTAACGAAGAGGAAATTAGAGCAATAATTAGGAGTTACTTTGCCCAACTTTATGCCAATAAATTCGACAACTTAAATGAAATAGAAAAATACCTCCAAAAATACAGCTTGCCCAAACTAACAGAGGAAGAAGTAAATATCCTAAACAGTCCCATCTCAGAAAAAGAAATAGAACAAACTATCAATCAACTCCCTAAGAAAAAATCCCCAGGACCAGATGGATTTACATGTGAATTCTACCAAACATTTAAAGAACAATTAACTCCAATGTTATATAAACTATTTGAAAAAATAGGGATTGAAGGAGTCCTACCAAACTCCTTTTATGACACAGATATGGTACTGATACCTAAACCAGGTAGGCTGAAAACAGAGAAAGAAAATTATAGACCAATCTCCCTAATGAATATGGATGCTAAAATCTTAAATAAAATATTAGCAAAAAGATTACAGAAAATTGTCACCAGGATAATACACTATGACCAAGTAGGATTTATACCAGGAATGCAGGGCTGGTTCAATATTAGGAAAACTATTAACATAATTGACTATATCAATAACCAAACAAACAAAAACCACATGATCATCTCAATAGATGCAGAAAAAGCATTTGATAAAATCCAACATCCATTCCTAATAAAAACACTTGAGAGCATAGGAATAAATGGACTTTTCCTTAAAATAGTCAGGAGCATATATTTAAAACCATCAGTAAGCATCATATGCAATGGGGAAAAACTGGAACCTTTCCCAGTAAGATCTGGAGTGAAGCAAGGTTGCCCACTATCACCATTATTATTTAATATCGTATTAGAAACACTAGCCTCGGCAATAAGAGTCGAGAAAGATATAAAAGGAATTAGAGTAGGCAATGAGGAAACCAAACTATCACTCTTTGCAGATGATATGATGGTATACCTAGAGAACCCCAGAGATTCTACCAAAAAGCTATTGGAAATAATTCATAATTTTAGCAAAGTAGCTGGCTACAAAATAAATCCCCATAAATCCTCAGCATTTTTATACATCACCAACAAAACCCAACAGCAAGAGATACAAAGAGAAATTCCATTCAGAATAACTGTTGATACCATAAAATATTTGGGAATCTATCTACCAAAGGAAAGTCAGGAATTATATGAGCAAAATTATAAAAAAGTCTCCACACAAATAAAGTCAGACTTAAATAATTGGAAAAATATTAAGTGCTCTTGGATCGGCCGAGCGAACATAATAAAGATGACAATACTCCCTAAACTAATCTATTTATTTAGTGCTATACCAATCAGACTTCCAAGAAAATATTTTATTGATCTAGAAAAAATAACAACAAAATTCATATGGAACAATAAAAAGTCAAGAATCTCAAGGGAATTAATGAAAAAAAAATCAAATGAAGGTGGCCTAGCTGTACCTGATCTAAAATTATATTATAAAGCAGCAGTCACCAAAACCATTTGGTATTGGCTAAGAAATAGATTAGTGGATCAGTGGAAAAGGCTAGGCTCACAAGACAGAATAGTCAACTATAGCAATCTAGTGTTTGACAAACCCAAAGCCCCTAACTTCTGGGAAAAGAATTCAATATTTGATAAAAACTGCTGGGATAATTGGAAATTAGTATGGCAGAAATTAGGCATGGACCCACACTTAACACCATATACCAAGATAAGATCAAAATGGGTCTATGACCTAGGCATAAAGAACGAGACTATAAATAAATTAGAGGAACATAGAATAGTTTATCTCTCAGACTTGTGGAGGAGAAAGAAATTTGTGACCAAAGATGAACTAGAGACCATTACTGATCACAGAATAGAAAATTTCGATTACATCAAATTAAAAAGCCTTTGTACAAATAAAACTAATGCAAACAAGATTAGAAGGGAAGCAACAAACTGGGAAAACATTTTCACAGTTAAAGGTTCTGATAAAGGCCTCATTTCCAAAATATATAGAGAACTGACTCAAATTTATAAGAAATCAAGCCATTCTCCAATTGATAAATGGTCAAAGGATATGAACAGACAATTTTCAGAGGATGAGATTGAAACTATTACCACTCATATGAAAGAGTGTTCCAAATCATTATTGATCAGAGAAATGCAAATTAAGACAACTCTGAGATACCACTACACACCTGTCAGATTGGCTAAGATGACAGGAAAAAATAATGATGAATGTTGGAGGGGATGCGGGAAAACTGGGACACTAATGCATTGTTGGTGGAGTTGTGAACGAATCCAACCATTCTGGAGAGTAATCTGGAATTATGCCCAAAAAATTATCAAAATGTGCATATCCTTTGATCCAGCAGTGTTTCTATTGGGCTTATATCCCAAAGAAATACTAAAGAAGGGAAAGGGACCTGTATGTGCCAAAATGTTTGTAGCAGCCCTGTTTGTAGTGGCTAGAAACTGGAAAATGAATGGATGCCCATCAATTGGAGAATGGCTGGGTAAATTGTGGTATATGAATGTTATGGAATATTATTGTTCTGTAAGAAATGACCAGCAGGATGAATACAGAGAGGCTTGGAGAGACCTACATGAACTGATGCTAAGTGAAATGAGCAGAACCAGGAGATCATTATACACTTCGACAACGATATTGTATGAGGACATATTTTGATGGAAGTGGATTTCTTTGACAAAGAGACCTGAGTTTCAATTGATAAATGACGGACAAAAGCAGCTACACCCAAAGAAAGAACACTGGGAAACGAATGTGAACTATCTGCATTTTTGTTTCTCTTCCCGGATTATTTATACCTTCTGAATCCAATTCTCCCTACGCAACAAGAGAACTGTTCGGTTCTGCAAACATATATTGTATCTAGGATATACTGCAACATATCCAACATATAAAGGACTGCTTGCCATCTAGGGGAGGGGGTGGAGGGAGGGAGGGGAAAAAAAATCGGAACAGAAATGAGTGTAAATATAATATAATTATTAAATAAAAAAATTTATAAAAAAAAAAAAAAAAAAAAAAAGTTTATATAGAGACATAATTCAGTTACTGGTAGTCTCCAACTTATTAAATACAAAACAGCCAAGAACAACTGGTAATCACAGAAACTTTCCTTCACTTCCTTGTGCACTATTTAAAATCTCACTTTTTTATTTTCCTTCTCTCTGCCAGCTACTATCTGAATGTATCCTGCATCCCAACTCTTGTGCTTCTCACCTTTACCCAGGATCAATCCAACTCCAACTTAGTTAGGGCCTGTGATGGCAGGACAGATAGTAGCCAAATGGGACAGATTGGGTAAAATCTAACGACCCCTCCCTCCTTCACTTCTACAACCGAAACTGTTCCAAAAATAGCCTCCCATACTCCCATCTTATTCCTTTATCAACCCCTACTTATCAGAGGTTCCACCCTGTCCTTCACATTAGAATTCATCTCCACTTCTAAAAAATCAGTGACCTGGGGCAGTTAGGTGGTACTATAGATAGAGCGCCCGAGTTCAAATGTGATCTCAGACATTTAACACTTCCTAGCTGTGTGACCCTGGGCAAGTCACTTAACTCCAATTGCCTCAGGGGAAAAAAAATGAATGAATGAATGAGCAAATAAATAAATAAATAAAGATCAATGATCTAGCTAGCCTGATGTGGTTTCTCACAGAAATATAAATAAATCTTCATTCAGGCAAATCTCCCATATATTAATATACTATTTAGCATTTCTAAGTGCCTTATCTTTTTCTCAGCCAGAGAGGAAAAAAATAGAGGGAGGAGATCCTTTGTCCCAAGCACAAAATAATCTTTACAACCCTGAAAGGACTCCTAGATAGCCAAAGTCAGAATGCCCTGTTCATTTGTACAGAGCTAAGAAAGAGAAGATATCCTGATTGGATGTAACAGGTGTTGTTAACAGAAAGGGAAACAGGTGGGCTAATCCCTGAGGCGTCAGGGATAAAAGAAAGGATGGGGTCCAAAGATCCTGACAAGGAGTTTACACAGGGTTGAGGTGTTGAATCTTAATCCCCACCCCCACTCCCAACACCTCCAACACCATCTGAGCATACATACAAACACATATCCCATTCCATACCCCTGATCTTCTATCTCTATTTCCAACCATCATCACCAACTCCCAATTCCCCCTCTCACACAATCCCCTCAAAGTCACTTCCTGGGAATGAACCCCTTTCATAAAAAACAAAGCTACCATCAATGACTTGCAGCTGGAAGAATTCAGAATTTAACCATCTAGCTACTGATGAAGGTGAGAAAGGGGTGAATATTCAATGTTGTATTCAATGAATATAACAAGGTGAAGAGATGCCCCTGATGTCTCAAGTTCAGCTCTCAATGCATTCATTATCTTATAAAATAATTGCCACAAGTGCCATAATATTATTAGGTTTATCTTCCTTTCTACTTAAATCTATATAAAAAGTATTTAATAACTATAATGATTGGACTATAAAGTTTTCTGATTAATAAAAAATGTTAAATCCTTTAGAAAAGTATCCATTGTAATTGAATATTTTTAAATGTATTAAAGTGTTTCTGCCTCAGTCAGTATAATATAGTAAATAAAACTGGATTTTTTTTATGCTTGCATTTTGATTGAAAATTCTAATTATTAAATTATTATTTATTAAATTAGTTTTTATTAGACTATTATTTAAAAAGTACAATAGCTAGTCATAAAAACACATTAAGGAAAGTGGTTATTAAAGCAGTGACGCATGATATGGATTGTAAATTAATTTTTGTTTTTGTTCTGTTTTTTCTCAGTATGAACTTATTGTCCAGCAGAGTGGATCAATTAATTGGATTCATTATTAGAATTTATATCTCATCTTTGAATTCATATTTTTCAATCTTAAATTTCAATAGAGCAGGAACATTATTTATATGTTTTATCTGCCCACAGCCTTCTGTATTTTGTGAAGTAGAGTATTACACTATCAGTATTATGAGCTAAAACATAAATACTTAAAGATTTCAATACTGTTGCAGTGCATACATCTGGAATTTTGAACTCCCTACAAGATTCACTTCTCTTAGATGCAGAAAAAGCAATTGTACCAAGAGGTTGACATCTATGGGATATATTCTCTTCTATTAAATAGTTTGTTACTTTGGGGCACCTAAGTACTAATTAAGTTAATTCTTAATATTATTTTAAATATTTTAAATATAATCTGTATGTAGACTTCAAGAGAATCAACCTCAAAATCCTAAAACCTCAATGTATAAAATGATCTCAGAAGTCACTTAAGTCCTTTCATGTGAATAAGAATCTCCTCTCCAATATACCCAACAAATTTTTATACAGATTTTGCTTGTAAATACATTATAAACAAGTACTAGTAAGGATTTAAGCCTAAATTAATTCTTAGTAACTCCTATCAGTTACTGCTATTTCTGCCCTGAAGGCCAAGCAAGGTAAGTCCAAGCTCTCCCCTACATGAAAATCCTTCAAGTATTAAAATGTATTTACTATGCCCTCCTAAATCTTCTTTTCTCTGTATTAAATGTATCCAATTCTTTCAAACTATCCTCATATAACGTGATCTTGGGGCTCTTCACTAACATGTCTCTTCAACTTGTTAATATTCTTCCTAAGGTGGGACATCACAAATTGAATACCATGCTCCAACCAGAGCAGAATACAGAGAAGTAGCTAGGACTAGTTTTTAGTCTTACTACACTGTTCCTCTTAATGAAACCTGATTTCTTTTTTCCTTCCCTCCTTCCTTCTTTCTGTCCATCTTTCCTTCCCTCATTCTTTCCTCCTTTCTTTCCTTCCTCCTTTCTTCCCATCCTTCCTTTCTTTCTTCCCTCCTTCCTTGTTCCCTTTTCTTTTTTCCCTTCCTCCCATATCTCCTCCATCCTCCCTCCCTCCCTCTCGTCTTTCTTCCCCATCCCTTTTTTCTTTGTTCCGTCCTTCTTTCTTTCTGTCCTTCTTCCTTTCCTTCTCTCCTTCCTCCTTCCATCTTCCCCTGCCTCTCTTCCTTCCTTGCTTCCTTTCTTTCCTGTTAGAGTTCAAATGTTGGAGTTTGTTCTTCTCAAAGCACAGCCGGTTTAGAGGCTTGGAGCCCTTCGGATGTCTCCAAATCCAAAGGTTCTGTCCTTCAGCCTCTGACTCTGCTTTCTTCTGCCTCCAACCAAGACAGAGATGGAAGGTCTCTCTTATCTCCTTCTGGGGAGCCCAGCCACCAACTTGCCGCGGAGAGAGGGCTTCTGGCGTAGCTCCACTGAAATCCGTCAAAGTGTTCTCTGCAATAGAGTCGTTCCTTTCGAGTCCAGCGCGATCAGCCAGCCAAGAGGAAAAAATGTATTCTGGAATGGCTGTCTCGCCTTATATGTGAACCTTCTGAATGAATGGGATTATGGGTTTTCTCCCATAGTGCTCTCTGGCCCAAAGAGCTTTAACGTGTGGACTCTCTTGAAGTTAGAAAGTGTACTTTGTGAAGCTAGCATACTTGTGGACTCCAATGAGTAAAGGTGGGAACACAAGCCTTGTCTTGATTAGTTCTACTTAGTACCTTGTTTCAGGTTCTGGCCAAAACAACTTCTTGTAAGATTAGATCAACTCTAATTACTTAGCAGTTAGTAAGGATTCCAACATCTCCCCCTTTCTTTTGTTTTAAAACATAGGGGGTTTCTGAGGGGGTACACATAAATCCATCAATATGGGCCAGAACTTTGTAACAGATATACATGGTATACATAAATCCATCAATATGGGAGGCATTATACATAATTTACATGAGCACATAGCAATATAACACAGGCTAGTAGTAATGTAACAAATAACAAGAATCAATCTGAAAATTTACACATGTCCATAAGTCCTAGAAACAGTCCAATAGGATTCCATTGTCCATTAGTTCATGTGCCAGGAATCTAATAATTCTTGTGAGCACAATCAGCAACAGAACCACCCGATATTTCTTGGGTCTTCTCCTTTGTTTCAAAGGTCTGCTCCATCTTTCTGCGATGGACAAGGCGAATGCGGCTCGTAGGCACCCATCTGATTCCTTCTCCACCTGTAGAGATGCAAGCAAATCCTCTCCCCCAAGCAGTTAGCCTATCTGGTCCCTTCCATTCACCACTTTCTGGGTCTCTCCACATCACCTGGCGATTATCTAAAGATAGTGGAGCTGCTCGCACTGGACACTGCTCTTCTGGTGGGTTATAAAACCTGTCTGCTGGAGCCAGTGCATCTTTATCAAAGATTAAAAAATTAATGGTATAGAGAACTAAATTTAGAAGTTCTCTAGGGTTACCCGTGGCTCCCCCTTTCTTTTGTTTTTGGAGGAGTGTCTTAATGTCTCTGTTTCTTCTTTCTACTATTGCTTGACCTTGAGGATTAAAGGGTATGCCAGTAGTGTGTAGAATCTTATACTGTGCACAAAAGTGTTCAAAATGTTTGGAGGTATATGCCGGTCCATTATCTGTTTTTATTTCTTGTGGCACACCCATAATTACGAATGCTTGAATGAGGAATTCAGTGACCACTCGGGCTGTCTCTTTTGCTGCTGGTATGGCAAAAGTGAATCCTGAAAAGGTGTCTACCACAACGTGGATAAAAGACAGACGACCAAAAGATTTATAATGAGTCACATCCATTTGCCAGATTTCATTGGGTCTCAAACCACGAGGGTTCTTCCCTGGAGGCAGTGTAGGAGCGTGGAAGGGAAGGCAAGCTGTACAGCTTTTCACTATGCTCCTAGCTTCTTCTCTTGTAATCCCAAACTGTAAACGCAAAGCTCGAGCAGCCTGATGGTATTTAGAATGGGATTCCTGGGCCTCCTGAAATAAAGGCGTACTGGCCAACATAGTTAAAAGGCTATCTGCCTTTGAATTTCCATCAAAAATAGGACCTGGAAGTCCACTATGTGAATGGACATGCAGGATATAAATCTTTCCTGGATGCTTTCTCACTTGCTCTTGAAGTTCCTTAAAGAGCTGATATATATTAGAAGCTGCAAATTTTATTTGGGCTGTAGCAATTCTTTGTACCACACCTACTGAATAGGCTGAATCAGATATTATATTTATGTCGCCTGGGTAATAAGTGAGAGCTAGCATGATCGCATATAATTCGTTCTGCTGAGTGGATTGAAAAGGAGTTCTGACTACTCTTTTTACGGTTAGATCATGAGAGTATACAGCACAAATATTTTGTTTGGCTGCGTCTGTAAAAATGGTTGGTCCTTCAAGAGGAACCTTAGAAACCTTCTCCTCAAAAATCCATTGCCAATTATGCAGTAGTCTGGTTATCTTTAATGGAGATCCATGTGCAAAATTTGGAGCCATGGCCAATAAAATCTGCCACTCTGGGATGGTTTCACAGCACATATTGAGCATTCAGTCCTTTAAAAACCTCATATCTTTTTCAGACAAACTCTTACCTGGCCATATCTCTCTCCTCTTGTAATTATACTATCATCTATTCCACATGTTTCCATCATTTCCTATTCAAGAATAATTAAAGAGATTGTGTCAATTTACTAGTGCTATGGTGGTAAAATAGAAGACAGAGTTTAGAACTAGGAAGAAGCATCTTTGTGAGTTCAAATCCAGACTCAGGCTGTTACTAGCTGGATAATACTGGACAAGTCATTAATCTTATTTGCCTCAAATTCTTATCTGTAAAATGAAGTGGAAAAGGAAATGGCAAATCACTCTAGTATCTTTGCCATGAAAACTCCCAAATATGAGCACAAATAATCAGGCACAACTGAAACAACTTAATAACAAAAACAAACAAACAAACAAAAAAAGGCAGGTCATGCATCCACAGGCAGGATTCCTTCAGCTGAACTACAAGATTATCAAGAAAGCTCAATTCGAGATGGTACACTTTGGACTTTGCCAAAGTCAAGCTTTTCAATGGCTTCAAGTACTGCCAAATGGCAGACAGTAAGATTTCTTGGGGATTCACATATTTCCACTCTCTAATTTTTGTTTAATCATGCCCCAAAAAAAGAACTCTTGTGAATCTTGTGTCTGCAGTGAATGAAAGAATATTATTATCCCAAATTTTCCAGTCCTTTCAATTTATACTCTGGCACAATCTTTCAAAAATTTACCTTCTCTGACTGAAACTTTCAGCTGAACATAATGATTTATTTATAGTTTTGTTGTTGCTGTTGCTCTTTCAAGATTTGGATTTTTTTAAAGGCACTTAATATAAAATAAACTCACACACTGATAAGTTTGAAGCACAGCAGTATTTTAAAACCACATGTTTACAATGAAACAGGGAGAGCTTTGAAATACTCAAATCCAAGCTAAGCTCAGGATGAAACTAAAAAAGTTTAGAAATATATCCATGATTGAAAGTTTGGATCTGTGCATATTGTTTGCCTTGTTTCACTTATGTGATGGAAAATCCCCAAAGCTACAAAAATGAGATCATATGGAGGAAAGAAATCATCCTGAAACTGAGGGTTTCCATCCACTCTCCCTGAGTGGCCTTCCTGTACTTGTCCCTATTTCCTGTCCTTTCACTTCCTGTATATAGATGACTTTTTTCCCAAATGAGTGATGAACTTGAACTTCTCACAGATTTGATTGCTTTTGGAGGTGGTGGAAGGAATAATCTCCCAATAATAACATGACACTGATTTCATTTCTGTATAGTTTTGCAGATTTGCACTGATATAGGTTTTAGTGCCACACAAAAGCAAAATGCCCCTCTATGCTTAAGAAAAAAAAAAAAAACTGCTATACACATTGAAGACTTGCATTTTTAAAAATATATCAAAAGGTACTTCTGATATAATCAGACTGCAGTACCAGACTAGCAAGTTGGCTTTCAAGTAGGTTATGGCAAGCCCTATCATGATTATCCTGATCCATGATAACCTTCTTTCCACTTTTCCTGAAAGGGACTTCCACTTAACTATTCTATTTCTTCTGCTCACTTCAATCAAATAAGGAATAACATGACCAGCTTATTGAATTGCATTTTCCATTCTGGCCACTTGAGGGAATCAGACTTTAGAAATAGCAAAGATTTGGGTCTTTATTCCACAAAGGCCTATGGATAAATATTTATTTGTTGCCTAAATGATCCCAATTTCACCTAAACCTCAAGAACATCATAAGGTACAAGCTCTGAAATAAATTATCTTTTATATATGACATATCCAGCAGGAAAAGAAAAATTGCTGATAAATGGGAGTCCTGGGAGTTCCTAAGTGAGGTCCCTCTGTACAATTTATGATTGGGTACTCTTGGACTTCAGAATGATTAATACAGTTAATTCTCAGTAGAATAAGAGCTGTTTTAGCCCAGGAGAGAACTGTATATGACTGTTTATAGAAGCCGATAACATCAAAGTAGTCCATGGCTTGTGTTAAGCAAATACAGAATTCTGGGTCAGCGCAAATTAATCCTAAAGGAGTAAGGAAAAGTTCTTAATGACTGGGATCTATACATTATCACTTTTCATACAAGCAGTAGAAAATGGTAGAACTATTAATGAGATTTGCAAATGGCCTCACTCACTACATTGTGTCAGCAGCTGCATATTTAGCTAGGGTGTTCTCCATTAAAGAATCCTATTATCTATACATCTGCAACTTTTTAATGAAGTGTAGAAGTCTATGAAAATTTTAATTACACCTTTTGGCATCTGAATCATTTTAATATTGTGTTTCACAACAAAATATGAAGTCAATCATATTATACTTTATATATTCTTACACTTTAAGTGGCTGTGCAGATTGATGAATTAAAGACTGTTCTCTTATCTATGTTATATAAAACAGATGTTATTTTCAAGGGCAATTCACAAAGAGAGTTTTTTTTCAAATGATGCCCCTTGGTGAAAAACTATACATTACTTTGTTTTCAAAAGCTTTAAGAACTAAATAAGGAGATGGCATAAAGAAAAAAGGGTAAGTGTGTATGGCATGGTATTAAATTTAATGGGTATAATAGTCACTACTACAAGTTTGTTTTTTTTTTTTAACCTAGGGAATTTTATATAAATCTAAAGGTAGAAGTCAATTATTAAAACAGAAACCTGAGAATTTTAGAGTTTTACATTTTCATTTAATATACATTTTGATTATTCTAACACATTTTAGGAAAAATACTTATTCTTATAGAGCTTTTCTGGTATATTTGAATATATGTCATTTTAAAATGATGCCTCCTCTCAAATGTTCACAGTAACAGAGAACAAGGATAGGGTTGATTGAAATCTCCCAGTTTGGGGATATCAAAATATTGATTTCCATACCAGATTTAACCTCAGTGGAAGGAGAGCTTACTCATCTAAAAGTCTAAGAGACCAGGATTCTGTTACTTTTAGTTTAAGTCCTACTATTAATTTTCCTTCTAAAATTAATCTTGAAAAAGACATTTAATGTTTTTCCCCCTTGGGAATGAGGGGGTGTGTCTCAGTTTCCTCATCTCTAAAATAAGAGAATTGTTTGCACTCAATGATTTCTAAGATTCTGCTCTAGCTCTATGATTTTATGATCTATGAAATCTCCTCTGTTCACCTTAAACTTTTTCCAACTTCAAACAAGTAGGAAATTGATCAATTTAAGTTTCATCTCCTTTCTCTTTGACTTATCTTTGAGTATACCTTTTTAATAAACAAAGAAATGATCAGTTGGAAGCCAGAGAGTAAAAGGAGAGCAGAAGTAGCAAAGATCTACCTTCTGCCAAATCATACACATTGGGCTTTGAAAACATTTTTAGAAAGGGAAAATGCAAAAAAAAAACATTATTTAACAATAGAAATAGACAATTATATTTTCAAGATTTTTCACTAACGGGAGGAAGCTTCTAAACCCAGGGTTCTGAACAGAAATTACAAAGATAAATAATTGAACCTACTTTTTAACTTACACTATAGACTTCCTTACACCAAACATTACCATGAGCAAAGTTAACCTAATGGAGACCTAATAGAACATTAATGAAGTACTTACAAGTATGTCCTACTTGGTGCAAATAACAAATCTCCTGAAGTGTTCATTCCTCAGATTTGTGCTGTGTATTTTCACTGGAGTGGGGAAAATTGCCATAAATTACATATTGACTATTGTGTATTCCATATAGACCATATCTAATGATCTAACCTAAGAGGATTCTTTATGCACACTAATTGGGACCTGGCTGTAATGTTAATACAAGTATGTTTGTTTCAGGTGGGGTATGTGAAATTAGGAATTGATATGCTCTACCATACATGAAAAGTATTGAAATATTTATCTTCTTTGCATCAAAGCCTGGAACTAGTGTCCCATAGGTAGTGCTTACTCACTCTTGAAGTGGATATGCAATTGTGGTAGTTAGGGATACATCTATTTATGACAGGTTTTTAGGTGGAAATGTTAAAAAAAAAAAAAAGAAAGAAAGAAAGAAAGAAAGAAAGAAAGAAAGAAAGAAAGAAAGAAAGAAAGAAGAAAGAAAGAAAGAAAGAAAGAAGAAAGAAAGAAAGAAAGGAAGGAAGGAAGAAGGAAGGAAGGAAGGAAGGAAGGAAGGAAGGAAGGAAGGAAGGAAGGAAGAAAGAAAGAAAGAAAGAAAGAAAGAAAGAAAGAAAGAAAGAAAGAAAGAAAGAAAGAAAGAAAGAAAGAAAGAAAGAAACTTCAGGTATTTGATTCTTTTCTTGAAATTGTTTATATCCTTTTTCATGTGTTCATGTGATCAATCTCAGCATCTGGACTCTTGTAGTTGATGCTGCCTATGGCTATACAATCCTTCTTTTTTGTTGCCTTCCTATATCTTTAAGAAACAACCAAGTCTATCATTAGTGAAGTAAGTTTCCTAAAGCTCAGGTAATTCTGACCATGTCATACATATCTCACCCTCTCTCTCCTCCTGTGGCTTCCTGTGACTTTAAGAATCAAATAGAAATACTTCTATTTGTCATTTAAAGCTCCTCACAATTTGACCTTATCCTACTTTATTCATTTTATTCATTTCCTCACACTTTATAATCCATCTAAACTGGTCTTGCTGTTCCTCACTCCATTTCCTGTCTCCATGACTTTGCATTGGCTGTAGGCCAGGCCAGGCAAGTTCTCCAGACTCACTTTTGACTTTTGGAAGCCTTTATTTTTTCTCCTGCCAACTCGCCACCACCACCAAGTACTAGTGTTTTCACCACAAAAG
The DNA here is from genome assembly GCF_016432865.1 of Antechinus flavipes. NCBI lineage: Eukaryota > Metazoa > Chordata > Mammalia > Dasyuromorphia > Dasyuridae > Antechinus > Antechinus flavipes. Next base: position 450,242,035 of record NC_067398.1, read on the forward strand.
TTACCTTGCATCTTTTTTGTATGTATCTTGCATGTATCCATATATGGACACATTGTCCCTTTTGGAAATTTTTCAATCTGGATTTTGCGATGGCCGAAAAAGAATGTCTCCCTAATAGGTCTATAAGACTGGAGGTCAACTTAAGAAAAATTAAAGGAAAAGAAAGTCACTGACATTCTAAGGAAGATGTCAAAAGCTTCTGCTTCCTAGGCCATAAGTTTGAATTATAAAATTTTTTCAGACGGCTGTAGAGTATCCAGTCAATCAGCTATATTCTGTAATATCTGAATGGACTCATGGATTGAATAATATCTTTATTAAAACAATGGTCTGGGAAGTTCCTAGTTGCATGTTAGGTGCAGCCTCTTTGGGGTTGTGTGACACTAAAACCGTGTACCTGGATGAAGCAGGGTTATGCATGCTATTTAATCTGCAATAGAATGGAGGAGGGAGGGTAATTCAGTCAAACAGCATGTTTTGATAATGAAGATCTTGCTTCTGTTGGGTTTTTTCCTCAACATCCCTCCTCCAATGAAATATTAACACCTTGAGAATTGAGACTGTTTTCATTTTTGTCATTGCAACCCCAATATCTAGCAAAGCATGTGGCACATAGTGGAAACCTTAAAAATGTTGTTGAGTCCTTTGTAAAATATTTCATTTAAATCTAATAACTATCAATAAAATATTCAAACATACAAGCAGATTTTAAATGATCTTAACAAACAAACATTTTTTATTTTGTTTTTATGTGCATATTGACTTTTACAAGATGGAAATTATTATATCTTTTTGATCTCCATATAATGCCTCACTTTACTGAATGAATGCTTTTGGTCCTTGATTTTTCTAGATTTTGTTGTTATTATTTTATATGCAGGCAAGTGTATGTATTGTGGAAGGAATAGAGGGAGGAAGGAGAAATGGGGGAAAAACTAGAATACTCTATGGTAGACTTCATTGTTGGTCTTTTATCTGAGGGAAAGATAGTATATTAGTACACTCAGACAAACCTGACTCATGGTCTATGCATTCCTATGATATTCTTCTGGCTTTAAAAAGACATATGTTCAAATCCTTCTTGAGATATTTACTAGCTCTTTGGTCCTCAGAAAGTCATTTAAACTCTTTAAGACTTAATTTCTTCAACAGCAAAATGAGGATAACATCCCTCCCAGGATTATTGTGAGGATTCAAATACCCACATACATACATACATGTATATATACATATGTGTGTAAACTACTTTGCAATTCTCAAAATACTATATAAATACAAACTATTGTTATTATCAGCAATCATTACTTTTATCATTATGAGTGGCTAGCTGATATAGCATTGGGGCTTGAATCAAGAAGTTCAAACCTGATCTCAGATATTTTCTGTGAATCTGAACCAGTCACTTAACTCTGTTTATCTCAATTTCCTCATCTGTAAAATGAGCAGGAGAAGAAAATGGCAAACTATTCAAGTGTTTTTGTCAAGGAAACCCCATATGGGATTCAACCATTCTGGAGAGCAATATGGAACTATACCCAAAGGGCTATCAAACTGTGCATATCCTTTGATCCAGTCATGTCTACTGGGCTTACATCCCAAAGGGATGATAAAAAAAGGACAAGGACCCACATGTGCAGAAATGTTTATGGCAGCCCTTTTTATAGTGGCAAGAACCTGGAAACTGAGTGGATGCTCATCAGTTGGAGAATGGCTGAATAAGTTATGGTATGTGAATATAATGGAATAATATTATTCTGTAAAAAATTATCAGCAGGATGACTTCAGAAAGACCTGGAGAGACTTACATGAACTAATGCTAAGTGAGGTGAGTAGAACCAAGAGGACATCATACACAGGAACAAAAAGATTATACAATGATCAATTCTGATAGTTGTGGCTCTTTTCAACAGCAAAATAATTCAGGTCAGCTCTAATAGATTTGTGATGCAGAAAGTCATCTGCATCCAGAGAGGGGACTTTGGGAACTGAGTGTGAATCACAGCATAGTATTTTCACTATTTTGTTGTTGTTTGCTTGCATTTTGTTTTCTTTCTCATTTTTTCCTTTTTGGTCAGATTTTTCTTGTGTAGCATAATAAATGTGCTACACAATTGTGGAACACAAGATATTGCAAGGGTGAATATTGAAAACTATTTATGCATATATTTTGAAAATAAAAAGCTTAAAAAAAGAAAAACAAAATCCCAGATGGGGGATCACAAAGAGAGGGATATGATTAAAAAATGACTGAATTGGTTTTTCTAAGGTGAATGTTGAAATTATATGTTAGCAATTATAAAAAGCTATTATTTAAAAAAGAAAAGATGACTACACACACAAATTTATTATTATTGTCAGTTTAGATCATTATAGACAGTATATACATTGTTGCCCTGATTCTTTTTTCTTCATTCTGCATCATTGCATAAAATTTTCCCAACTAGACTATTGGAACCAATATCTAACCACTGCTATCCAGCTAACATTTTCATCTTGCTAGATTGATTGGTTGTCTTATTAAATTGATTTTCTACTTTTCTAATGATAATAAAAAAATTTAAAATCACATAAATAGCATTTTATATTTCTCAAATCATTTTCAAAGTCAGTCAGTCAATAAGTATTTATTAAGTACCTACTATGCTAAGCACCAAGGATACAAAGAAAGGCAAGAAATAGAGTGTCCTCATGAAGTTCACAATATAATGAGGGAGATAACATGGCAAACAAATATATGCAAACAAAATATTGCAGGATACATAGGAGATAATTAGCACCAGAATTAAAAAAACAAAACAAAACAATGAAAGGCTACCTGTAGGAAGTGAGATTTTAACTGGGATTTGAAGGAAACCAGGAGGAGATACAGTCCCATATAAAATTTCAACACTGTGGGATAGGTAAGGAAGAAAATATGTCCATTTGACAGGTAAAGAACTTAAGGTACATGGCAGTAATATAATATACTAAATAGCAAGCTAACCATGACATAGTCCTAGTCTGATGTTTTTTTCACTATAATCAATCCAATAATCTTACAATCTCTCTTTTTTTTTTCATCTTTTAAAAGCAAGACAGTTTCAGTGACTCAGTGTCGAGAAACATCACTTGGAGAGCAGTTATGTGATTGTAACCAATATATATGGCAATACTAGCAAGACAATAATTTCATTCAAATTGAGTAAGAGTTAATTTGATCATAGGGCATTTTCACTGCAAGGAATATTGGAACAGCCCTCTAAACAGGATTGCTCTCATAGAGAAGTCATTCAGGGCAATCGTCTGCAACAATGGATAGATTTTCACCATTAAATGTAAAATATGATGAGATACACTAAGGGGGCGATATCCTACTTCTGATTATTTGGCTTGGTTTTCTTTTAAATCTTCAAAAGTTGCTACAAGTGGAGTCCCTGAGCAATTTTAGGGGAGGAAAAAGACATGAATCATAAAGGATGAGCAGGCCATGGATAGGGGGTAGTCTATACCACTGAAGAAAATACATTCAAAGATCCATTGAAATAAAGTCTAGTAAACATTATGAGAAACTATATGAAATCCAACTTTATTATAGTCTTGCAAATAGAGCATTTTGCCTCAGAATTATTATACATGTGCACATGAATATATTTTAAAAAGCAATTACGGAATGTTTCTTCCATTCCTTTCTACCTGTACTTTTTTCTTTTTTCTCAATTTAAAATTTTGTAAAATTTACATTATTCCATAATTCATAAAAAGACATGTTTTGCTCCTTTAAAATGTTTTTTGGGAAGGATCATTGAAAAAGCACCATGAAACTCAGTCAACTTCAGCATAGCAATCATTAATTTATAGTTTATAATATGACTGTGCAGATTTAGAATGTTCAGAGTTTGCTTTTTTTTTCCCTGGATACCCAATGGTCATTTTAAGACTAAATGGCCACTTTGACAACCCTAACAATTCAGAGGGTTTATAGCAACTGTAAATCTATTAAACCACAATTTGCACATAATAAAATGAAACAGCAAGCAGTTAAATGAAAGCTCAATTCTAAGCTACAGAACATTTTCCAGGAAAAGTCATTGAGACTATTTCTGCTACCGCTGCCGTCCTTTGAGAAATTCAATCATGCTGATTGAGGAAACCTGGAGAGAGTTGGCTGTTCCTTCCTCCAATTCATAATTGCCCTGTAGACCATTTAATCATCTGTAGATGAAACAAAGCTTGTGCTGTGGAGTACCGGAAGCAAAGGCATGCGCTTATCAAATGCTTCCTCCTCGGACATGCATAACCAGGCACCCATCTCTTGGTTTTTGAGTAGCCCTGCTGTCAAACTAGGGAGCCAAAGGCAGACTGCCTCTTCCTGTAGTCACTACGGTGGCCTTCCTGAATGCTTGATTTTATTACAGTAAAGCACACTGTGGCCAATTTTTCAGCCATCAGGTTCATAAGAGACAGTCTTTCAGCTTATAAATCAGACCCACTGGCAGAGACAATACCTTCCCCTTGTACTGGCTTGATAGAAAGAAACAATCCTTAAAATTAAATGAAAGGAGCAATTTTTTTAATAACCCTGAAAGAAATCCCTCCCTCAAAAAGTATGTGCATATGTGTATATATTTACATATATATAATATAAAACATTATACATGTATATAATATAATAGCTATCATTTTATACAACACTTACATATTTGCAATCACAATTGTTTTACATATGTGTAGTCCTACAAACAACCTCCACAGTCTCACTCTCTTATTATTACCCTCATTTTCAGTTTCTAGTAAGTTTTAATGCTTCATGTTGTTGTATGACCCCAGCCCAGCATACAAAAGGTCAGGTCAGAAACATTCATGCCCATTTTCATTAAGTAAGAAAGAAAGGACAGACTAGCAAGTAGAGACACTGAGAACTAGAAAACCTGATACATCATACTAATTGACTAGGAATATTAGCCTTTTGTAGAGATTTGAAATCCATTTCCTCCTAACTATAGGCAGTGTGCACTGTACGTAACCATGTGGAGAGGTTTTCTCAGCTCTAGCTCCTGTTTTGAAAAGTGGGTTTGAGAGAATATACTGTTTACCAAAGACTCCTTTAAAGAATAGCATCATTGTTCTGAGTGGACCATTTGTGTTTTCTAGCACTGTAAGGTTTTTTTAAGTCTTTTTTTTTTTTTTTTTTTTTTTTTTTTGGTCAGTGGGAATTTTTTTTAAAGGAATTTTAATTCTCAGAAAAAAAAAAAAAAAACACTTACTTTTGTCTCATGCATGCCAATTAAGTTCAATTCATTGAATCAACAGTTTTCTGTTACCTGTTCCTTCAGGTAGAACAGTGTCTGATACCCCTGCCCTTTCCCATGGTTCTGTGCAGGGACCTTTGCTGCCTGAAAACAGTAGGGACACCTGTTTTCAGAAAAGGGGAGGCTAGCACCTGAAATCTTAGGAATGGGGCTGCCATTGAAAAGGGGCGCTGGATAAGGCAGCCACTGTGATAGGCAGCGGAAATTTGATAATGAAAGGAGATGCCTAATAGATTAATCTGGTGCGATTTGCCAAAACACAGGGGTTTTTGGAAGATTATCCACACTAGCAATAGGAAGCCCTTTGTTGGGTGAAAGTCCCCACTTATCATTGTATTCTTTATCTCCATAAGAAACATAATGGTCTACTTGTTTACATGCACGGCAGATATATTCAGAGCTGGGCTCTGGGACTGTGAACTCCCTTTCATTTGAAATGTTTCCAGCATGCAGGTTATTAGCTGAGGGGGAACAAGCAGTTGGACACATATAAAATTTAAATCAGCCTTGCTTAGATTGGCAAAAATGAATGTTATTTCATCCACTGGGAAAATGTTTTACTTCCTGCTCAAATACTTTTGGATGAAAATCACGAGCTCATTTGTAGCCTTCAGAGATGGATGTGTGTGTGTGTATATACATATATATTTAAAGTTTAAGTGGTATGTCTACAGAAATGTATTTGTTATTATATACTGGTTATTTTCTACTAGTTAATTATTTTATTTGTTTGTCTTGACTTAGTTTTACTCTGCTTATTATAAAATGTGAATTATACCTTCACATTATTCACATTGAATATATGACTGGAAAAGTCTTTGATATATCTCCATAATTCTATAATTGATTTTCAAATTTCTTTCACATCCTGCAAGTCCAAACTACCAAAGCACCATGTTCCTGACCTCTAAAAATAAACATCACTGAAAGACCCCCATATCTGAATACAATTTTATTGAAGCCTCTTTTAAAGGAACACTTGATCAACAGGCCTCTATGTCTTTGACTTCATAGGAATTACAACTGGAGATGATTAATTTGCACACTGTGTTTGTGTGGACCTTGAGGGAATGCAGAGTTTTCAAGAATGATGTTTCTACTGCCTCAACTTCCATCATGCAGTCAAGGAAGCAGGAAAATGACACACCCCTAGGGCTGCCATCACCCCCATTCCAGCCCCCCCAAGGAACTGCTGGCAAGGTTTTGACTGTATTAGTCTGCCTCTACCAACAAGTGCCATTACTTATCATGTGTGAGCATGCGCACAAGAAAAGACCAGAAATTATGATGGCAAAATGGGATGGAAATCTGATAAACCCATCAAAAGAGAATGGATCTCAAAAGAATTGTCTGTCTAGACCAGCTGACGGCTACAAACAAAAGTTAGTGGCTCATGCAACTGAAAATGGATACAATGCAATGAAAAATTACCACCAGGTAACACCTGGTACCACATGAAAAATGTCGTTTTCCCCTCTTCAAACAGCTTTTAGAAGTCAGAGTTGGGGGCTGGGATACACTTTGGAAACCTATTCCTCACATTTATCGTTTTTTGTTTCATATTTTACAGTTTTCTTGAGGCACATATGGCTTTTCAGTCAGTTTCTTCCAGTCTTCCAGTCACCCTAAACAACATCTAGCCCCATGCTGGAGATTCTAGACCTTCAGAAATATTGTTTGGCTTGGGGGCAGAATTTCCACAGCATACCTAAATGTTATTGTTGAGCATTTTAACTTGAAGCAAAGATTCTAAAATACTTTCATGTAAACTTTTTTGTATTTTATCTAAGCAGTTTCCTGATTTACATTATTAAAATATTTCCCCAACTAGAGGTCATTAGGCACTATGGCACCACCAGCATTGGCTTTCATTACCCCACGCCACCAAAAATAAAATAAGTACAATTCCAATTAGAGTAAGTTTGATCAGTCCAAGAGCAGAACTGTCAATCATTTTACTATCACAAATGCAGGAGCATGTATTTTCAATCAGTTTATTTTTTTAAGGAACACACCACCCTGGGTTTATGTTTCTCAATGGAAATGTATGGCTGCGTGACCAGACCTAAAAGCCATGGTATTTCCTTTTCATAGATGTTAAAACACCATGAATAAGCAGGATTCCTCACCATCAAGCACCTTCATGGTTAATTAAATCTCCGCACATATGCTCATAGAAGACCTTGTGTCTCTGTGGTGTAGTAACTTAGTCCCAGGGATAAACACAGTAATAAAATTTGCTTCTTAGGCTTGGAATGTTTTCACTAGATGCTGACTACTTCAAATAACTTTTTTTTTCCCCTTTTAGTACAATTATTTTATTTCCATGAATAAAAGCATCCACTTTCCCTTTGCTTTTCAAAAATCCATAGTCTTGTTAGGAAAATAAATTAACATATAAAGTCACATCAGATTCTTATTGTTCAATCATGGAAAACTGCTACATGTTCTAGCTAAACAACAAATGTGACTCCATTTTATAATAGACATTTGTTTCCTCTTCTTGTTTTATAGAGACAAGTCATGTGATGGGTTTTAATTTACCAAATGTCCAAGTCACTCTGTTTAGTACAGTGTTTTATTTTGAGTATGCTCAACAAATATTTGTTGAATGAATAAATGCTAGGATTTTTTCACCTTTCACCATTTGGGGACATTTCACTAACCATTGAATCATTAACTGGTGTGTCTACCAAGAGAAATGCTTTAGAGATGGATAAAGTTATAGGAGAAACGTGCAAAAACACACACAAGAGAGATATCCTTACTTGAAAAATAATGCTGGCAAATTAAGATGGTCCTCCTGCTTTTGGGGTGGAGGCAATGTGGAATGCAACTGACTTGAAATGAGTAAATAAGAATGCAAATTCAGAAAGGCCAGAGTCCACGCATAATATATGCTTTACTTAAGGTCAAAAAAAAAAATCTAGCCCAATTAATATAGAAAAACTTTAAGTATGGTAAAGATAAGGAATAATAGAACAGAATCACTGTCACAAGTCACAATATCTAGAAAGACAGAATAGACTCAGAAAACTCTGTTACTATATAAATTTACTATATAAATATATCTTATAGAACCTATAAGAAAATATTTCATTTTTCCAAAATAAAATCCTATATTGATGAAGTAAATGAATACAACTATCAATTATCAATTGAAAATATATTTTTAAAAAAATTTTAAGATTGTTTATGGGATATTTTTTAAAGTAGGATCAACTTCTGTCATTTCTTCTTTTAATATTCAGCTCTGATTCTTCCTGATTCTCTAACTATGAATGAATTACTGAGAAGTTACTCATTATGGTACCCTAGATGGAGATTTCTGAACCTCAGTTTCTTCATCTATAAATAGGAGTAATAATGTTTCCATTAGTTGTCTACTAGCTTTATTATCCTTGAAATGCTTTATAAACTATAATGGTTCAAAGTTCAGGGATTTGATAGGTGTGTAGGTACTCCCTTCACTGATCCAGATGGCAACCGTTTTATGTGTTTGTAGACATTCTTCCTTAAATTGCTGCATCTGAAAAAGATTAATCATTTAGTGAGTTCTGAAGAGTAGCCTTTCAGAATTTAGCTAACCTGGGCTTCAGATTACATGGACACATCTCACCAAATGGAATAGATATGGGTTGGGTGAAGAGATGTATCCATGTAATACTTTGTGCTAGACTCAATCTCTCTGTGACCTCAACTACCTAAGATTTTAAGTTGCTGAAAAATTATTGATCTGTACTAGTAGAAACTCTTCTCATCAAAGATTCCCTGCACCAGAAGTGTCAAACAGCCAAATCAGATGAAAATATAAAAGGGAAATAGTTAATAAAATAAATAACAATACAATAAAACATAGATAACATTACACTTTAAGACTAAGTCAATATATATATGACCCATGGGGATCCTTTATATATGGATTAGTAGCTCCTGTTTCTGTTTCAGTCTGACACAACTACCCTAAAGAATTCCTTTGTTGTTCTGTTGTTTGTAGTAGTGTCCGACTCTTTGTGGCCCCATTTGGTGTCTCCTTGGATACTTGAATTCTGGAGTGGTTTGCCGTTTAGTTCTCCAGCTCCTTTACAGATGAGGAAACTGAGGCAAACAAGGTTAAATGACTTTGCCTAGGATCTCAGAGTTAGTGTTTAACTCCACATTTGAACCCAAGAAGATGATTCTTCCAGACTCCATGCCTAAAATATATAGATATAGATAGATGGACAGACAGATTGATACATCTGTATATATATATGTATGTGTGTAATATGTACATGTGTATCTATGTGTATTCACACATGCATATATACCAATTTGTCTTTATGACTGGGGAGAAAAATCAAGATTTTTTTGAAAAGTAGAAAATATATAAAAAACATTGTCCTGAGACCAAGAGCTTGAAGAGAAAGTCTATCAAAATGTTTTTAATAAGTTATGAAGAAACAAAGAGGATGATCCTCTGTCTTGTAGGGAGCATGGATCCTGGGAAAGAACAGAACATCTATCTGTTTTGGAAAGGGCAAAAGAACCTTTCCACAATGCAGAGAAGCATTAAAGCAAAGAAGTCTTTTCTCTGGCTATCTTTCATGCCTAGAATACTCTTCCTCCCCAGTCATCTTCTAACTTTTTTGGTTACTTCTAAGAACCAATTAAAATCTTTCCTTCTATAGCAAGCCTCCTCTTCCAAACCATCTCATTTCCAATTCCTTCCCTCTTTTAATTATCTTCTATTTATCCTATATTAATTCAATTTAAATATATATTCATTTGGATGTTGTCTCTCCCATTAGATTGTAAACTTCTTAAAAGCAGGGACTATTGTCTTTCTTTGCACTTAGCACAATGCCAGGCACATAATAGATTCTTATTAAATATTTATTGATTATTGAATTATATTTGTTTGTCTTATATTGTTAATTAGTTTTATACACATGAGCACACATAGATATAGAGATATCGATGATAGAAAGATAGAGATTAGATATAGTCATAAATATTGATATCAATATTGTATCTTAGGCAGTACATAAACCCAGGCCTTCCTGATTCATAGATCAACTTCCTACTCATTGTTTTATAATATTGAACTTCTAAAATATTCTGGCTGTGTGACCTGGAGAAATCACTTACCCTTTCAATGCTCAATATAAAGGTACAGATTTCCATTGATAGAGGGAATTTCTGCATCTTGGTTCAGTGAAATTGCAAGTCTAATCCCTATCTCTATATTTTGTCTCCCCAACTAGAGCCTAAAGTCTTTGTGAATGAAGGGCTCTCACCAGAGCATCTTTAACAATATTTTGCACAATAATGTGTATAATGCAATAAGTATTGAATGATGAAGGGCAGAAGGAGTCTTATAAAGTCTTATTCTCTGTATAAACCTGAAAAAATTCTACTCCTACAGTATCAGGGTCATTTGAAGATAGTCTAGCATAATATAACTTTTAAACATTTTTCACTGTGACCCTTTTTTGCCCAAGAAACTTTTATGTGACCCCATGGTCATGGCTATATAATATAAACATACAAACATTTATTTTTTAATAACTTTTTATTGCTAGAACTCATGCCAGGGTAATTTTTTACAGCATTATCCCTTGCATTCACTTCTATTCCAATTTTTCCCCTCCCTCCCTCCACCCCCTCCCCCCAGATGGTAAACAGTCCTTTACATGTTGAATAGGTTACAGTATATCCTGGATACAATATACGTGTGCAGAACCGAACAGTTTTCTTGTTGCACAGGGAGAATTGAATTCAGAAGGTATAAATAATCCGGGAGGAAAAACAAAAATGCAAGCAGTTTATATTCATCTCCCAGTATTCTTTCTTTGGGTATACCTGCTTCTGCCCATCTTTGATCAATTGAAACTGAATTAGCTCTCTTTATCGAAGAGATCCACTTCATCCTCAAATGGTATCGTTGTTGAGGTATATAATGATCTCCTGGTTCTGCTCATTTCACTTAGCATCAGTTCATGTAAGTCTCGCCAGTCCTCTCTGTATTCATCCTGCTGGTCATTCCTTACAGAACAATAATATTCCATAGCGTTCATATACCACAATTTACTCAACCATTCTCCAATTGATGGGCATCCATTCATTTTCCAGCTTCTAGACACTACAAATAGGGCTGCCACAAACATTTTGGCACATATAGGTCCCTTTCCCTTCTTTACTATCTCTTTGGGGTATAAGCCCAGTAGAGACACTGCTGAATCAAAGGGTATGCACAGTTTGATAACTTTTTGAGCATAATTCCAAATTGCTCTCCAGAATGGCTGGATGTGTTCACAATTCTACCAACAATGACATACAAACATTTATTAATAATAAGTCATAATTTCATGATCCCCACATGCAGTTATTTTTTTATCTTTATTTAATAATTACTTTATATTGACACTCGTTTCTGTTCCGATTTTTTTTCCCTCCCTCCCTCCACCCCCTCCCCTAGATGGCAAGCAGTCCTTTATATGTTGGGTATGTTGCAGTATATCCTAGATACAATATATGTTTGCAGAACCGAACAGTTCTCTTGTTGCATAGGGAGAATTGGATTCAGAAGGTATAAGTAACCCGGGAGAAAAACAAAAATGCAGATAGTTCACATTCGTTTCCCAGTGTTCTTTCTTTGGGTGTAGCTGCTTTTGTCCATCATTTATCAATTGCCACATGCAGTTATGTAACTCCATATAGGCTCATGACCCACAGTTTAAGAAGCTTTGTAGTATAAAACTACAGGAGTCAAGAGATCTGATTTAAAACTCAGCTCAGCAGCTTATAACCTATATGACAGTGGACAAATCATTTCTCTTGTCTAGGTCTCAGTTCCTCACATATAATATGAGGGCATTAAATTAAATTATAAGATCATAGCGTTAAAGCTCAAAGGGACCTTAAAGACTACCTACAACATAGGAACTGAGGCTTCCAGAGGTTAAATGATTTGCCTATGTTGACATTCTTCTCTTCAAGGCTCATACTCTATCTACTTTACCACACAGATTACCTTTGAGATCTGTTCCAGCTCTGAAACATAACATAAAAACAGACTACAGTATTTTAAAAGATGAGTGATTTCATCAGTACACATATGGCAACCTCTTCACAGCTCAACAATGTGAACTGCTGTGGCCAAAAAGGCTCATTACTCAGGGGCCAAATTTTTAGTAATGATTCATCAGAGCTTTGGTAAGCTGGTCCCTAAAAAACAGAAAAATGGTCTATTTATTCTTTTTTTTTTCATTTTGCTCACATTCCACTGGTATACCTTCAAAGAACACAGAGTAATCTTTACACCAGGATGAGGAATGAAAGAGCTTTAATAGAACACATTAAAATGTACACGCAAAAAATAAAAAATAAATTCAGTCATCTTGCTGTTCTGCCTTATCCACATATATATCATTTCTTTATGCTATTCTTTCTAGATATTTAGATGAAGATAACTAAATTCACTGAGATTGTCCATTCTCTAATAAATATTATAGAATATTGTATTGTAAAGTTCTTAGCATAGTTCCTGGCACATAGTAAGCAAAATAGAAATGCAGTGATGATGATGATGATGATAGAAAAGTGTTACATTGAGAATTCCATGTCTTCAATCTCATTAAGTCAATAGTTAGGGACTCTGAATTCTTACAAGTATCAAATTATATATATATATATATAATATATATATATATATATGTATGCGTGTATGTGTATAAGTATATATGTGTATATATATACACATGTGTATATGTGTGTATGTGTATGTATGCATGTATGTATGTATATATAGCCTAGAAATTTCAATTAAAGCAAGTAAGTTCTTTCCATATCTCATACCCAGTCTCTGACGTTCTTGATTTTTGTTCTCTAGAGAATGACTATTTGTAAAAAGCACTATGCTGATTTTTCTCTATTCAAACTTATTCTTTATTTGATAGATATGAATCAATTAATATAATATTCTAATTTGTTGTCGTTTCAGTCATGTTTGATTCTGTAATCCCATTTGGAGGTTTTTTTTTTTCACTCAAGAGTATTTTATTTTTTTCAAATTATCTGTAAATATAGTTTTTAATATTCATTTTTGTAAGATTTTAAGTTCCAAATTTATTTTCTCTCCTTTCTCCCCAAAAGAGCAATCAATCTTATTTTGATATGTTATATGTGTACAATCATTTTAAACATATTTCCATATCAGTGATGTTGCAAAAGAAAAAATCACAATGCACAGGAAAAACCACAAGAAAGGGGGAAAAGTGAATATAATAAACTTTGATCTACATCCCATCTCCATAGTTGTTTCTCTGGATGTGGATGGTATTTTCCACCATAAGTCTATTGGAATTGTCTTGGATGACTGGATTGCTGAGAAGAGCTAAGTCTATCATAGCTGATTGTTGGAATCCTTACTAACTGCTAAGTAATTAGAGTTGATCTAATCTTACAAGAAGTTGTTTTGGCCAGAACCTGAAACAAGGTACTAAGTAGAACTAATCAAGACAAGGCTTGTGTTCCCACCTTTACTCAAAGTCCACACCTTAAAGCTCTTTGGGCCAGAGAGCACTATGGGAGAAAACCCATAATCCCATTCTCTCAGAAGGTTCAGAGATAAGGCAAGACAGCCATTCCAGAATACATTTTTTTCCTCTGGCTGGCTGATCGCGCTAGACTCGAGAGAAACGACTCTGCTGCAGAGAACACTTTTGACGGACTTCAGTGGAGCTACGCCAGAAGCCCTCTCTCCGCGGCAAAAGTGTGGCTGGGCTCCCCAGAAGGAGATAAGAGAGATCTTCCATCTCTGTTGGAGGCAGAAGAAAGCAGAGGCAGAGGCTGAAGGCAGAACCTTAAATGTTGTGAGCTTTTTCTTCTCAAAATACAGCCAGGTGATCAAAGTTCAGATCTTTTATTAGCCCAGTTAGCTTAGAGGCCTATCTCTCTGCTTGGTTCCAAGAGCTCTCTCCGAATGTCACCAAATCCAAAGGTCTGGTCCTTCAGCCTCTGCCTCAGTTTTCTTCAGCCTCCAGCCAGCTCCAACTTTTTTTGTCATTCCGCTGAAATCTCGACTTGTAGCGTCTTCACTCTCCCCCATAAAGAGTGCAAGCTTTTTTCAGGTCTTTGAGGATTTCTATATCAAAAGGTGAGTATCTTCTACTTTCTTGACCTGAAGAATTAAACTGTTGAATTACAGGAAAAATGTGGTGTTGAAATTCTAATACATTTTTCCCTTCTTCTCTGGCCTTAATTAGTCCCTTTTGCAATCTACTCAAAGGAGCAGTTGGATGCTGGGGGGGAGGTGCTGGATGCCGGGGGGAGGTGCTGGATGCCGGGGGGAGGTGCTGGATGCTGGGGGGAAGGTGCTAGATGCTGGGGGGGAGGTGCTGGTGCTGTCACTGCCCCCCCCCACTACCCCTCCTCCCTCCATCCCGGAGGGTGGAGTTGATGAAGGAAAGTCAATTACCTGCTCTTCAGGTGGGGCTGAGGCTGCCTCAGATTCACCCCACCCTTGAGTCTCACTTAAGTCTCCCTGCCCTGTGGGGATATGGCCATTAATCTGTTCTTTGTCTTCCTCCTTTATCTCAGGCTTCCCCCTTTGGATATCCTGGTATTTTAAGGCCATCTGTATTGTATTGTATAAATAGAACACTGCAATGGAAACTGAACGAGGACCGTTTTCATTGTTATATGCAGACATCTGTTGACCAACCAATGCCCAGTTTTTTAGAGAGATTTGCTTTTCCTCTAAGAACCAAGGGGAGGTGCGTTTTAATGTAGCCAGAAGTCTAGCTGTCTGTCCCCAAGAAATAAAAACAGATAATGGACCGGCATATACCTCCAAACATTTTGAACACTTTTGTGCACAGTATAAGATTCTACACACTACTGGCATACCCTTCAATCCTCAAGGTCAAGCAATAGTAGAAAGAAGAAACAGAGACATTAAGACACTCCTCCAAAAACAAAAGAAAGGAGGAGCCACGGGTAACCCTAGAGAGCTTCTAAATTTAGTTCTCTATACCATTAATTTTTTAATCTTTGATAAAGATGCACTGGCTCCAGCAGACAGGTTTTATAACCCACCAGAAGAGCAGTGTCCAGTGCGAGCAGCTCCACTATCTTTAGATAATCGCCAGGTGATGTGGAGAGACCCAGAAAGTGGTGAATGGAAGGGACCAGATAGGCTAACTGCTTGGGGAGAGGATTTGCTTGCATCTCTACAGGTGGAGAAGGAATCAGATGGGTGCCTACGAGCCGCATTCGCCTTGTCCATCGCAGAAAGATGGAGCAGACCCTTGAAACAAAGGAGAAGACCCAAGAAATATCGGGTGGTTCTGTTGCTGATTGTGCTCATAAGAATTATTAGATTCCTGGCACATGAACTAATGGACAGTGGAATCCTATTGGACTGTTTCTAGGACTTATGGACATGTGTAAATTTTCAGATTGATTCTTGTTATTTGTTACATTACTACTAGCCTGTGTTATATTGCTATGTGCTCATGTAAATTATGTATAATACCTCCCATATTGATGGATTTATGTATACCATGTATATCTGTTACAAAGTTCTGGCCCATATTGATGGATTTATGTGTACCTCCTCAGAAACCCCCTATGTTTTAAAACAAAAGAAAGGGGGAGATGTTGGAATCCTTACTAACTGCTAAGTAATTAGAGTTGATCTAATCTTACAAGAAGTTGTTTTGGCCAGAACCTGAAACAAGGTACTAAGTAGAACTAATCAAGACAAGGCTTGTGTTCCCACCTTTACTCAAAGTCCACACCTTAAAGCTCTTTGGGCCAGAGAGCACTATGGGAGAAAACCCATAATCCCATTCTCTCAGAAGGTTCAGAGATAAGGCAAGACAGCCATTCCAGAATACATTTTTTTCCTCTTGGCTGGCTGATCGCGCTAGACTCGAGAGAAACGACTCTGCTGCAGAGAACACTTTTGACGGACTTCAGTGGAGCTACGCCAGAAGCCCTCTCTCCGCGGCAAAAGTGTGGCTGGGCTCCCCAGAAGGAGATAAGAGAGATCTTCCATCTCTGTTGGAGGCAGAAGAAAGCAGAGGCAGAGGCTGAAGGCAGAACCTTTGGATTTGGAGACATCCGAAGGGCTCTAAGCCTCTAAACCGGCTGTCCTCTGAGAACAAACTCCAACATTTGAACTCTAACAGCTGATCAAGACAAAGTCTTGCTGTTATTATGTACAAGGTTCTCTTGATTCTTCTCATTTCACTCAGCATAAATTCATATAAGTTTTTTTCTGAAATCCACCTACTTTTTATGTCTTATAGAACAATAGTATTCCAATACATTCATTTGCCACAAACATTCCCCATTTGATAGGCATCTCCTCAATTTCCAATTTTTTGTCACTACAAAAAGACCCACTACAAACATTTTTGCACATGTAAGTCCTTTTTCTTGTACATTTGGGCTTTTCTAGATAAAGATACCAGAGTGGGTTGCCATTTCCTTCTTCAGCTATATTACAGATGAGGAAACTGAAACCAAGTTAAATGATTTACTCGGTCATATAGCCAATAAATATTTAGGGTCACATTTGAACTCAGGAAGATAAGTTTTCTTGACTTTAACCCCAGCACTCTATCTACTATGATACCTAGCTTCCCTGATATTCTACTTAGTGAAGAAAAATTAACAATTTTAATGATTTTCAATATATAGGATGTCATTGGTTATTGTGATAATACATAGGAATTATCTTTAGTCCTTGGAATATCATAGGTATTTAATAAATGCTTGTTGTGTGGAATAGAATGAGACACTTCTTTTATATTCTAAAAGATTTTAGAATTCCAAGGATTAATTGAGGGTGGTAGGAGCTAATTGTGAAAAACAGAAGCCATCGGAGGGCAATTGAGAAGAGCATAGATTACTAAGTGATGGCACTTGTTGATCATTTATGTGATCAAATCCTAGATTTAAAACTGAGAAGAACCCTAGAGATTCTCAGTTCCAATTTTATTAGATGAGAAAACTTAAGCAAAGATGTATAAGAAGCTTACCAAAGATAACATGTGATAAATGGCAGAGCAAGGATTCGAACTATTTTTTTCCCCAAATTCATCACTTGTTCTGCTAAACTTTACTTTTCTGCTAGGAATGGGGAGGAAAGAGTCAAGAAGGGGATTGATATGAACAAGGACAGATTTTAGTAGAAACATTAGATGACTATCTATGATGCATGATTTAAAATAAAAGTTCTTAACCTTTTTCAGGACCTTGATTCTTTGGCAGTTTGTTAAGTCTACCGACCTCTTTAGAATAATGTTTTTTACATGCATAAAAAATTATAAAATACAAATACAAAGGATTACAAAAAAAATTATACCCAAATATTTTTTTTATTTCTAATTTTATATTCTCTGAATATATGCTTAAACTATAGGTGAAGAATTTCTGGTTTAAGGGAAGCCACAGTCCCACCTGCCCAAAATTCCACCTGTTCCTATGATTCACACTATACTTCTATTGGCCCTGAATTCCTGCCATATATGATACACCTTCAGGTTGCATAACAAAATCTGATGTGAATATTCTTTTCCTTCAACCCCTTTTGATTACGCATTATCATGATCAGTCCTTTAGAGGAGTTATACCAGAGAAACTTTGAAAGACATGTAAAGATAAAGAGGATGGAGTACCCATTATTTAAATTTGACACTCCCATGACAGGTTTTTGAAAGAAAGTTTCTCAAAATGTTGCTTAATACTTAAGGAATTAAAAATTAATTTCCCATGCTTTATAGGTATTACCAGGGACTTATTATTCTCACTTTAATTTCACAAATAAGTTTGTACTAGTTCAAATCATTTAAAGTAGAATCACTTCAATGGTTATTCTGAAATTAGAATGGTGCAAGCAAGTCCTCTGAAAATATTTTATTGTGAGAATTATTATTTAAGTGTATATTTTACAGCAATTGTGTAGTACAGTGGATAGAAGACAAAACTTTGGAAAAGCTGAATTTAAATCCAGATTCTGATACTTACTAGTTGTGTAATCCTCCACACATAAATTAACATCTATGTGCCTTAATTTCCTTATATGTAAAGTGGGAATAATAATAACTTTTATCTCACAGGGTTCTTTTGAAAGCCAATTGAGATAATGAATGTAAAGTACTTTGCAAATCTCAAAGCACTATATGTATCATTATATCATTTCACTTAAGTTATAATGCCATAATTTAAGTCAGTAACCATTTAGCTTTATTCAACAAGAACTTATGCCTTGAAATTTTGAGCAAATCAATCTCCTTTTGGAGATCTCAGTTCTTCAACTTTTAAATGAGGGAATTAGAATAGATATACATTAAGATATCTTACAGTTCTGAGAATATGATCTTCTGATTCTATTAAGTTCCTACTGTGTGTAAGACAGTTAAGTTGTAACCACCCTAAAATATATAATTTAAAGAAATTGAAATGTAAGAAGAAAGAGGGGGGAGAAAGCTGGCTTCCCTGTAGTCCTACCAGTAATTCATGATGATACGTTTGAATTCATCAAACATGTCTTTAAGATCTAACTAAGGAACTGGCTTGGAAGTTGAAAAGAGCAGTATCTGTAGCAGCTCCAGCTCTCACAGTGAAGTTTGGACAGCTCCATTGTTTGTAGGCTTTTTACTTCCTCTGGAGCCTGATGCTGTGTTGACGCCAGCATCTGTCTGCTAGCCTCCCAAAGGACTTGCTGGATTTCTGGATGTGGTTTTTAATTTCCTTGTGTGTTCGTGCAATTGAGAAATTTTTTCCATGCCTTTTATTATTTTTATTATTGTTGTTGTTATTACACAATATGTGGTGGGGGGAGGGAAGGGGTTGGTCAAGCAAAACTCTCTAGTTGTCCATGAAAAAGGACAAATAACTCCAATGAATCCACAAGCTAGCTCAATTTTTTTTTTAAGTAGCCAAGATAAGCAGAGTAGGGAATTTGTTTTTGATCAATTATAAGTCATAGTTCTGAAAATGTCAGTAAATTGATAAATAAACCTCAGTCTTCCATTCACTCTCACTGGATGGTTTGTTGACAATTATGATCATAACTCTCTTAAAAGACTTAATAAAGGCAACAATGAAGAATTTTACTATAAGAACCAATTGAGGAAGATTAGGTAAATCAGAACCAAGTCAGAAACATAAAGTACCATGAAGATATAGAACCAATATGCTATTCCTATGCCCACACTTTTGGAGATCACAACCTCATGAAAGTCCTATTCTCTTGCCTAGCTATGATATAGAGTGACCCTCATCTAGTGTGTCAGAGGTTCTTGCAGTATTGCCCCAGTCTTGCAGAACCTACCAACTTCAAAAGTCTAAGTGAATAAATTACTTATTTACCATCTAAGGTTCAAGTAAGGTTAAATTGCCTAAGATAATCAGTTCTAAAATTCACAAAACATAAGAGAAAAGGGCACAACACTGCTTTGTCTCTGGTTCTTTAATCATTGCCTTTTATTTCAAATCATGAAAATGATCATTGTAGACTCTGTACCATAAACTAGATGTGTTTGCACAGGGTAAAAGGCATGAAATTTGCTCTCAGATTAATATTTTCACAAGCAAAATTAGGACGGATAGTTGGAGGAAGTGAGACAAAGACACTGTTATACTTCAATCCCCCTGCCAGGGTAGAGAATAGTAATCTAAGAGTTTAGTTGGGGTGAGGAAGTATACTAACTGATAATTTCCTATCTTAAATAATTCATTTCATTAACTTTTAAGTACAATTGGTTTCACAGAACCAAAGGATTTCAAGTGTTCTCAGCAACTTCCAAATTTCAGTATTCTGGGGAAAAGCTTCAGTCACTTCACCCCAATAACAGCTCTGTCCTCTACCTTAATTTGTAATGTAGAGTGCTAAAATAATGAATCTAAAATACTCCATTCTAAAATCCCGTTCCCTTTCCCCAAGACTGATGAAAGTATAAAGTCTTGGAAAAGAGCTTCAACTGGTCCTTAGATAGTAGTCAGGTCGTTAATGTGGAGATAATGATTCCAGCACTGTGAAGAATAAACAGGGTTTGAAATCAATAGTTAGAAATTAAAGAGAACATTTACTATCTTCAAAAACAAGTTGGCTAATTTCCAATGATAGGCAAATAGACTATTTCTAAGGGGTAGTTATTGCCACGCCTTTACTATCCAATACAAATACAAAATGTAAGAGTTCCATAGAGGTCACTTAACTAATGCATCAGATTAATGTTTCATATAGCCTGACTCTGATTCAAGAGACAGCAAGAAAAGTAATGGAGACAATTAAAAGGATATTTATTAATTGTGGAATGGCTAAACACATGGTAGTATCTGGTTGTGATGAAATACTACTGGGCTATAAGAAATGATGATCTGGTTGACTTTAGAAAAACATGGAAAGACTTGCATGAAATAATGAAGAGTAAAATGAGCAGAACCAAGAAAATAATAATGTTCTAAAAACAACTTTGAATGACTAAGTCATTTTGAATATTACAAATATTCAAATCACCTGTGTAGGACTAATGAAGGAAGATACTATCCACATCCAAAGAAAGAACTATTACTTAGAAGTATGTATAATAAGATTTTATGTATGTACATATATACATATATATGTATATATGTACATACATACACATATTATATACACATACATATATTTAAAAACATAAACATTTATTTATAAATAATGCATTTGTGAGATATAGCATATCATAATAAATTATTCATATATTGTTAATATGATATTAATATATAAATTGTAGATGTATATAATGAATATATTTCCATTTATAAATATATATACTTATATATAACTATATAATGTATATGTTTAGATATTAATTAGAAGTATATATAGTATGTTTTTACATATATATACATACATTGTGTGTGTGTCCGTGTGTAGTGCTGGGTTCTTTTCTGGACACCACAGTCTAAAGAAACTAATAGGCTAAAAAATGTTCAGAGGACTGAAGTCAAGATAATGAAAAGCATTTAATTCACACCATATAAAGATCAGTTAAATGAGAGATTGTTGTTATTGCTACTGCTGTTTGTCCTTAATTCCTGAAAAAGACTATGACATCAAGGAGATGACATCATGACACACAAGTGAATTGGATTTAAGTGAGGCAGGTTATGCTAAGTCACCAGCTTCATTCTCTCCTCCAAAGCCATCTGGGTCCAATGGGGAGATAGAAATCAGGACGACTGGAGATGGTCCCAGATACAGAATTAGACCTTGGCCTTTTTAAACTAAGATCTCTCCCAGGTGAATGAAAAGAGCACATTTACCCTAGAAAAGAGCAAACTATGGGGGGCGGGGTGGATGGAAAGCAACAGCACAATAGCTGTGTTCAAGTACTTGAAGGGTTACCATGTAAAAAAGGAATTAGAATTATTTTCTTTGGTCTTGGAGAGCAAAACCAGGACTGATCAATAGAAGCTTCAGAGAGGCAAATTTAGATTTGATGTGAGGAAAATTTCCTAATAATCAGTGCTATTGAAAAGTTGAATGGCTTGCCTAGAGAAATGATGAGTTCCTCTTCCTTGGAAGTTTTCATTCAGAAATTTTAAAAATATTTGTGACTTGTGTTGTAAAGGGAATTTCTTCTTGTCTGAGTTGAGTTAGATGGCTGTTGAGATGCCTTCATTCTCTGAAATTCTTGATTCTAGATAGTCCTTTCAAACTCAACATGTCAAAAACTGAACTCATTCATTAAGTTCAATCAAATCCTCTACCTTTTTTAATTTCTCCATTACTTAGAAGAGCTTCATTATCCTCCCACCAAAAGGAAATATAAAGCATGAAGTCAAATAATGCAATTACTTTATAGGATTCAGTTAAGTTCAATATTTGATGATCAATTTTACATCTTCAAAATCAATGGTTGGCACCTCAAGACTATCTCAAATATTGTACTTAATGTTAATGCAATGTCATATTTTCCCATATCCTGCAGGGTTATTACAGTTTTTGCATGGTTCATAATAGCAATAATAATTAATAAATACAAAATACATAATGCAGGAGTGATAGAATCGATGAAAAAGTTTATTTTTCAAATGAGGGTTCTATCATCTGCTTTTTAGATTATCAAGCTTTTACAAGCTAAATACATAATACAAAGACATATGTGCTACAGAAGGTCAATTTTTGCCATAAAACTATCATAAAATAAATGAAGATTATCATTGTTATTATTAAAGATAGAGGGTATCTAAGAAACCATCAATCCAATCCCTGGTTTAAGCATGAGTACTCACAACATCACTGCTAAGTGATCATTCAAAACCAATTAAGTCTATGTTTTATAACAGCATTAAAATATATAAATTTAAGGAAAGTAATTTAAGTATGAAATGATTATAACTCCAATATGCTTATCATATAAGTATATTATATTGTTATAAGTTTGCCTCAATCTTCTACATAATTATAATGAGCTATAGGAGGAAAGGATCTCTCTATCTTAAATGAACTTTTAAAAAATATCCTTATTTATTTGTTGGCTTACTTCTTTGCTTGCCTTCTTGCTTATTGTTTATTTAGAACTATATCTCCTAATCTAGCCCAAGCTAGAAGTCACCCATGCTGAATCCCAACATTAACCATCATGGAAGATTTAACTTGCTCCATTTTTCTAATATGGACCAATTTAGCTTTCCTTAGATATCCTAATACCTTTCTGTCTATAGAGTCAGAAATATAGTTAATGGTTAACTCTATGGTAGGTCAGAATTCCTGGATTGAAGAGATGTTCCAACCTCATCCTCCCCTAATAGAAGAGGTCAATATATAACCTATATCAAATTGCTTGCTGTCTTGGGGAGAGGAGGGAAGTATGGGAGAGAAAAAAAAAGAAATCAAAATCTACTAAAAATAAATGCTGAAAATTAAAAAAGAAAGAAACAAAGGAATAAAGATACCAATAAAATTCAATGAAAAATTAATTAGTTAATTGAAAATTTTAAGATATGTCAGACTTATGCTGACTTATCTGAACTTCCTATCTCTTCCAGCAACCATCACATAGACTGCAAAATGCAAGTGCTGAAATATTATTACAGTATGAAATATTACAAAAATATCTACTAGAGTATTTTATTATTTTTATCCTTTAGTGAATGGATTTTATTTTTAAGAAAGAAAAAAAGAGAGAGTAAAGATGTCCTTCCTCTAACTCAAAAATGACTAGGTATAAAAGACTCATATTTGCAATTCTAATTGAAAATGTGAGGCTGTGTAGATTTATTTTTATAGAAAGACACAATATGATGTCCATGTAAAAATAATAAAATGAGCTCTGTGTGAACTGTTCTGGATGGCATTTCAGGTTGAGCGTCCAGCACTTTCATTTCACAGCTTTAAACATGGGCATAATTGCTCATTAAGAAATATCAGTAGGAAAAAGAATTTTACAATGTTTTGACAATGTTTTTCATAATATTAGGAGTTAGCAACAACAGAAGCATATGGGGAATCAGTAAGGAAATAGTGAGCAAGAAGGGGAAAAGAAGGCTTCCAAAAGTCTGCATGTTTTGGAATCATTATCTTGGTTCCACATTTCTGCATGTTTTAATTTCTATTCTGTTTATCAGTTGTCATCTAGAAATAACGTCAGAGCCAAATTTTCATCCTATGTAACACTGTAAGAATTTTCCTTGCTTTCTTGAAGGTTAATTTTCCCATGGAATTGCCTAAGATGTAAATCTGACCCCTAAGGGAATATTATTTCAATGAGAGGAGAAACCACCTTTTAGGAAGACATAACATCATTAAAATCTTGGTTTTTCAATGTTTTATCTTTGAATACTATATTAAATTTGCAAGTACTAATGTATTGGTATTATAATTTGAGAACAATAAAATAGTATTTTAAAGCATTTTTTTTCTTAAACTGAGGTTAACAAAGATGCAATGTATTCAAGAATCTCCTCTTCAAATATCTGTACTGTCTGTATGCAGCTAGGAGGTACAATGGATAAAGTGCCAGGTTTGGAGTCAGGAATACTCATCTTCATGAGATCAAATCTAGTTTTAACACCTCTAGATATGACCCTGGACAAGTCATTTCATCTCATTTACTTCAGTTTATTCATCTGTGAAATAAATTGGGGAAGGAAATGGCAAACCACTCTAATATTTTTGCCAAGAAAACAAAGACTCAGACAGAACTAAAAAAATGACTGAACAACTATAACTTGTAACCATAGGTTTTTATAGCTTAGTGAATTAAGGAATAGAAAAAATAATTTCCTAATTCAATAGTTAATTTAATTTTACTGATCTTATCTGTTATACAATCCCTCTTCCCTTCTCCTCATGATTGTAAATATAAGCTTGTAATTAAGATGCTCGAAAAATGACAGTTATTCTATCGTGAAAAACCATAAGGGAACAATGAGACCATCCTTTCTACTAAAGGCTTAAGATTACAATGTTCCCCTATTCTTTTTCCTTCCTATAGAAGAGAATCAATAATCAAATATTTTCAGTAGAAAAATTGCTAATTGGTCATTTCTGTAACTAATTTTCAAACTGCATTGTTTTTTTTTTCTCCTGATAAATCTTTATAAAAGATTCAGAAGCTATTCATCTTTCTGCCTGATTTTCATGATAGATTTGTGTTTTTTTTTAATAATTTTAAGTTCCAATAATAGATATGCCTTGCTCTTGGCAATATTACCTGATGCTAATTGAGCATTTGATCATGGAGATGATAGGTATCCTCTAAATTTTATTGAAAGTAGGAGGTAACAAAGTTGATATGCCCCTTTTGATTTAAGAATCTTATATCTGGTTTAAAGTTCCTACTATTCCTTCTGTTGTAATTTCTTAGATAAGTATTTATATGTTTTTACCAACACAAAAGCTTTTGCCTTTCTTTGGATCTCTACAGCTAAATATGGTTTGTATCATGTAGTAGGTACTTAATAAATGTCTATTTATTGATGGGTGATACAGATAGTTTGTCATGTGTTCATTTTCTAAGAATTCTAAAATGACTTTAATTCCCTTCTCCAAGAGGACCTAGATACCAGGATGCAAATACCAAGGATCAATATTCAACCAATTCATCATTGTACTCTTTCAATTCATAACAAAAGTCAGGTTTGAGTAAATGAAAAATATGTCTTAATTTAGTCAGAACTGTTTGATTGTTATAGATATTTACAGATGGTAATTTGCATATTAATATCTAAAATCTCTAAATTAGTGCTGATGAATTACTGTAATGAAATTAATTTGGGTTTGGAGTGAGAAGACTATGTTTGGCTTTGAGATTTCTTATTTATATATCTAAGGTATATCACTAAAGACATACTAAAGCCTTAGTTTCCTCACTTGAAAATAAGAAGTTAGAACTAGATGACTGAATCTATGATCTGACTGTGATAGACTTTGCAAATATTCAAAGAAAATTTTGACTTTATTGGATATTGTATTATTATATATGATAACTATTTAATATGCAAGTAGCACATATATTTATCTTTATTATTATATATCAAAAATTTAGCTGCTTTAAAAATATATTTGCTTATTAATTAGCTATATTATTTGTTCTATTAATATTATCTAAATTTTGTGAATGTAAATATTTTTAAATGTTTGTGAGAAGCAAATTATTTTTGTAAATAATTATCCCTTATTCATGTTAAGTTCTGATTTACTTTTATTGGGTTCTTTAAGGGCAAATATTGTACTATTAGGAGGGAAGGAATTGGACTATAATAAATAATACCAAAAATTGATGAGAATAGAGATTTTAGAAAAATATTATTGTAAGAGTCTCCCATAGTGCTAGAATTTAGCCTAGCAAAGATCTATCTTTTGCATGATTTTCTAGCTAATTGGAAATAGTAGAAGAACTTTGTAATAACATAGGCCCAAAGTACATTACTGTTATGTCTCAAGGAATTGGAAATTGAATGGATGCCCATCATTTGAAGAATGGCTGACTAAGGTATGTTATGTGAATTTAATGGAATATTGTTGTTCCATAAGAAATGACAAACAGGCTGATTTCACAAAAGCCTGGAAAGACTTGCAGGAACTGATGCTGAGTGAAATGAGCAGAACCAAGACAACATGGTACACAGCAACAAGATTAAGTAATGATCAACTGTGATGGACTTGGCTCTTTTCGGTTCTAAGGTGATTTAAAGAAATTCCAATAGACTGATGAAAACAGCCATTGACATCCAGAGAAAGAACTATGGAGACTGAATGGAAAATTTTCCATTATTGCTGGAGTGGTGACCTGAGCTGGCTATTCTGAAGAGCAATTTGGAACTATGATCAAGGGGCAATCAAACTACGCATATCCTTTGATCCAGCAGTGTCTCTACTGGGCTTGTATCCCAAACAGAATATAAAAAGGGAAAAGAACCCACATGTACAAAAAGGGCTTCTAGTAACCCTTTTTGTAGTAAGTAGCAAGGAACTAGAAACTGAGTGGATGCCTATCATTTGGGGAATGGCTGAATAAGTTATGGTATGTGGATGTTATGGAATATTATTGTTCTATAAGAAATGATCAACAAGATGATTTCAGATAATGTGGATCATAACAGTTTTTTTCACCTTTTTGGTTGTTATTTCCTTGCTTTTTGTTTTTTGTGCTATTTTTTTTCCTTTTTTGATCTGATTTTTCTTGTGCAGCATGATAAATGTAGAAATATGTAAAGAAGAATTGTATATATTTAACATATATTGGATTACTTGCTGTCTAGGGGAGGGTGTGGGGGAAGGGAGGGAGAAAAAATTGGAACACAAAGTATTGCAAGGGTGAATGTTGAAAGCTATGTTCCCATTTTTTTGAAAATAACAAGTTATTATTTTTTTAAAAGCATTATTTTCGCCTTTTTGTTGTAGTTGTTCTTTGTTTGATTGTTTTTCTTCCTTTTTCATGGTTCCCCCCAGTTTTGATCTGATTTTTCTTGTGCAGCAGAATGAGTATGAAAATATTTAGAAGAATTGCACATCTAACTTATATTAGATTGCTTGCTTTCTAGGAAAGGGAGGAAGGGGTAAGGAAGCAGAAAAATTTGGAACACAAGGCATTATAAAGGTGAGTATTGAAAACTATCTTTGCATGTTTTTAGAAAAATAAAAAACTTAAAAAAAAAAAAAAGACTAGCAGCCCCAAAAGAAGTAGATAGATATATAGAACAAAGTGAGCACAAAGCAAAGTTTGTCTTTTGGGACACCAAATTAGTATATTGGGTGTTTACTTTTAGGTAGATCCTGCTTCAAAAGTTAATATACTTCAGTTAATTTGGGGGGTTACAAAGCATAGGTTGTCATTGAAATATTGTTATATTTCCCATATGAGTTCCAAGGCCAGCTAGAAAAAATATATTTAAGCCATAAATGCTTAAAGAATACAGATACTGGTTTCATATCTCACTACCCCATACTAATATTTCTGTGAGACAACATATTCATATTTTTCCAGAGATTTTAGGAACAAATTTTCACCTATATCTTCAAAAGTACCTGATGGAAGGGAAGACAATTAGAAGATGTGTAGTGATGGGGAAGGAAATGAGGGAGAATAAGAGGAGGCAAGGACCTTGATAGAAATGAAGATATATGAGAGGCTGGGATTAGGTGCTCTAGGTAGTTATGTGTTCAGAAAAAATATCTGTTGAATCAGATCTCCTACACCTTCAAGGATATTTCTGAATGAAGGGCTAGTTCTCTGGTCTCTGGTTTCTTTCTTAAGGAGCCTTGAGTGTTGATACATTGATTCTCCCTTTTTCACTTTTTGTTCTGTGGTTAAATATTTACCACTACCATCACCTTTTCAGTCCTCTTACACCTGTCAGCCCCTATCCCACATACTCTGCAATCTAGTGACACTGGTCTTCTTGCTGTCCTTCAAACAAGATACTCCATTTCTGTCCATAGGAATTTTCACTGGCCTCCTCTCATACCTGAAATGCTCTTCCTCTTCATGACCCTTTCCTGCCATTCCTGATTTCCTTCAACTCCCAGATAAAATCCTATCTTCTACAATAAGTATTTTCTGATTTCCTTCAATATTCATGCCTTTCCTATATTTATTATTTCCAAATTTTCTTGTAATTTCTTTGTATACAGTTATTTGAATGGTATCTGCACCATAGACGATGAACATCTTAAAATCAGAGGCCTTTTTTGCCTTTCTTTGGATCTGTACAGCTTAGTATGATTTGTATCATGTAGTAGGCACTTAATAAATGTTTATTAACTGATGGGTGATTCAGATAGTTTGCCATGTGTTCATTTTCTGAGAATTCTAAAATGACTTTAATTCCCTTCTCCAAGACGATCTAGATACCAGGATGTAAATGCCAAGGATCAACATTCAACCAATTCATCACTATCCTATTTCAATTCATAATAAAATTCAGGTTTGAGTAAATAAAAAATATGCAATCTTCATGATTAAAATAAAGCCAACCCAAAATGCAAAGGTTTAATAAGTTTTTTTCTGAATTTAATTTCTCTTTTAGACCTACTTGAAATTGTGTAAGAATTGAAACTAGTCAAACAATTAATGACTTTCAGTATAGTAATGAAATGGTAGAAAAGATAACCTACCTATATATAATAATTACTCACATTTCAATAGAACTGAGGTTCAGTCATTTACACACACACACACACACATACACACACACACACACACACGAAATAGGTAATATAAATATTAATTTTATTTTGCAGAAAAACTGAACATCAGAGAAATTAACTCCCCTATAGTCACTATAGCAAACCAATGTCAGAGGTATGATTTAAACCTGTTGTTCCTGAATCCTAGGTCCAGTTCTCACTCTACTACATCATATGAATTCATGAGTTATAAATATAACTTTTTTTTATTTGAAGATACAACATGGCAAAGTAAAAGAAGAACCAGCCTTGAAATCATAGAAGCTTATGTTCACATTCCATCTCAGATATATATTGATTATGGGCAAGTCACTTTTAAGCCACCATTATTCTATGTGCACACTATAATTTTGCAGATAAGGTGCTATTTTGTTTGAGTGAAGGGAGTTTCTTCCTGGAAGCCTCCTACACAATGAAACTATAGGTCTAGTGCCTATTTGAAGATAAAGATATTAACAATAATTATTACCTGCATACTTGAGATACCTGTGAAGAGACATATGATGGGGAATCTTCCACATTTGGCATAGATTAATAAATGGTGTTTGTGACTGAAGCTGTTGTCTAAGTTTACTCTTGTTTTAAATTCTGCCTCCTTTTCCTCAATTTGTCTGAAATTTGTGCTAAGATAGAAGATAGAATCGTTCATTCCATTTTTGTTTGCTGGGACCATATTCATTATTCATCTTTTTTTTTTTACTTTTACTTCTAAAAGTTTTAGCAAAACTACATTAAATAACTTCCGGCCAAGATGGCGGAGAGGAGACACACTGCTGTGTAACCTCCGTGTTTTTCTCTCACTATCCATTTCATCTCATGCCTCTGAATTAAGGCTCGACTGAAAAAAAAACATACAATTACTTACCAAGAGAAACCATCCTTGAGACTCGTCAAGAAAGGTCTGTTTTTCGCGAGGGCAGGGACGGTTATTAGATCGGAAGCAGACTGCGGGCAGCAGCTGCAGCTAGAGCACAGAAAGCAGCTCAGAGCCGAGCAGAGCGGAGAGGGGGTGGGGCGTGATCGCAGCTGTCTCTGCGGGGAGAGCTTTGCTACAGGATTAGATACTTTGCTCCGGCAGCAAGTCAGCAGCCCAGCAGAGAAGCTAAAAACACCGAGGGTGAAGAATACAACCCCAAACAGCTGGAGTCTCTTGGGACCTGGCCACCCCTCCCCCACAGTGTCTCAGCACTCTCTTGGATCTCAGAGTGCAGGCGCCAGCACAATAGGACCTGTGCCTCAAGGCTACCCTACCCCTCCCCCAAAGACAGCAGCCTCCATACAAGGGTTTTTTCCTTCTGTTTCTTTGGTAGTTTGTCTTTGATTATTAGACAGAATGAACAAGAAACTGAAAAAGACTTTAACCCTTGACAGCTTCTATACAGATAAAGAGCAGACTCCAAATCCTGAGGAGACTAAAAACAAACAGTCCCCAGGTGAATCCCCAAAGGAGGAGATCATCTGTTCCTCAGCACAGATGAATCTCATGGAGGAAATTAAAAAGGCTCTCACAAGGGAGCTAGAAGAAAAATGGGAAAAGGAGAGGGAGGCTTGGCAAAAGGAGAGGGAGGCTTGGCAAAAGAGCCTGGAGAAGTCAGTTAAAGAGAGAGTGGATAAAGAAACCAAATCCTTGAAAAATAGGATTGGTGAACTGGAAAACAAAATTGGTAAAATGGAAAAAAATTCCACAGAACAAAAGATCTCAATTGGACAATTAGAAAAAGATTTTTAAAAAGTGAGTGAAGAAAATACTTCACTGAAAATCAGGGTCGAACAAATGGAATTGAATGACTCGAGGAGACAAGAAGAATCAGTCAAACAAATCCAAAAAAATCAAACAATGGAAAAGAATGTGAAATACCTTCTGGGGAAGACAACAGACCTGGAAAACAGATCCAGGAGAGACAACCTGAGAATCATCGGACTCCCAGAAAAGTATGATGAAAAAAAGAGCCTGGACACTATTTTCCAGGAAATTATCAAAGAGAACTGCCCAGAAGTCATAGAAACAGAGGGTAAAATAGACATTGAAAGAATTCATCGATCCCCTACTGAAAGGGATCCTAAAATCAAAACACCAAGGAATATAGTGGCCAAATGCCAGAACCCTCAGGCGAAGGAAAAAATACTGCAAGCAGCTAGAAAAACCCAATTCAAGTATCAAGGAGCCACAATAAGGATCACCCAGGATCTGGCAGCATCCACATTAAAGGATCGAAGGGCCTGGAATATGATATTCCGAAAGGCTAAGGAACTTGGTATGCAACCAAAAATAACTTATCCAGCGAGAATGAGCATCTTTTTCCAGGGAAGAAGATGGACATTCAACGAAGTAAGCGAATTTCACCTATTTTTGATGAAAAAGCCAGAACTTAACAAAAAATTTGATCTACAAGCACAGAACTCAAGAGAAATCTAAAAAGGTAAAGATTAATCTTGGGAACTATATTTCGGCTATAAAGATGTATAAAGAATACATGTATACCTTGATCTAGAAACTAGATGTGGAAAGGACATTGTACCAGAAAAAGGGGAAAGTGGGGGTACTACATTTCATGAAGAGGCAAAGAAAACCTATTATATCTGAGAGAAAGAATGGAGAGGGATGAATATAGTGAGTATTTTACTGCTTTCAGAATTGGCATTAAGAGAAAAATTTTAGACATATTCAATCTATGGTGAAACTTCTCCCACCTCATTGAAAAGTGAGAAGGGAAAAGTGAAAAGGGAAGGAATAAGCTAAGTGGAAGGGAATACAGTAACTGGGAGGGAAAGGGGTAAATTAGGGGGAGGAACTCTAAGGGGGGGAATACTAAAAAAGGGAGGGCTGTGAGAAACAAGTGGTGCTCACAAGCTTAATATTGGGAAGGGGGGTAAGGGAGTAAGAAGGGAGAAAAGCATAAACCGGGGTTAACAAGATGGCAAGTAATACAGAATTGGTCATTTTAACCATAAATGTGAACGGGGTAAACTCCTCTATAAAGAGGAAGCGGTTAGCAGAATGGATTAAAAGCCAGAATCCTACAATATGTTGTTTACAGGAAACACACCTGAAGCGGGGAGATACATGCAGGTTAAAGGTAAAAGGTTGGAGCAAAATCTACTATGCTTCAGGTGAAGTCAAAAAAGCAGGGGTAGCCATCCTGATCTCAGATCAAGCTAAAGCAAAAATTGATCTAATCAAAAGAGATAAGGAAGGGCACTATATCTTGCTAAAGGGTAGAATGAATAATGAAGCAGTATCTATATTAAACATATATGCACCAAGTAGTGTAGCATCTAAATTCTTAAAAGAGAAATTAAGAGAGCTGCAAGAAGAAATAGACAGTAAAACTATAATAGTGGGAGATCTCAACCTTGCACTCTCAGAATTAGATAAATCAAACCACAAAATAAATAAGAAAGAAGTCAAAGAGATAAATAGAATACTAGAAAAATTAGATATGATAGATCTCTGGAGAAAATGTAATGGGGACAGAAAGGAGTACACCTTCTTTTCAGCAGTTCATGGAACTTATACAAAAATTGACCATATAGTAGGACATAAAAACCTCAAACTCAAATGCAGTAAGGCAGAAATAATGAATGCATCCTTTTCAGACCATGATGCATTGAAAATTACATTCAATAAAAAGCCACAGGAAAGTAGACCAAAAAATAATTGGAAACTAAATAATCTCATACTAAAGAATGATTGGGTGAAACAGCAAATTATAGACATAATTAATAACTTCATCCAAGAAAACGATAATAATGAGACATCATACCAAAATGTATGGGATGCAGCCAAAGCGGTAATAAGGGGAAATCTCATATCTCTAGAGGCCTATTTGTATAAAATAGAGAAAGAGAAGGTCAATGAATTGGGCTTGCAACTAAAAATGCTAGAAAAGGAACAAATTAAAAACCCCCAATCAAACACTAAACTTGAAATTCAAAAAATAAAAGGAGAGATCAATAAAATTGAAAGTAAAAAAACTATTGAATTAATAAAACTAAGAGTTGGTTCTATGAAAAAACCAACAAAATAGACAAACCCTTAGTAAATCTGATTAAAAAAAGGAAAGAGGAAAATCAAATTGTTAGTCTTAAAAATGAAAAGGGAGAACTCACCACTAACGAAGAGGAAATTAGAGCAATAATTAGGAGTTACTTTGCCCAACTTTACGCCAATAAATTCAACAACTTAAATGAAATAGAAGAATACCTCCAAAAATATAGCTTGCCTAAACTAACAGAGGAAGAAGTAAATATCCTAAACACTCCTATCTCAGAAAAAGAAATAGAACAAACTATCAATCAACTCCCTAAGAAAAAACCCCAGGACCAGATGGATTCACATCTGAATTCTATCAAACATTTAAAGATCAATTAACTCCAATGCTAAATAAACTATTTGAAGAAGTAGGGATTGAAGGAGTCCTACCAAACTCCTTTTATGACACAGATATGGTACTGATACCTAAACCAGGTAGGCTGAAAACAGAGAAAGAAAATTATAGACCAATCTCCCTAATGAATATTGATGCTAAAATCTTAAATAAAATATTAGCAAAAAGATTACAGAAAATCATCCCCAGGATAATACACTATGACCAAGTAGGATTTATACCAGGAATGCAGGGCTGGTTCAATATTAGGAAAACTATTAATATAATTGACTATATCAACAACCAACCAAACAAAAACCATATGATCATCTCAATAGATGCAGAAAAAGCATTTGATAAAATCCAACAGCCATTCCTAATAAAAACACTTGAGAGCATAGGAATAAAAGGACTTTTCCTTAAAATAGTTAGGAGCATATATTTAAAACCTTCAGTAAGCATCATATGCAATGGGGAAAAACTGGAACCTTTCCCAGTAAGATCTGGAGTGAAGCAAGGTTGCCCACTATCACCATTATTATTCAATATTGTATTAGAAACACTAGCCTATGCAATAAGAGTCGAGAAAGAGATTAAAGGAATTAGAGTAGGCAATGAGGAAACCAAACTATCACTCTTTGCAGATGATATGATGGTATACCTAGAAAACCCCAGAGATTCTACTAAAAAGCTATTAGAAATAATTCATAATTTTAGCAAAGTAGCAGGATACAAAATAAATCCCCATAAATCCTCAGCATTCTTATACACCACCAACAAAATCCAAGAGCAAGAGATACAAAGAGAAATTCCATGCAAAATAACTGTTGATAGCATAAAATATTTGGGAATCTACCTAGAAAAGGAAAGTCAGGAATTATTTGAGCAAAATTACAAAAAAGTTTTCACACAAATAAAGTCAGACTTAAATAATTGGAAAAATATTAAGTGCTCTTGGATAGGCCGAGCGAATATAATAAAGATGACAATACTCCCTAAACTAATCTATTTATTTAGTGCTATACCAATCAGACTTCCAAGAAAATATTTTAATGATCTAGAAAAAATAACAACAAAATTCATATGGAACAATAAAAAGTCGAGAATCTCAAGGGAATTAATGAAAAAAAAATCAAATGAAGGTGGTCTAGCTGTACCTGATCTAAAATTATATTATAAAGCAGCAGTCACCAAAACCATTTGGTATTGGCTAAGAAATAGATTAGTGGATCAGTGGAAAAGGTTAGGTTCACAAGACAGAATAGTCAACTATAGCAATCTAGTGTTTGACAAACCCAAAGATTCTAAATTTTGGGATAAGATTTCATTATTTGATAAAAACTGCTGGGATAACTGGAAATTAGTATGGCAGAAATTAGGCAAGGACCCACACTTAACACCACATACCAAGATAAGATCAAAATGGGTCCATGACCTAGGCTTAAAGAACGAGATTATAAATAAATTAGAGGAACATAGGATAGTTTATCTCTCAGACTTGTGGAGGAGAAAGAAATTTGTGACCAAAGATGAACTAGAGACCATTATCGATCACAAACTAGAAAATTTTGATTATATCAAATTAAAAAGCCTTTGTACAAACAGAAGGAATGCAAACAAGATTAGTAGGGAAGCAACAAACTGGGAAAACATCTTTACAATTAAAGGTTCTGATAAAGGCCTCATTTCCAAAATATATAGAGAACTGACTCAAATTTATAAGAAATCAAGCCATTCTCCAATTGATAAATGGTCAAAGGATATGAACAGACAATTTTCAGATGAAGAAATTGAAACTATTACCACTCATATGAAAGAGTGTTCCAAATCACTATTGATCAGAGAAATGCAAATTAAGACAACTCTGAGATATCACTACACACCTGTCAGATTGGCTAAGATGACAGGAAAAAATAATGATGAATGTTGGAGGGGATGCGGGAAAACGGGGACACTGATGCATTGTTGGTGGAGTTGTGAATGAATCCAGCCATTCTGGAAAACAATCTGGAATTATGCCCAAAAAGTTATCAAACTGTGCATACCCTTTGATCCAGCAGTGTTTCTATTGGGCTTATACCCCAAAGAGATACTAAAAAAGGGAAAGGGACCTGTATGTGCCAAAATGTTTGTAGCAGCCCTGTTTGTAGTGGCTAGAAACTGGAAAATGAATGGATGCCCATTAATTGGAGAATGGCTGGGTAAATTGTGGTATATGAATGTTATGGAATATTATTGCTCTGTAAGGAATGACCAGCAGGATGAATACAGAGAGGCTTGGAGAGACCTACATGGACTGATGCTAACTGAGATGAGCAGAACCAGGAGATCATTATACACTTCGACAACGATATTGTATGAGGATGTATTCTGATGGAAGTGGATTTCTATGACAAAGAGACTTAACTGAGTTTCAATGGATAAATGATGGACAGAAACAGCTACACCCAAAGAAGGAATACTGGGAAATGAATGTGAACTATTTGCATTTTTGATTTTCTTCCCGAGTTATTTTTACCTTCTGAATCCAATTCTCCCTGTGCAGCGGGAGAACTGTTTGGTTCTACAAATATGTATTGTATCTAGGATATACTGCAACATATTTAACATATATAGGACTGCTTGCCATCTTGGGGGGGGGGTGGAGGGAGGGAAGGGAAAAAACGAAACATAAGCGATTGCAAGGGATAATGTTGTATAAAAATTATCCTGGCATGGATTCTGTCAATACAAAGTTATTATTAAATAAAATTAAATTTAAAAAAAAAAAACTACATTAAATAGGTTTATTTTGGTTTGGTTTTAAGAAAATGGGGCTTTATTGAATTTAATTGCAATAGGAGTGTGTGTATGCGTATGAGTATATGTGTGTGTGCATGTGTGCACACACTCATGTATGTATTCAGGAGACACAGAGATGGGGGAGAATTCTGAAGGAAACTTGATTCTACCCAGACATATTAGATATTCTCACAAGTAAATGTGGAAATCAGTACTTATTAAATACTTTGAATGGGTAAAGCATTATTTAAATGCTACCATTTTCCCCTCTTATTTAATTTACTACCTATGAAGAGAGGGAGAAATAGGAAAGGCAGTTTGGAAATATTCATTCCCGAGAGAGAGAGACATGATCTCTAAACTGAGCTTAATGGATAAGAAAAGTATAAGATGCCATAAGTAAATTCAGAATTGTTGAGAAACTAGTTCAATTTCCTTCCTATACTCTTTATTCATTAAATATCCTGACTTAGGTAATAGTAGAGTGCAAATATTTTCTAGGCTTCAGTGCTCTGTGTTTTTATGTTAATTGTCCAGATCCTATTAAAATCACTTTAAGGTTTGTTAACATGATAAACACAATATCATCTTGAAAAATAAGTTTTATCAATCAACTTAAAAGTCAAATGAATGAATGTAATCCTTGATATAATGAATTTTTAGAATTTTTCCAATATAATTCAATAGTTTATGGGTCAGCTAGTTAGAGCAGTGGATAGATTCAAATCTGGACTCAGACAAGCTGTGTGATCCTGGGCAAGTAACTTAATCTTGTTTGCTTCTATTTCCTCATATGTAAAGTGAACTGGAGAAGAAAATGGCAAACAACTCCAGCATGTTTGCCAAGAAAATCCTAAAAGGGATCAAGAAGAATCAGACACAACTGAAAAATGACTGAATCTATATTTATTTGGTTTTACTGTAATCTTGTAACAGCCTTTAGACAAAAAGCACAAAAGTCCTGCTCTAGGATGTAATCTACTTGATTTGGCCCTTCATAACAAGAAGGATGTTAAAAGCAGTAACAACCTTTATGTGACCCCTCTCTGCATCCCATTCCATTTTTTCCTCTTTAATACAACTTCCTAAGGTCAATTGTAATAATTTTGAAATCAAATAGAAAGTCTCCAGCAAGGTGTTCCATGGAAAATAGAAATACTGATGAGGATACTTATTTGAATACTGAGTAGATTAAATGACATGCTCTTCTTATCACTTCCCCCAAGTACCTAAGTGGGAGTGTCAAAAGGAGGCAAAGATAGACTTTTCTTCTCCTGCCTCTAGTAATTCAAACCTTTAGTGTATATACTATATTATATAGAGCCTACCATAACTTCTTTTTTTGATTTTCACACTTTCTTTCTCCTCCAAAGAGATCCAAGTGAATCAATAGTCTGATTTTTGCCAGTAAGATGATACTAGACATACTATGGAGTACAAAGAGGGAACATTTTCACTCTGAATTACTCCCTTACTCTCCCCTTACCTTGCCTCCCCCTTATGGTCCTAAAACACATGGTCAGATTTGGCCCACAAGCAAAGTAAGTCAACAAATATATCTTTAAGTAACTATTATATGCCCAGCAAGTATTTCTAAAACAGGGAAAGAAAAACAAAAAAAGGGGGGAATAAGAAACATAAATGGGCTGAAATGAAACAGTAGTTTAAGATAAATGAAATTAGAAACAATATGGAAGACATAAGGAAAGATAATGGAATTGATAAAGGCAGGCCTAAATATTCTTGAAATCCAAAATGCAGCATTAATACATTAAATCAGATACAAAATGAAACTTTATATATAAACTTTCAATAAATGTTTGATGAATGAATGGATAAATGGAATCAATTTGCCAAAGCTAAATTGTGGTCTAGACTTAGTCTTTATATCCAAAGTTTGAGCCCATCTTTCATTATTTTCATTACCAACTCAAAACACAGACAGAAACAGGTGCATCAGCAAGAGCATAGGCTGACTAAGTGTTTTTGGCAGTCTACAGTAGGCATTGATTAATTATTCTGGATGGAAAGCCTCCTTACTCCAATGGAACACTTCCAGGAAACTTTGTCATGAAATTTTTAATTGGGTAGATTTCATTTCACTGTTACTTCTTCTCAACCAGTTTTTCTTATTGTTATATGTGTCTGTGTGCTTTTTTGTAATTCTGTAAACAGACTATTCTACTAGATGAAGTTTTATTCTAGAATATAATATAAATTTTAAAAACACTTAATTGAAAAAGAATTATTTTTTTAAGTTTACCTGATGGTGGTGAAGTAGATATAGTACCAGGACTGAAATCAAGGAGACTCATCTTCCTGAGTTCAACTTTAGTCTCAGACACTTAGAAGCTGTGTGATCCTGAGCAAGTCACTTGACCCTCTTTGCCTCAGTTTCTTCATTTGTAAAGTGAGTTGGAGAAGGAAATGGCAAAATTTTCTAAAATCTTTGACTCAAAGAAGAGTCAGAATTGTTACAGCTGATCAATCACAATAACAATTAGAATAAACAGCAGAATAAAATAGTTAAAATACACAAAAAAATTCTATGATTAATTTCTTGCATTCCTCAGAAACTGGGAAAAACCTTTAAAAAAGACATTATTAATTTTGAAAGCATTATATATTCTAGCATGTATTTAACAGGGGAAACTTAAAAATTCATTGGAAGATCAATATACTAATGATCAAGCCATAAAATCTGGGACAAAAATATCACAATAAAATTAACAATAACTGTTTGGAGATGGGGATGAATCCTTTACTTTTAACAGAGTAGTTAGTTTAGGACATCTACATTCAAGATGCACTTTTGACACAAACAATTACACATATTTAGTAATACAAAATCTGCCAATTTGCAACTAAACTACTCTTCCATTCACCATCATCTCTAGACTTTCTTAGGGAATAGATCCAGAGAACTGCTCTCCTTAGAAACAATTATTACCTATGAAGGCAATGCCTATTCTTCCCTATGTCAGTAATCCATATGAGAAATTAATAATCCTTTCCATTATCAAAGACCATCAATTCTGCACTACCAATTCTGTGGAGGGAAATGGCATCCTATCTCTCAAAAACCAGTAAACACCAAGGAAAGTAGGGGCTGAGATAAAAGCAAGGTTCCTACCAGAGTACATATCCTTCTTTTAGGGATCAATGCAGGACCACAGAAAATGAACTAGATTTGGAATTAGAGAATGATTCAGCTCTAAATCCTCTCTTTGCTACTTGGGTGACCTGGTCCTCAATATCTTCCTCTATAAAATAAGGGATTTAAACTTAATGATCTTTGAGGTTTCTTCCAATTCTAAATCTGCTATTCTGGCTCCTTCAGGTCTGATCTTCTAGTCTTCTCTGGGCTGGTTTTAAAATTAGAGAAGGATTCAAATCCCAGGTCCTCTATCTATTATTTGAGTGACCTTAGACAATTCAGTTAACTTTTCTGGTCCTCAATATCTTCCTCTATAAAATAAGGAAATTGAACTTGATCTCTGAAGTCTCTTCCAGCTTTAAATCTGTTATCCTGGCTTATCCAGTATTTAAAAAGGAAATAGATCTCCTGGTCTCCTCTGAGCTGGGTTTGGAAGCCTCTCCCCTGAATTACTGCTGCCAATATCTACTATCCCGATGTCCAATCACTAGTCACACATTTCCAAGTCTTAATTGTGAATTACTCCCCTAGTTTACATCTGCCTGATTTATTCTTATTCATATGTTGCTGATTTTTTTTTTTGGGGGGGAATCATGTTATTGAAGTCAATACAAATTATTGTTGCTGTTCAATCATTTCTAACTCTTAATGATGCCATTTGGAGTTTCCTTAACTCCTCAGAAACAATTATTACCTATGAAGGCAATGCCTATTCTTCCCTATGTCAGTAATCCATATGAGACATTAATACTGGAGTGGTTTGCCATTACTTTCTCTAGCTCATTTTACAGATGAGGAAACTGAGGCAAACAGGGTTAAATGATTTGCCCAGCATCATAGAGCTAGTAATAAGAAGAGCTAAGGGAGAGCTCTATTTTGGGTATTAGCATTTAACATATCCATAGGACATTGCTGGAAAGGTATCCAATAGACATTTGGCAATGTGGGATTTGAATTCAGGAGAAAGACATTGGGGCTGAATTTACAGATATGGTAGTTATTTGCATAGAAATAAAAATGGAATCCTTTGCAGCAGATGATATCACCAAAGGAGAAAGTATCAAGAAAAAGAGGGCAAAAAATAGGGGTGCTGAGCACTTATGAATAGTGAATTATGAATTATGAAAACCCCATATTGCCAAATATCTACTCAGCTAGCTGAGGTGGATTTCAATTCAGGTCTTCCTGACTCCAGGTTCAGCAATCTCTCCACTATATAAAGTTGTGCATTTAATACAAATACTCATTATCACTTCTCAGAAATTCTTTTTCCCCCTAATTCACTGTTTAACTCTCTCTAGGAGCTATTTTAAACCATTTCTTCTCATATCACCCACTCCCCTTTGCTCCCATCTGAGCACTTTACCAGATTCTCCTGTATCCAACTCTCCTATTCTTCAATATGACTCATGCTCTCCATATTTTCTCTGGTATCTCCTTATCAAAACCAAGGTCTATACTTCCATCCCTGCCCACATTTTTCCCTTAGAACATTCCCTCTCTTATTTTCATCTACAATCTCTTATCCACTGGCTCTTT